>NW_024412376.1:145563899-145638695 GCF_014898765.1 Herpailurus yagouaroundi | reverse complement strand
AGCAGAAAGAGTGCCCGGGAGAAAGCTTGAGCGTGGGGGACACAAGGGGATAGTCCAGACATGGAATTAAATGAAATATTTCAAAGATGCATCGAGTTTCTATTTCGTTATTGATGCTATTTCTAAGGCACTGAAATGATGGAGCCCAACGAAGGGGAAGAATGGGTGTGGTTGGAGCAGGTTCTAGCACAATCATCCAGGTCTGTTTGGGGCACGGCAGGCAAGTTTGACATGTTTTAACCTAGATATGTCCCCACACAGTTCTATACAGTTTTATGGAATTCAGTGAAGAATTCTGGAACAGACATATGAATTTGGGAGTTTCATTATGCAGATGATAATTAAAATTGTGACCCAGAGGAAATCACTGGTGAGAAAAGGAAGATGAAGGAAAGGATTCGAGAAAAATGTAAGACGTCGGTGAGAATTGGGATTATAAAAAGTGACATAAAGCATGACCAGGGTCAAAGGACAAAATGTCAGAGAATGTGATGTCCAGAAGCCAAATGAAGAAAACACTTCCGGGATAAAGAAGATGTTAACTTTGGTGAATGATGGTGCGGCAAGTAGGATCATGACCGAAAGATTACCATGAATTAAACAATGTAGGCGTCCATAATGACATTAAAGCAAACCTCCTTCCTTTTAACATTTCTAAAAAAACCTAACAATTTTTTTACCGCATATGGATATACCAATGATTAATATGGACTATTGTTTTATATGTATTCAAACTACAGAAATGGAATATTCTTTCATAATCTAACCATTTTTTGTTTTTACTGTCTGTCATATATATATGAATTCATTATATATGGCTCTAGTTCATTCCTTTGAGCTAGCAGTAGATGAAAGGAGACCTATGAGACTTTACAATGTATTTATTATATGTAAAATTGGGGCACCTGGGTGGCTTAGTCAGTTAACTGACCAATTCTTGATTTTGGTTCAGGTCACGATTGCAAGGTTTGTGAGATTTAGCCCCAAAATGGGTTTTGTGCTGACAGCATGGAACTTGCTTGGGATTCTTTCTCTCTTCTCACCCACAGTGGCTCATGCTCTCCCTCTCTATCCCTTTCAAAAAAAAAAATTAAAAAATTAAATAAAATGAATATTTGCATCAAATATTAAGTGCTCCAAGTGTGCTGTTCTTAACACCCTTAATGCATATATAGTAAGATTTTTTTTTTAACGTTTATTTATTTTTGAGGCAGAGAGACACAGAGCATGAACAGGGGAGGGTCAGAGAGAGGGAGACACAGAATCTGAAACAGGCTCCAGGCTCTGAGCGGTCAGCATAGAGCCTGACGTGGGGCTTGAACTCCCGGACCGCAAGATCATGACCTGAGCCAAAGTCGGACGCTTAACCGACTGAGCCACCCAGGCGCCCCAAGATTTTTTTTTTAAGGAGTGGAACTACTAACTTAAGTATATGTATTTTTTTAAACTTTATTATATATTCAATTTCTTTGTCTAGTCTTGCTGTTCTGGCTAGGATCTCTTTTACAATATTGAAGTTAAAGTTGTGGGTACTCATGCATGTCTTATGTCTTTAATGAGAATACATGTAATACTTCATCACTAAAATATTTGTTGAGCATATATATTTTATTACTTTGTCACCTGATATGTCTTAGAATCAGTTACACCATAGTGGGAATAAGCAAATCTAGTGCCTAGATTTTGGTTTCTGATACCATTCTCCAATAAAAGGAACCAGGCCATTTGACGTAATGGCTAATTCTAGGACTAGGGCTATACAATGTATAAGAAGAACATGAACTGTCTTTTATTTTCAGAAAGCAAGGAAGTGTTAAATACAAAAGCCCCACTAAAATGGGGGTAGGTCAAAGGAAACAGAGGAGTCAACTTAAAAAGTCCCAAAAGTCAAAGATGAAGTATTTTAACAAGAAAATTATAAGGTGTTGGATCATGACCCAAAGTATGAAATAAGTCTCCATGAATCCATATGATGTAAATAAATGATTAAATAAATAAATGGGAGAGAATAGACAAATCTCCCACATGGAATTACAAGTAATTTATTATAAATATTCTGCCCTGAAGTAGGAGGAACACAATGCCCCATTCATTAAATGTGGGCTGTTCTAGTGACTTCCTTCCCTGAAGTCGAGTACGGGGTTAAATAAATCAACCTTACAATGGAAAAATGATCAAACTTTTTTTCAGCCCGGTGATCAAGGTTAGCATCACCAACGATAACATACTATGTAGTCTAGACATGCAGTGATGAAAATAGGACTTTATGTCAGTGGTCTTCATCCCAAAAAAGGTAAAACCTAATCTATTGTGAGAAAAACAAATCAAATTCCAATAAAGGGGACGTCTACAAAATATTTGTCCAATACTCTTCCAAAATGTTAAGATTATCAAAATCAGAGAGAGACAGAGAGAGAGAGAGAGAGAGAGAGATTGTCACAGTGAAGAGTAGCTTAACAGGACATGTTGACGAGATGCAGTGTATTATTCTGATAGGGTCTGAAATAGAAAAGGCATAGGTAACAATAAAGAAAATTTGAGTTAAGAATGGACTTCAGTTAATGTCTGCATTAAGGTTCTCCAGACAAACAGAATCAATGGGATATAAATATTTATTAATGGAATTGGTTCACGTGGTTATGGAGGCTGAGAAGTCCTGTAATCTGCCCTCTGCCAGCTAGAGAAACTGGAAAACCAGTGGTGTAATTCAATGAAGATTAAATGCCTGAGAAATTGAGGTGGGAAAGAGGGAGATGATGGTGTAAATACGGGTCTGGGTCTGGAAACTGAGGAACCAGGTGCAGAGTTCTGAGGGCAGGGGATGTCCGTCTTAGCTCAAGCAGAGATGGCGAATTTGCCTTTCTTCAACTTTTTTGTTTTATTCAGTCCCTCAAGGGATCTCAGGCCTACTGGCACACTGTGGGGATGATTTTCTTTACTCAGTCTACTGATTCGAATGCTGATCTCTTCCAGAGACATCCTCACAAACACACCCAGAAGTAGTGCTTTACTGGCTATCTGGGCTTCTTTTAGCTCAAGCAAGTTGATGCATAAAATTAACCAACACAGCAACAAATGTACCACGCTAACATAAGATACTAATTGTGGGAACTGGATGTTACTCTCTGTATTACCTTTATATTTTTTTTCAGAAAATCTAAAACTTTTCTACAATAAAAGAATGTATTGAAAATATTGAGTTTTTGTTGGGATCTTTCAAAACATCACACTTCCTTCTATTCCCGCTTGGCTACGTTTTTTAAGAAGAATGTGAGATGAAGGCTGAAATACATTTTTTTCATATACTGATGTAACCACCCTATTTTCACTTTCAATCAGACATGCTATGAAGTAAATTATATTAATCATTTTTCTAATATGAAAGTATATTTACAAGGTTATAGAATAGGCTATAGTAAAAAACAAAAGCAAAAACCAAACAAAACCCCAAACAGAACCAAACAAAACAAAAACGAATCTCAGGAACTTGAAAATCGAAGGTTTATATTTCTCTAGAACTACATGCTTATGGTAACTTAGTAGACATTCTGATCTATGTCGTACTCGCCCAGGGGACCAAAGTCAAGCAATCTCTAGACTCTAGATACCACTGGCCATGGTGGAAACAGAAGGGAATATGGTTACAGTCACAGGGGCACATTTTTGAAGAATATTTTTTTGTTGTTGAACATTTTCTTTTGTCATGTGTAGTCCACGGCTTAGTCTCTCCAGTGAATTTTTCATCACAGATATTATATTACATTATAGAAGTTCCACTTGGCTTTGTTCTCTTTATGCTTATGTTTTCTCCTTGAGGCAGTTTCTGACTTTTAAAATCATATGAGAGACTGAAAAACCGAGAACTACATGTAGATAAACAAAGCTTAAGGTAAGAGGGGCACAGAGTTCACTGGAGTTCAGTGGATCCCAAGGAGAGGGAGCCTAGAAACATGCCAGCATTTCACTGGGATTCATAAGGACTACACACCAGGAATGAGTGTGAAAGGAAACTTAACTTTTTACTTAAAGTTCTTAGAAGGACTTAAACTCATCCTTGAATCCTGCCATCCATGATTAGATCAAGATTATATGGAATTACTGGTTTAACTAGATGGTTGTCAGAAGCAAAAATAAATCCTCTTTGGAGGAATGTAAGTTCATCCAGAACTTTAACATGTAACTATAACTCTTTATTTGTAATATTTGGCATTCAATTCATAATAATCAAGTATATGAAAAGCCAATTCTTTTTTTTTTTTTTAATTTTTTTTTCAACGTTTATTTATTTTGGGGACAGAGAGAGACAGAGCATGAACGGGGGAGGGGCAGAGAGAGAGGGAGACACAGAATCGGAAACAGGCTCCAGGCTCCGAGCCATCAGCCCAGAGCCTGACTCGGGGCTCGAACTCACGGACCGGGAGATCGTGACCTGGCTGAAGTCGGACGCTTAACCAACTGCGCCACCCAGGTGCCCCGTGAAAAGCCAATTCTTGACCATTCATCAAGAGACAAGAGCAGAAATTAGGTACAGGCTCACAGGAAATCCAGATAATGGATCTGTAGACTCAGACTTTAAATTGCAAATATGCTGGAGAGAATTTCAAAGTATAAACAGGAATCATGGGAAATTCTGTAACTGAATATTTGTCTTTCTATTCACAAATTTCTTCTTCGGCGGTATTCACTCTGCTGTTAAACTAATCCAGGAAGTTTTAGTTGTAATTATTTTATTTTTTAAGAACCATACCAAAAATATACCTGGACTGATATGGGTAGAGGTGAAAATTGAGTAAGTGACAGAGAAGAATCTGAAAAGCAATGAGCATAAACTCAATGTTAAGCAAAAGAGGCAAAGAGTAAAATAATACCTCCCTCATGAAATCTAATCTATAATGTTAGATGTCTTCCCATTCTGAACTTTGGAAAAAGTGAGACGATTGTACTTGGGAGAAGAGAAGGTGATGCATTCTTGGATGCTGCTACTGTTCCGTGTATTGGCCTGACTGGTAGTTACACGGGGTGCCCACGGTGTGATGTTTCTTCAGGCTATACAATTACTGATACCTTTACTCTTTCATATTTATTTTATACATCAGAAAGAAGGTTTACGACAAAATAATGGCCTCAGCCAGTTATCAAACATTATCAACCCCCTCCCCCGCCACAAAATAAAAAACACCCAAGTATCACATCAGTACTTACCAAATTGTATTTTGAAGATAAGTGTGACCACCGGCCAATTCTCTGTTTTGGTGTTGATAGCAATGGTAAATTTTAATTGAAGAAGTGTCTCAATCATCTAGGTGTCTACTTATTCTTGCCATTTGATTCTGGTCCCTGTGTCTGTCAGGAGGTTAGCCGAGCTGCAAGTGAGCCGAACTGTCAGGCATCAGGGTAGCCATTAAAGCAACAAGACAGAAATGAAAGTAATACTCAAGCCTTTAATCACTAACTATGATAGCATAAGCAAGAGACTAAAACCTGTTCCATTTTCCCGATGAAACAGCAGGTGAATCAGTGATGAGGAAATCCTGAACAAAAGGTCCTGGCAGTCTTATGGACTCTAGGGTCAGTTTCCTATGATTAGAGCTTTTTTGGTCCTATCTAAAAAGTCTTTGTCTAGCCCACGGTTGTGAAAACAGTTATCTATGTTTTCATACAGGATTTTTAAATTACGTGCTTTTACATTTTGGTCTATGATCTAATGCAAATTGCTTTTCTGATCTGATGCGTGATAGATCAAGGTTTTTTTGTTTGTTGTTTCTCTTCAGTATGATTATTCTGACTGTTCTTTTCCCATTTCACTGCATGGACAACCTTGTTGAAAATCGATTGATCATATAGGCACAATCTATTTCTGGACTTCATTCAGTTCCATATATATATATATATCCTTACATGAAACTACATTTTCTTGATTACTAAAGTACATATATATTGTTACTAGATGGTATAATTTTTCCAAATTGGTTTTAAGAATTCCAATATATCGTTAACTTCTTTTACTCTAGTCAGATTTCAAATGTTCTACTTCACATGAATTGCAAAACAAAACAAAATGATAAAATTCCATTAACTCCTCCAAAGTTTTGTGCCATTGTTGTCACTATTTTATTTATACATGTTATAGCAGTTATGTATAATAATTACCATCTTTGCTTATGTCCATTTATAGGTCTTAAGAAAATTGGGGCGCCTGGGTGTCTCAGTCCGTTAAGCGTCCGTCTCTTGATCTTGGCTCAGGTCATGGTCTCACTTCGGGCTCTGCGCTAACAGAGATGGTCCTTCCCCACTTGCTCTCTCTCTTTCTCAAAATAAATAAATAAACTTGAAAAATAAAGAAATAAAGCTCTTAAGAAAATAATCTTTATAATTATTCTTACATTTTCCTTGCCAATCTTCTCCATTTATTCATTATATCTGAGTTTCTGAATGTGTATCTGGGAACATCCCTTAGGAATGAAGAGTTTCCCTATTTCTTATAGTGGTATCTCAGTTAATTCTCTCAGCTTCTGTTTATCTGAAACATTTTTATGTCAACTTCAGCTCCTTTCATGCAGGTTTATTTCTTGAGATACAGAATTCTGGGTTGATGCCATTTATTTTAAAGCACCTCAAAGATGTTCAGCCGTTTCCTCATGCATTCACCATTTCTGACAAATTAGCTGGAATTTTTAACACTGATATCACTGATATCTTGTATCTAGCTTTTTTTTTTTCTTTTTTATCCTTTGCCTATTCTATTTACTTTAGGCTTTTAGAAGTTTGACTATGATATACCGAGGTGTGGTTCTTTATATTTATCTTCCTTTGGATAAATATAAGCTGACTCTCTTGGATCTGTGGTTTCTTACTTTTCCACTAACCTTGGGAAATTTGGAGGCCATTAATTTTTTTTTCAAAAATTTCCTTCTCCATCTCTTCCTTTGGGGAATCCAGCTGCATGTAGGTCACATTTGATCCCTCAGGTAACTGAGTTTCTGTTTTGTTTTGTTTCCCAACGTTTTGCCTGTTCAGTTCAGTGTGAATAATGTCTATTAATCTGAAGTCAAGTCCACTGATCCTTCTTCTTTTTAAATACATCCTGTGACTTTTTCATTTCAGATATTTTGTATGTGAATTTCTGAGAATCCTTTAGATTTCTGTTATTATTTCCTTACTTTTTGCCAAGCTTCTCCATTTGTTCTCTCAGTTGTGCTTCTTTTCCTGCAAATTATAAACATATGCATAATATATGGTTTAAAGTCCTTTTCTGTGCATCGCATTATCAGTGTCATCTGTTGAAGCCTGTTTCTACGCCTTTCATACCTTTTAAGTTCTTTCATGCCTTTGGTGGAAGAATACATGTTTTGTGTTTTCATACTAGTAGGTCTGACTGTTTGCTACACTGCAAGATATCTGGATTGTTTCTTCCTTTAAAGTTTTATGTTTTGGGGCAGCCGGGGGGCTCAGTTGGTTAAACTTCCAACTCTTGGTTTCCACTCAGGTCGTGATCTTTCAGTTTGTGAGTTCAAGCCCCCATCGGGCTCTGTGCTGATGGTGCACAGCCCACTTGGACTTTTCCCTCTCTCCCTCTCTCTCTTCCCCTCCCCTGCTCGTTCTCGTGTTTTCTCTCTCTCTCTCTCAAAATAAATAAGTAAGAAAAACTTTAAAAGTTCCTTTTAAGGTATTATTTTGTTCTAGGATACAGTTAAATGAATTCTCATTATGAGCCTTTATTTTAGGCTCTGTTTGGGTAGCTCTTTTCAATTTCTTGCTCCGCTTTAGTCTGTCATCTTAATTTGAAGGTGTGTCCTTTCTGGAGCATCAGTGTATACCTGGGATACTCAGCAAGAGTCTCCACTCTCGCTAGACCATCCTGCCACGTTTCCCTAAACTGTCCAACCTCTTCTGTCTTCATTCAATTATTAGTCCTCAGCAGCTGCTCTCTTCCAGGCCTTAAAATCTCACCCTCAGCATTCAGAGCCCTGCCTTCAGCAAGGAACAGAGGGAATGATATGCTGGCATGAGACTTTCTTCTCTGTACAGACTTCCTGTCTACCACCTAGGCTCATAAAATCATTCTACCTCAAAAGGTCTACACTCTATTTCTGCCCGCTCCATTCATTGAGAATGCAGCTTTCTGCTTGGGTTCCTTCGCTTTGTGCTGTGGTCTAAAAAAAAGTCTCCTAGGCAGGAAGTCAGGGTGAATACAGAACTCACACTTAGAGGAGTGTTTCCTTTTTTTTTTTTTTTTTTTAAGTCTGATACGGGAAGTGTGTTGCAGCAGAGGTAGAAATCAAAAAAACATATTTATATCCAACTTGCTAACGAAAACTTGAGGTATCTGCTTTGCTCTATCTATCTGAAAGTAATACTTGGAGGAAATGGGAAATACTTTGAGGGAAGTGCATTCCACCTTGTCTCAGTCTCAAAAGAAATGTCAGGCCTGCCTGAGTGGCTCAGTGGGTTAAGCATTCCACTTTTGATTTCAGCGCAGGTCACGATCTCGCGGTTCGTGAGTTTGAGCCCCGCGTCAGGCTCTGTGCTGACCGCTCAGAGCCTGGAGCCTGTTTCCGATTCTGTGTCTCCCTCTCTCTCTCTGACCCTCCCCCGTTCATGCTCTGTCCCTCTCTGTCTCAAAAATAAATAAACGTTAAAAAAAAAAGGATGCTTTGGAACCAGGAATCGAATAGAAACAGACTCCGTGTGCACTCTTAACTGGTGTGATTTCCCACCTCAGAAGACTAGCCAGTCATTTATGACCTCTAAAACTTTTGAGGAGTGTAGAAAAGGTGGAAAACACAGTCTACGTTAGGATTATAGACAGGAGAACTGCTAATGGGAATAGCAATTTCTGGCAAAGATCGTCTTATGATCAGAATTATTAATTTCAGACTTGTCTGTACCTGCACCCCAAATTCTACCTTAAGGAGCTATTATTTACATGTCAAAATTCAGCTTAGGTATCACCTCTTGTATGAAGACTTTGCTAAATACCAGCCCGCCCTGTCTTGTCTCCAAATTGTATGGGATTCTCCTCTTCTGCATGTTGGAATCTTTATCATATTACTCATGATACTATACTGTAAATGCCCCTTTACTTTACCCCTTTATTTTACTATAAATTCTCCTTTATCTACTTATGGACTCCAGATTCAAAATCTTGAGTTGTGAAGGCTGGAACTTGTGTTATGCGCTGTTTTATCTCAAAATAGGAGCACAGTACCTAAAACCCAGTGGTGGTTCAATTTCTTATTTTCATTTTCACATGCATTCCTTACACAGATAAGAAGGTTGAAGCACAGCAATACATGATGCAGTCAAGGTCTGCCTTCAAAGACAAGATGCTTTCTACCCATGTCGTCACTCTGATAATGGAGCCCGGGTCTGGTCATGCTCTGCTTGTTTTTAGCCTTTCTTCTGGAATCAGTTTTCAATACTTGCACTGAAAAAGATAGGCTTATATACCTTTCAAGAAACTCATAGAAAGACAAGCTTCTTCACATTAACTATAGCTGTGAGGTATTCCTATTTATCAGGAGTGGGGCTGTTTATTAACTCAAGGAGTTACTGTAGGAAATAGATGATAATTTAGACATTTTTTAGAAGATATAAATGTCAAATGTAAAAGAATAATTTAAAAGCATACATTTTTTTCCTGGAGCGGCCTTAATTAGCAAGAAAATACTTTCTTTTTCACCCAGATGTACAATCAGAATGTTAAAACAAGTGGCTGAAATTGTTTTAAAGGGTGACGGAGTCTATGTCAACACATGTGGCCAAATAGGAATGCTTTCAGGAAAACGATCCTACGAAAGTACCTAATTAACTTTTAGCTACAAATGCTAAGTTTTTTTTCCCCCATCCTACCTTTTCTTTCTCTACTAGTGGGTCTCACTTAGTAAACTGTTCGGGTTGCCTCGGGATATAAAATCTGTCAAGAACGTTATTGAGACATGGGAGAAGGTGGGTAGAATCTTCTCCGTCAGAATAGATGACAACTAATTACAGTCCAGAAACTGGAAACCCTTGGGGAAGCAATGAAGTCCGAGTCTGCCCAGATAAGATTGTGTGAGGCTATTTTTGAGGGTGAGAGTATTTATGAGCTGCATTAATAATAGATGAACGAATGTTGTAGCACTAAAATATGAAAACATTCACATTCTTATCTGACCACTAGGAAGTTGCTTGCTTGGCACCAATATATAAGAAAAATAATGTAAGCATTAAATAATAAATCATTTCTTTAAAAAAAGTTTTCATGGTATTCTTTAATATTCATAAAAGTTGTTAGCAAAGGTTTTTTAAAGCTTTGCAGTGTGGCCTTCCAAGAAAGATGAAGGAATACGTTTTCCCGCAATGGAGAGATGCTTTGTGATTTTTTTTTTTCTATAATCCCTCTGTTTTCTGAATGCTGACATTGTTTTGTGTTTTCTATTATTAAGCAATGACTATTTTTATAATAAAATAACACTATTAGTTTGCCTTGCTATGATCTAGTATTTAGTAATTAGATAATGAGTCTTGAGATTTCATTCTCTTTCTTGACAGGGGACAGAAAAGGGCTTCCTGATATCTCTCTCACACCTGCATGAAGAGCCTTCTTCTGACTAAAGCCGCACACCTAGAGAAAGCACTGGGAGAGTATCACCAGTGTGTTTTGATTTAAAATATACCAGTTAAACCATACTCTGAAGCCTCAGCCAGACCTTGGTGCCGCCATGCCTAGAATTTCCCCAAGTGTATTAGAGCATTTTCACAAACCAGTGCCCCTTTGCTTCAGAGTTATCTGCAAAACCGTATGCGCACACAGGTAAGGGAGGGTTGACAAGGCCATCACATTGGTATGAATGACTGCATTAGAGTCTTTGTCACTAGTTCTTGGAGTATGTGCAAGAAATGGTAGGAGAGGTACAGGTAGAATAGTAAAGCACATGTTGCTTTCTCATTTTCCATCCCCGTGTGTAAGACTAAAATGAGGGAGACGTATCCGATAAGTAGATGATAGATAGTGATGTTGCTGAGGCTTTAAGGTGAGGCTCCAGAGGCTGTGACCTTGACTTCTCCCTTAACAGCTTCTGCATTCAACCACAGGTGCAGCGTGAGTGATACAGACCGTGCCTAACTGGAGAAAAACAAAGAACCGGTAGGCAGCAAGACTTCTGGCAAAACATTAACTAGCATAATAGCTCTCGTGTTAGAATCGCTGCTTCCAATATTATCCCTTGAATTACTTTGTCACCCTGCTGCCATGTGGCTTTTCTAAAATTTAAATATACTCATGTTGCTTATTGCCCCAAGATTCTTCAGTGGCTCTTACGCCCTACAGGGTGCCATTATCCTTCTAGCAGCAGACTAAGTCTTCATAATTTGGCCCCTGCCTATCTCCGCTATTGTCTCTCCAACCCCTTTATCGCCCTACATTAACCTGTGCATACATACGTGTTGTGCCTCAGAAATAAGGATTTATTTTCACTTTCTGAACATGAAGGATATCAGAGTGCCTTCAGATTATCTGGAATGTAAATGGGACTCAACACAAAGCTGGTAAATGGATGTACACGTGCTCTTTCATCCCCCACACATTACAGATGCCATGGCAGCATTTTCTCTTTACTCTCCTTTGGCAAGTTCTTACTGTTTTTGCTCTCTCATTGAATACTCTCTTCTGGAAAGGTGTGCTTGGTTCTCCAAGGCAGACTTTCATATTGGCCGTCACCTAATTACTCCAAGAAAGGCATGTATAGATTTGCTTTTCTGGGCAATCTAAAGTAGTTTCAATTTGCTCTCGGAAATGGAAGCAATATTAAAGACAAAAGAACAAATAAATATAAAAGGCATTCCAAAGCTTTGTTATCCAGTCAGGGATTTTAGTTATCCCTTGTATTTGCACGTTGGACGCTCTCAAAAATATCTGCTGATTGACTGATTAACTACTTGCTTATTGTATGTAAATAGCCTTTGAAATGATAACTTGGTGAAAAAACTACATTTTTGCATGGAGTAATTCCTGATAATAAAACTTGAGATATTTATTAAGGTGCATGTTTCCAGATTCAATGTATTAAAAGCAGCTAATCCATCACCAAGATTTTATTTAAACTTCTACTTAATTTTATGCTGGCTGTTATGCTAATCAACGTTTAAAATAATATATGTGGTAGCTGCTCAATAAATTTTTGTTGATTATTAAATCTCCAAACTGAAAACTTTGATGTAATTCTGTCTATTAATAATATTCAGCCTTCCACATGTCAAAACTCTATCTCTCAGTAATAGAAGTCAGTCACTTATGCTACATCACTTACAGTATCTCTTTATCCCCTTTGGAAAAACAGAATGAAACTAGTAAGAGAAATAAATTGATAGAATTTTTCAAATGCAGCTCATGGTGGTGGTATTGTTTTAGTTGTTCTTTTTCTTCCCTCTTCCTCTCCTTCCTTTCTTTCTTCACCTCCTTCCCTTTCTCCTCCTTCCAGTTGGTACAGACACTGGGCAAGGAAATAAAGAATGTGTGTGTGTGTGTGTGTGTGTGTGTGTGTGTGTGTGTTCATGTATCCTTTATAGCACCTATATATGAGTTTATATACATATATAGAGGATACATATAAGCATATATACATATGCACACAGATATATGCACACATATATATGTATATATACATAGCATAACTTGCAATGAAAACAAGTTTCAAGACTTGGTGAATTATGCATAGAACATGCTGAGAGTCCTTTATGTTATCTGAAGACTTTAGATACAAAACACTTGCCTAAATGCCATAACATCACACCTTCATATCAGTTGGTGTTGGCTTGGTGACTAACTTAAATTAGGTTTGCTGCAATGTTACTCCACATTGGGAGAAAATAAAAAGCAAGTTTGGAGATTCGGTGCTAAGTAAACATTTTAAACAGAAATAGATTTTAGAGGGCTAGATTTTTAAGATGCCTTTTTATTCAGGGGCGCCTGGGTGGCTCTGACTTTGACTCTGACTTCGGCTCAGGTCATGATCTCACACTTCGTGAGTTCAAGCCCTGCGTCAGGCTCTGTGCTGTCAGCTCAGAGCCTGGAGCCTCCTTCGGATTCTGTGTCTCCCTCCCTCTCTCTGGCCCTTCCCTGCTCATGCTCTGTCTCTCTCCGTCTCAAAAATAAATAAAATAAATAAATAAATAAATAAATAAATAAAAGATGCCTTTTTATTCTGATGTGTTAATGTTAAATCATCCTGTCTTCAATTAGCAAATGCTTGAGATTTAACATGTGTGTTGCAGTCAATTGTTTGGAATCCAACAATTATGCTTTTAAGGAAGACTATTCTAAGAAAGAATATTCTTGTAGTTCCTCAGGCCACATCACAGAAGACTATTTGACACATAATATAGTTTAACTACTTGTTAAAATGCCATTTGAGTTATGGTTTAGAACTCAGGACAGGGGACGGATTTGAGTCTTCTAAAAGCTTCTGAAAGCTGAATAGCCTCTCCACTACAGGACTCACCATTCTATCCTAGAAAAGATGGCGACCTCCCAGCAGAGCTCGCTGCTGATAGAATTATGGGTTTTGTGAGTTTAGTATTAGTGTCTCAAGGTTGCGGTTTACTCTACAGAGGATACATTTTCATCAGATTCTCTTTTCTAACTGGCCTCCTAACCTACCCCTGGAGGTCTAATTTGCCGTAAAGTTCTCTCTTCTGATTTTTTGCTGCAGTTTTTCAGGCTTTGGCTGAGGTAGTTGTTTGGTTACAAGGATGAAGCTGAGAAAGGCTAGGCATAGATTACTCACAATTAGCACTGCCAGTTTTGAGCACAGGTTATGTACCAAGAAGTGTGCTAATCACTGCTTACCGTGTTCTTGTCAGTTAGGTGGTATTTCCACATTATAGGAGAGAGATGTGAATCACAGAATGATGACTCAAGTTTGTAAAGCTGGTCAATAGTCCAGGTAAGATTGAAACTCAACAATACTCTGACTTCAAAGCACTTGTTTTCATTCATCATGCTATCCTTGGACCAGAAACTCCTTAAGTAAAGTTGTTGAGAACTGACGTAGCTTTAGCATACCAAAGTAATCAGTTCAAGTGGAGAGAGCCAGAAAATTTCATTATAAATGTCTAGCATAAAAATAGCCCTATGGAATGAACCAAAGGAACGTAAAAATGTCTCCCATTTGTGTAACATTTGGGTTTCAGGGTTTACCCTGCTTTGTTTGTTTTGTGTGATTTATCAATGGGCGATGGACATTGAGGAGGGCACTTGTTGGGATGACCACTGGGCCATGTATGAGAATCAATTTGACAATAAATTATATTTTAAAAATTAAATAAATAAATAAATAAAATTACTCAATCTTGTAAGATATTTCTTCTCCTAATCCAACACATTGCAAACATTGCTAAGTTTGCGGGGCGCCTGGGTGGCTCAGTCGGTTGAGCATCCCACTCTTGATTTCACCTGGGGTCGTGATCTCACGGTTCCTGGGATGGAGCCCCAAGTGGAACTCTGTGAGGACAGCATGGAAACTGCTTAAGATTCTCTATTTCCTTCTCTTTCTGCCTCTCCCCAGCTCACACATGTGTGTTCTCTCTCTCTCAAAATAAAAAAAAATAAAACTTTTTAAAAAATCGCAAAGCTTGCTAGGTCATATTTGGCATAGCAGATATTTCATAATGCTTGATATATTGTGGAAACCGCAAAATAATAATGTAACAATAAAAAAATTGAATAAATAAGCAATCAACATGCTTGGAATGATTAATACATATCAGTGGCTTTGCTCAGCTTTTTCCAGAAATTTCCCTATTAATCCACCAAAATGACAGAATGACAAAAAACAGAGAGGCTGGCTTTCCCTAACAGAGATACTGAAGCTGTCTTCCACATTGAATAGCTTCACTGGTACATGAAGCTTCTTTTTTCTCCCAAGTTTCAGACAATTGTGTAAAATAAATTAAATGTTCCAAAAAACAAAAGTATGGAAGCACAATATTGCAAATGATCATAAATACACAGGCAGATAACAGAATAAATGAGGCATTGGCATGGGGTGATTTTCTCATCGGAACAAAAAGAAAAGAGGAATGTTTACCTCATTAATCCATCATTCACTCTTGAAATGACAGTCATAAACTTCTGAGAAACGTCATGGAAATTTTAGAATGTTTTCCTGGACTTCACTTTGCTGCCTAGCCTTTGCAAAAACTCTTCAGCCTGGAACATTATTTCTTACTTGATTGACTCCTACTAATAGCTTTGTGGTCTTTTCTTCCAGGAAGTTTTCCTTGCCACTCCATACCATGAACGGGGACCCCACTGCATTTCTGTGGGACCCTGAGCTTGTATCAGTGGTAGATTTTTCTCAGGTTAGTGACAATTCTTGTTTATTTATCTGTGCCTCCTCAATTTTCTGTTTGATTCTTAATACCTAGAATAGTGCCTGGAGCAGCATAGCTCCAGTAAAAGGTCTGTTTGTTATTGGATGTTGCTGGATATCCATGACCGACAGTGCCTTCCCTATCAGGAAACATCACTGGGTTGACTACACCTTACTACTCTGATCAAAGAAGCCTGGGGTCTTGCCTATGATGCAGGGGCCATTCCTATGTGGCTCCTTACTCTACAGGTTCCCTGGTCTCTCCCATTCTTCACTCTTTTCACACTAGGATGGGTAATATCACAGATCAGTTGTGTCCCCTTAATTCCCCCTAGACAGGAATGTTTCACTGTGTGGCTAAAGGTGTGGTGTTAAATGGGTGGAGACCAACTGATTCATGAACAGTCCATGTGTCAACTTGCAAAGCTCAGTTGGTCCTATTATCTCTGGTGAGGCACTGGAGGGTTTTCATTAAGAGAACAATATGGCTAGATTTTGATTTTAGATAGAACACTCAGCTGGCTCTGCAGAAGATGGGTTTGAGAAGAACATATTAAAAAGCAGGGAAATCAGGGGCACCTGGGTGGCTCAGTCGGCTGAGCATCCGACTTTGGCTCAGGTCATGATCTTGCAGTTCGTGAGTTCAATTCCCGTGTCAGGTTCTGTGCTGACAGCCGCAGAGCCTGGAGCCTGCTTTGGATTTTGTGTCTCCCTCTTGCTCTCTGCTCCTCCCCCATTCATGCTCTGTCTCTGTCTCTCAAAAATGAATAAATATTAATTAAAAAAAAAAAAGGCAGGGAAATCAGTATAAATTAGTCAGTACTACAGACCTGCATATGAAGGGCTCATTCAAGAGGTCCACAAACTTATTTTCTGTAAAAAAAACTAGATACTATATGTTTTAGGCTTTCTGGGTCATATGGTTGGTCTTATAATCATTCAACTCTACCCCTGTTGCTCAAAATGTAGACAAAATGTAAAAAGTGAGCCTATCTGTGTTCTAATAAAACTTTATTGATGGAAACTAATATTTACATTTCATATAATTTTTATTTTTTTAAATATTATTGTTTTATTTTTTTAGCAATTTAAACCATAAAAAAACATTTTTATTTGCTGACCATATTAAAAAAAAAAAAAAAAAAAAGGTAATGAGCTAGATTTGCTTCCGGTGCCACACTTTGCTGACAACTGGCTTATTTGTTTGTAAAAGAGAGGATTTTTTTTTTTTTAAGTACTTGCAAGGCTTTTCTTCACTGGCATTTCATGAGCTCCTAACATAGTACATGCCAAATAGTAGACATTCAAATACGTTTTGAATGAAGGGAAATAGAAGAAACTTAGTGACATCCCACTGTGGTGAGGATGGAGATCCGAACAGATATTGTATTTTTAACTTTGGTTACTTAAGGTATGGTGTCACCACCAACCATCATGGAAAATTTTGGGAAGAGTTCACCTGGAAGACAGAAGTAGAAAATATTTGTCCTTTGTTCTGCTTGACTGGTGCTTGAAAATTGATTAGAATTATCTACTTAGCCTCCATGTATCTAGGGTTTCTGTGCAGACACTTCCAGAATTCTTTCTGGATGAAGTATTCTCTTATTACTATAATTCCCATAAAACATTTACACATCAACTAGTGAATTCTGTGAACTCTTTTTGTTGATAACTAATTTTTTTCCATTGGAGTAGGGTACCTGGGTGGCTCAGTCAGTTAAGCAGTCAAGGGTCTGACTCTGAATTTCAGCTCAGGTCAGGATCTCCTGGTTCGTGAGTTCAATCCCCATGTTGTACTCTGAGCCCATAGCATGGAGCTTGCTTGGGATTCTCTCTCTCACACTCTGTCTCTGCCCCTCCCTTGCTCATGTGCTCTCTGTCTCTTTCAAAATAAATAAACTTTTAAAGTTTTAAAATTTCCATTGGAGAAAAGGGAGAAATTTTCTATTTTTCCTTAAGGAAATTAATTTTGTTGTTGTCATCGTTATAATTATTATTATTATTATATTGAAGTGCAGACATGAATGGTTATGGCCACTAGGTGGAAAAGCAAGCAGAAAAATAATGTGACTTATAATATTATTTCAGTCTCTAATTCAAATGCCTCTAAGCTTCCCAAGCCAGAGTGAAGAATGTCATTAGAGTCCCTTCCCTGATAATCTCTGCCTTTCCCTCCCACTCTTTTCCCAGTTCCATTTTGCATCTTACATATTTCAATGATTTCTCCAAACTTGAAGGTAATTCTTCCCCCTCCCACCTCCCCCTCCCTTCCCTCTTTACCCTTATCTATGAGCCTCTATACCCTTTGTCCTTATCTATGGGCCTCTATACCCTTGAGACTTGTGGCTTCCAATAATAAAATAATATGACTAATGTTTGGAGTGAAATTTAAGTATTTTATATCTCAGCAGATATACATGAATATTTTCAGAATGAAATAATTTACCCTAAACAAACAAACAAACAAACAAAAAAACAAAGGAGACAAAGGAAATACATCAAGCACAGCATTGTAGAAATTTAATCCGCTAGTTCTCATCCATAGAAATCATCTGGAAAAAAAAATGAAAAAGATACCATTTTGGACCAACCAAATAAAGAATACAAGTTTAAGCTTGGGGCAGCTTCATTTTGAGGGTTGTCACATGAACTAGGTCCCACAGAATACTACTTTTGTCAGATAAGCAGTCTTCTATCATGTAAGAGATTTCTAGCATTCAAAACTATGAAGAAGTTGAAAAACTTCTAATTAAAAAATGACATGGGGGAATCCTACAGTCTGATTGGGTCAATTGCTTCCTGGCCTACTTTTATGAATTAGAAATACTTCTGCTTACTAATAGCATTACATAAAACATGAAAATATTTCTACAAGTCAAGGTTATTCGGGTTAATAAGAACAGGGTCCCCAAGCATCGTTGAATACAATGTTTATAATGTCTGAGCAACTATTCATGAGTAAAAGTAAGATAAATATGGGATTATGTTGCATCTAGTGTTTTTACATAAATTACTTTGAAGTAGTCTCTATAATTCTTTTTGCTTCTTTAATTTTCCTAGTTGCTTTTATTTTTTTATCCCTAATATGGCCTGTTTTCTTGTGTTTTTGTCTTCATATTTGTATTTTTTTCTCTTTACTTTTACAAACATGCCAAATAAAAAGACTTTTTAAAGGATTTGTGTTAATTGACTAGAATGTTTTTGTTCTCAATGATTAAAATCAGAAGCAAACAAAATATGATCTTGAAGATAATCCTCTCTTTCTCTCTAGCACATGAAATAAGGTAGAAAAACAAAACGAAACACAGCATAGGAAGACACACAAAATTCATTTGGATCCTGGTTCTCTTATTTCCTTTATTTCTAAAAATTTAATTCACACTGATTTAAATCTAATAATATACACTTAATCTGGTTAGAATTGAGTGGCTATTCCTTGAATTAATTAATGCATTTATTTTCTTAAATACATATTGTTGAATCCTTGTTATGAAGAAGGCATTATGCTCAGTATATTCAATGATTAAAAAAAAATATTCTAGAGGTGCCTGGGTGGCTCCGTCGGTTAAGCGTCCAACTTCAGCTCAGGTCATGATCTCATGGTTTGTGGGTTAGAGCCCCGCATTGGGCTCTGTGCTGACCGCTCAGGGCCTAGAGCCTGCTTCAGATTCTGTGTCTCCCTCTCTCTCTGCTCCTCCACTTCTCACACTCCGTCTCTGTCTCAAAAATGAATAAATATTTAAAAAAAAATTTTTTTAGAGATTCTAAAACATGAGATCTGCCATCGAGGAACTAACAACACGTTGATGATATGTGTACATATGTATGTACACATCAGTGTATGATACATAAAAGTATATAATGGAAATATGAGTGCCTTAAAAGACAAAGAAGTAAATATTTATCATAACACAATGCAAACATTTGAGTAGATAACCCAGAATGGACTTTTGAGAGAAATACTATTTTATTTTGACCTCCATGAATAGATTTCATAAAGACAATGATCAGAGGGGAGAGGTAGATGAAAATTGATCTATTTTAGGATTCCAGGCAAGAAGTTTATATGAATGGATGAAGTTTGAAAAAATAGAGCAAATAAGGTAATATGAGTTTATTTCATAGAGGTGCAAACACAGTTTATAGAGTCTAATCTTGGAGCTGTGATTGAAGAGTGAAAACTCATAGCAATTGAGACATTAGAATGGTAAGTTGTACCAGTTCTATTTTCTCCCTGCCTCTAGCCAAACATAATGATGACAATGATAGTATGAAGAACAAATTTCAATAACAAACATCTTTTAGGGGCACCTGAGTGGCTCAGTTGGTTAAGCAGCCAACTCTTGATCTCAGGTCAGTTCATGATCTCAAGGTTGGTGAGTTCAAGCCCTGCAGCAGGATTTGCGCTGAAAACATGGAGCCTGCTTGAGATTCTCTCACTTCCTCTCTTTCTGCTCCTCCCCCACTTATGCTCTTTCTCTCTCTCAAAATAAATAAATAAACATTTAAAACTATATTTTAGTGCAAACTATATGCCAGGCTCTGAAAACCAACTGTAAATAGAGAGAGTCCTGGTAGAACCAGGACTTAACCCGCCATGCTTCAATCTCTTTAGTGTCTCAAAGAGGATGAAAATAGGTCAAGGAGAGTGGAAAACTGATGAACAAAACGGGTCTAAAACTGAAAACTGAAGCCACTGAATGTTGTTGTTCTCTTTGTGCCTCTCATCTCGGCCAGAAACCTGATCACAACCCTTTCCTCCTCTACCTCTCTTGTTCCGGTATTTTCTATTCTACACTTTCATATCATTCACCAGAATTCTCTCCATTGAGTGATGATGGTCTCACATTAGTTCCTGATCATTTTCGCTTTACTTCCTGCCATAGGTCTCTAAGCAGCGTCCCTGCCTCCAGTTTTCCCCCTGTCTTTCAAACTATGATCAACGATCTTCCTAAAATGCAGTCAGCGTGACACTGCTCTGCAAACAGCCCTATCTCATGTGCCTCACAGCACACGGAAGAAAGTCGAAATCCCTTCCTGTGGTACAAAAGGCTTTGCCTAATAGGTATCCTGTTTTGGACAACTCTAATCTCAAGTCATATGTCAAGGCTAAAATATGTTTTCCAGGAACGCTTTAAATGTAATTTTTTTTCCTAATGAGCCAAACTCTTTCATGTCCACAAATTTTACAGTTTTCATGCTTTTGCCTGGAACCCCTGGTGAACTATTACTTTCATTTAAAGATTCAAACCAGGCTTGACCTCCTTTATGAAGCCTTCCTTCACCTACTGATTAAAACCTGTCTTTCTAACTGCAAACGTAGAGCCCTACTCTTTTTCCTGGAGCACTTGTAATCCTCCAAAGATTTCTTCATTTAGATCCTGACTCCATGTAAGATTTTTGAAATCAGAAACAATGTTTTATTGCCAGTGGTACTCCCAGGGGCTTAGCACCTAGTGGGGGTTGAATAAATAAACACGAATTAATGAGGAGGGTTGTAGATGTAATTAGGAGATCCTGCCGCTAGAAGTTTACTCCCTCTTTAAAGGAAAAAAAAATATGTAATTGAAAGAAAAAAATAATAAAACACGAGCCTTTCCACTGTTCAATTCGTGGTGTAATTTGGTTATCTCCTGGGTCAAAAGAGCCATTTGCATTTGGGGCCATGCCTTAGCTTTAATCTAACACACAGAAGGGGGAAAGTCTGAATTAAAGTGGTTGGGAACTGTCACACATGGCTGTTCTCTGCTCCCATAAGACGCCTGCAAAGCCAGATTTGAGGGGGTGGGGTGGGAGGCGGAGAGCCGCAAAGACAGAGGAAAGAGGGAGCGGGGGCGAAGTGAGAGAAATCCAGGAGGGCAGAAAAGAAAATGCAAGATAATTAGCTGTCATGATTAAAAGGCTTCCTTTTTCAAATCGCTTTTCAATCTCATTCCTACCATGTGAAATGTTAAGATCTATTTCCAGGCTGAGTCATGTGCTGGAGTGCAAAATTTTGATAAATAATTATCTTTCTATTTTATCCATAAAAATATTAGGACAGATCCACTTAATTATCATCACCAAGCACGACAGGGTGCTGGTTCAGCCTTGACGGATTGCCACTTGCAGCCTGACCTAAGCGAGTGGCCCTGAGCCTCATGGATGAACACCTGGGGGCAGAAACTGGCCCCTCTCCTCCCAGTTCACAGCGGAGTGCCGGGTGTCATACAGCTCATTTTCTGAGGCGCAGGCTTTGCTCTTCCCTTTAGGGAACGGGATTCTGACAGGCACTTTATCTCAACACATTGAGTCTCGTATGAAAGTGTCACTTTCTCTTGCCTCCTTGCTAGTTAGTTCAATACCATGACGAGATACACAGAATGAGATTTTATACTGCAGGCAAGACAGGCACCTGTTGTCTTAGGAGAAGTGCACTGCTTTCTGTATACATAGTCCCAAAGAACAACAGCTCCAGAGAGACCAGGGAAGGGAAGCGAGGCAGGGCCGTTTCACCTTGAGATGAAAGTCTTTGGGGGCACCTGGGTGGTTCAGTCGGTGGAGAGTCCGACCCTTGCGGTTTGTGAGTTCGAGCCCCACCCTGGGCTCGGTGCTGACAGCTCGGAGCCTGGAGCCTGCTTTGGATTCTCTGTCTCCCTCTCTCTCTCTGCCCCTCCTCCGCTTGTGCTCTGCCTCTCTCTTTCTCAAAATAAATAAACATACAAAACATTTTTAAAAAAGATGAAAGTCTGGTTTGTATCACTCCGTGTGTGTTCACGAGTGTTATCTTAGTTAATCTTCACAAGCGATCAAAGAATGTGATCAAATGCCCTATATTTGCTTTCAGAAAAAGCAGGTTTTAGCAAACAGCTGAAGGAGATGCATTCACTTCTGGGCACACACCTCTCAGTCTGCCATTTCAACCTATAAGTGAGTTTGTGAAAGTGCCAACGGAGGAGGGTGAAACAATAGAATGAATTTAGGGGGCGCCTGGGTGGCTCAGTTGGTTCAGCCTCAGGCTCTTGACTTTGGTTCAAGTTACTATCTCACAATTTGTAGGTTTGAGCCCTGCATCAGGCTCTGCGCTGGCAGTGCGGAGCCTGCTTGGGATTCTCTCTCTCCCTCTTTCTCTGCCCCCACCCCACTCATGAGCTCTGTCTCTCTCTCTCTCAAAATAAATAAATAAACCTTAAAAAAAATAATAACAAATTTAGGAGGTTAGTCCAGGAAATCTAATCATTCCTACATCAAGAGAAACCCGAGTATTAATCATTCTTACATCAAAAGCATTCCAATTCAGGCATTTTGGGGGAATATTCATTAGTGTGTGTGTGTGTGTGTGTGTGTGTGTGTGTGTGTGTGTGTGTATTTTGATGACAAATCCAGTAGTATATTCAATGGTTGTTCCCTCTTGGAAACTGTTCTAGTCTGTACTTTAATGATTAGGATTTTATAGAAATGGAAATTTTTACTCTTTGGAATGAGGTGTAAAAAGCATCTAGACACAAAGTTTTAGTCACTACCATTGGCTAACGGTGGACACAGCGTTTGTACCTTCAAATTTCGACGATTATTTCTCTTTCTCTTGTACTGGAGAAAACAGTCATCATATGTTATTACTCACTGCCCACCCTTAATATCCTGGCTCCTATTATAATTACTGTAAGTAGATAAATAAAAGGACAGAGCCACAAGGACAAAGAATGAAAGCAGCGATAGGAGCATAACATTTCAAAAACTACAATGCTGATAGGCCAGTGTCCTCTGACTTTGTGCCACGAGATCCCAAAGCCCAGAAGCAGGCTGATCAGGACCAAATAACTCCAGAAAGGGGAGGGGAGGGGCTGCACTCAACTCAGAAGCTGGTGGTACAGATAGGCTTAAAAACAGGACTATTTGTGAGTATTTGAGAAAATAACGTTGACTGCCTTCCAACCCTCTCCAAGCACCTTTATGACTCCCTGACCCCTCCCCGCCAAACACCCCACCCACCCACCCAACTGTGGCAAACATTAGATTTACTCACTAGAGACACTGAACTAGCAATGCTTTGGTTAGGAGACACAGGCCAGTCTGAGGGTGGGAATATCACAAGTAAAATCAGGAAAATAATGGAAATCTTTATACTGAGTACTGAGACCTCCCTCAGCCACCTTTTCCACTGCAGGAACACTTCTAGGCAGGGGGCTGGGTAATGCCTTTCTGAAAAACTCCACATAAAATATTTACATATAGTGAAGCTTGGTGGACAGGCAAAAATAAAATCATCAGGCTTACTCTAAATTGAAGTAAAACAGTTATCAAACTACAAATGCACGTGTAAACTCAATTCGTATTTTATTTCTTAGATCTTTGATGTGAGTTCATTGCCAAGAATCAACAGGTATCAAAAGGGAAAAAGAGACCACAAAGTAAGAATTAAAAAAATAAAAATAAAACAATACAACTGCTAACATGTCAGAGTGTTAAAAATTAAAAAAAAAAAAAAAAAAAAAGAGGAGTAAAAATACCAGAGGAAAGAAAGACAAGGAAGAGAGAAGGAAATTTCAAAAAAGGAGGTTCTCATAACAGTCCTCAGAAAGATTAGAGAGGCTATTGCAACCAGGAAAGAAGAAATGGAGAATTAAAAACCAAAACAAAACAACACACACACACACACACACACACACACACGCACACACACACACACACACACACAACCATTTGCAAACCTAGAAAAATCTTAGACACGCAAAGTAGAAGACAGTTTTTAATGTCACTAAAAGATAATGATTAAAAAAAGATAATGATAAAAGTTAATGCTTTCCCCCAAAAGTTAAAAACAACAACAAAAAAGACTTGGAAACTAGGAAAATGGAAATAAGAAATTTAAAAGATTAGTCCAGGAAACCTAATATTTAAACAACAGACATTTAAAAATATAGAGGAGAGAAAAGAGATGTGAAGGAATTATTTTAAAAAAATAAAATAATTTCATGAATTGAGTGTCATAAAATTATAGACTTTTGTGATCCAAAGTGCATCCAGCCCAGTGAATGATAAAAAACCCATTCCAGAGTTCACCAAACTTCCTTATTTATATTTGTGGACAGGTAATCAACCACTTGGAAAAATTTGGTTATCAGAATGCCCCTGGACTTCTCAATAGCACTGTAATCTCAAAGACAATGGAGCTCTGCTTCAATAAAAAATCATACCCTACATTGTATAGCCTGACAAGCTACTAATAAAGACATAGTCATGTGTGCAAATTCTCAATGCTTTTATTTCTTACAGACTTTTTCTCGGGAAGCTACAAAGAGATCAGCTCCTTCCCTCTGATGAGGACTAAATTAATAATAATAAAAAAAGAATGATTCAGAAAAGAGAATTTCTGACACAGAGAAATTTCTCACTTTATTCAAGCAATAATATTGACAGAAAACCTCCAAATATAATTATTAAAAAAAATAATATTTAGCGACATGAATGTTCAAGGTGTCAAAAAAGTAAGTAAAAATACTATTGAAAGTAATGTAAAAATAGGTAAATGTACTACAATACTTGTCTCATTATGTGCCAAGTATTGTGTCAAACCCCAGGTATGGGTAACTGCCACAGAGACTCTAAAGTGGATATTGTTGTGTCTACTCTGTAAGCCTATAAACGGAGGTTAAGGAAAGTTGATCCATTCGGAAGTTCTAACAGCTTCCAAGTACCACAGCTGACATTCAGGCCATGCTCAGTCTTACTATAAATCCAATATGAGATGATAATTAGTCCTCTGTGATGTTGAATGAACAGACAGGGAGCTTAGCTGCTCTTCCTAAAATTTACGTTGACCTTGACCATGAGTCACCTACCTTGGGCCAAGGTCTGGATGGAACATTAAGAACTAACAAATTCAACCTTATAAATCAAAAAGAAGAAAAAGAAACCATTAGGAGTGACAATGTGTAATTTTTAGAGTTTTGTGAAAGTAAACATAGTCATTTAAATTCACTTTTCACCTACTCTCTGCTCTTTTATATCATAAACAAGTAACATCCATCAACGAAACAAATATGATTTTCTAAACCTCTTTTGCTGCTGGAGTTTTTACCGTAATGTGAAAGTATAACCACCATTGCTTTGGAGTTTAACTATTTATAAGTGCTCTTTGAGGCGTGCCTTATGACACAATTCATTAGTTGTGCTAATTACATTTCTTTTTTCACAACTAGGGTAGGAAAGTCACTGTAATGTGCTGAACACCATTAAATTAGACAACATATCTCAAAGAAGAAAAAAAAATATGTTTTAAGCTCTCTTACTTGCAAAATTTCCACTCTTCAAGGAGGACCAACTACGTTATATAGTAGTCATCTTAGAAAGAAGGTCTGAGACATCCATGACATCCATCCATTATATATTTCACTAGCATGATTCTAGTTTAGTATTGAAAGGGAATTCAGGCTGAAAATAATCAAAGCTAACTCTTAAACAGTCAGGGGATGCATCAGGAATGGTTTTAAGTGCTTTGAATTCAGTGTCTTACTCATTGTTTTAAGTGTATTTATTTTATTTTGAAAGAGAAAGAGTGCATGAGAAACCAGGGGAGGGGAGGAGAAAGAAGGAGACAATCCCAAGAATCCCAATCATCAGCATAGAGCCAGATGTGGAGCTTGAACTCAAGTAAACATGAGATCATGACCCAAGACAAAGTCAAGAGTTGGATGCTCAACTGAGCTACCCAGAAGCCCCAATGTCTTACCATTTTAACCTTATTTTAACATCTCTATATGGTAGGCATACTATTCTTACTCTCCCGTTACAGATGAGGACACTAAGGCACAAAGAGAACAAGAAGCTTCACTAAGTCTAACCAACTGAAAAGTGGCCAGAGCCAGGATTCATACCTTGTCCCTCGGGGTTCCAGAGTTTGTTCTTTCAAAGCATCTCTCGGGAATGGGAAATTGTGGTCATATACACTTGTATTTTGGTACCACATTTGTAAACTGAGTGACCTGAATAAAATACTTTGACTCCCTGGTTCCTCCATTTCTTCATCTGTAAAATTGGGATAATAATGATACTTAGAAGACTGAACCACACTCTGTGGGAGCCATTTGTAAGCCCTTAAATCACATAAAATGCTATTTACTTTCAAGGGAAGCAAATTCACATGACTGACATTTTTTGTGAGACACAGGTCACACACTAAACATAGACTGGCAGGAGAGGCAGGAACATGTTCATAACTTCTAACCCCTGTAATTCTACGGGGCCGAATGTAAGGCTCCTTTTAAATTAGGGACAATTGAATGACAGCGTGCACTGCAGTGGGGATTACAGAGTGTGGCAAGACATCAATGATCTCACCTATGAGCAATGCAAATTGAGAACTTGGAGAGTCAATGAGATTTTCAGGCTTAATAGGACAAATGTAATTAACTGAATATTAAGTCTTCTTTCCCACAGGACTGTAGTGGAAATTGGCCTTTGACAGAAGAGCATAATTCAGTCAATAATCACATTGAAGTGGTGAGTATAATTCAAAAATGAAGGCTGCAGTGAAATGCACCAAAGAATGTATGCTTCTGATTACTGCGTTCATTTTCAGGGCTTGAGCATTGCTGAGTAATATTTTTTCATAGTTCACAAGATTCTCAAACTTAAGAATTGTAGGTTTTGAAGGTCGTAAGTGGCTGTAAGCCTCATAATGAAATACAACATTTCCAAGGGTAGGGGGGAAAAATCTTTGTTTCAGGACCACCCACTGCCACCTCTATTTTAAATCAAAGAAAAAAATAGCAAATACAACTTGAATAAAGAGCCTTTTTAATCACGGAAAACTCAAATTTTACTTACTCCGTTAATTAGCAGCTGGCACATCAAATGATATATGATGCCAATTCTGGTACAAAACAGAACATTAAAAAAAAATAACATATGAGTAGGTAGAAAAAGCTTTTCAAGTAAATAAAGATCAGTACAATTCTGCAATTGGATTGGGGTTCAAAACATGTCAGTTTAATTAATGTCTGCAGAGAATTATGTCAACTTTTCGAGAATCATAATCATCAGTGGATATTTCTCGCACATCTGCTGCTAAAGCTTTCAACTGGCAATTAAGCAAAGAAGAGAGAATTCGTGTGAAATTCAATATTTCAGGGGCGCCTGGGTGGCGCAGTCGGTTAAGCGTCCGACTTCAACCAGGTCATGATCTCACGGTCTGTGAGTTCGAGCCCCGCGTCGGGCTCTGGGCTGATGGCTCAGAGCCTGGAGCCTGTTTCCAGGCTCTGTGTCTCCCTCTCTCTCTGCCCCTCGCCCGTTCATGCTCTGTCTCTCTCTGTCCCAAAAATAAATAAACGTTGAAAAAAAAATAAAAAAAAAATTTTATTGTGGTTCAATATTTGTTGAGTTCAAGGTCCATAATAAGAAGAAGTCTTTTGTATAGTTTTTTTTTTTTAACTTTGCAACCTTGATCTCTTGTTGTGTATGTATATGATTGAACTTCTTAAGAACTATGAAGATAACAAAAAAAAAATTGCTAGGTATAAAGATAATCCCTGTTTCCTCAAGATCTTATGCACGCTGGTCTTTCCAGAAGCCTATCCACAGTGCAATGGTACACATAAAAAAGGGGAAAAAAAAAAGACGTAAGAAAACATTGGAAAATAACTAATTTGTGCTAAAGTAGGCATTCAGAGGGAAGGTAGCAGCCATAGATATACCAAAAACTATGAAGAAAAAAAAAAGCCGACTTACAAAAATTCGGCCCCTAGAACACGTGTCACCTGTTGTCATGGTCAAAAAAGGAAGGGAAAATTGAAGAAAGAACCTAAATATTTTTGGAATTACCGAGGGTGTGGTTTCTCAGTTTTACTTTTAACTATATCCTGGAAAAATAAATGAATTACTTTTAAAACGCTTTCTGTAACATTTTTAAAAAGCTCTGAAAACAGCACATGCTTAAAGGTGCACCCCAGTTTTTCAATGACCTTAATTTGATTGTGTGAAAATATGAAATTAATGTTTATTTTTCTTGATATTTCTTTGGCTAATACTCTGTATATCTCTATTTCTTTAAATTTGTTTTTTAATGTTTATTTATTTTTGACAGAGAGAGAGAAAGAGAGAGACAGAGCATGAGCAGGGGAGGAGCAGAGAGAGAGGGAGACACAGAATGGGAAGCAGGCTGCAGGATCTGAGCGGTCAGCCCAGAGCCCGACGTGGGGCTCGAACTCACAGACCAAGAGAGCATCACCTGAGTTGAAGTTGGATGCTCAACCGACTGAGCCACCCAGGCGCCCCTGTATATCTCTATTTCTTGTCCCTGATCAGTGAGGCGCTTCTATAGAAGTTTTAGTTATTTAAAACAAAACCCAAACCAAACTTTTGTTCAAGTAAAAATTCCAGTGTCACACACGCACACACTCACACCTCCTTTCTGTTTATCAGCCCACAGCTGTGTGTGTGTAAGTACGTGTGTGTGAATGTGTCTGTTTGTGAAGAGCTCTGCTATTGCATTCTTCCTTTCTCCCCTTCCTGCCTCAGTCATCTAAGAATAGGAGAGAATTTAGAGGTTACTTTAGATAAGTGATGGTCCATGTGGCATCTTTTTGTTTTTTTGTTCTTTTGTTTTTGGCCATTGCTTCTCCTCTGGTGGGCACTAATAACTATCATTGTCTGCTGCGTATCCGACCTCCAGAGGGTGGCTTTATAGTGGGGAGCATTCTGAGATTTCCAGAGCCTGGTGGGGGACTCAGTTCTTGAGTTATCTTGGGTAGATGTGCTCTGACTCGACCTGCTCCAAATACAGTTCTCCGAAACTCCCTCCTGTCCTCATTTCTGGTGTCAGTGCCAGTTGTCATGGGGTGAGACAACATCCAGATCACCGTAGCTTGCTCATCTTCTTCATTGTTCAATTTATGACTGCAAGATCCATGCACATTTTCAAGCCCTTAAGGCTCTCTCGCTAGCATTCTTTTCTCTGCCCTACTGTCTTTCACCAATGCCCGGCTCACCCTTCTCAAATAGGCTAGAGGCCAAACTCCCCACTTAAATAGACATGCACCCAGGAATGGGATGCTAGCCTAAATTTTAGGCATCCTTGATCTTTATGAATGATTTTATCAGAACCCTCTCTTTCACTTTCAACCTAGATGGGACTAGAGGTCCTTTCAATCTTCCAAATACCATAGTAATTTAACTGCTTTTAGCCTGGTGATTTGAGATGCCAAAGATAACCTTCTAACCCCTCCAACTCCAAGTTCTTTTATACGCAAGGATGATGATGGATAAGAGAAGGACCAAATCAATCCCCAGGGTTAACTGCTTTTAAGATAATCATTATTTCTTACCTTAATGCTTGCACTCACCTATGAAATGATGCCTCTGTCTCCCATCTAACCCCTGTACAACATGACTTCCAAAGTTCACTCAATCAACAGAGGGAATAGAGCACTGTGTGAAAAGTCAAATCCCTGGGCGCAAATTGTAGCTCCAGTAGTTACTTACCACTTCTATAGCTTTGGAAGTTTAATTAAATGCTGTATCTTCAGTTTCCTCATGGGTAAACTGATAGTAATAATGCATATCTCTTATGTTGCCAGGAATGTTAACAATAGAATCTATGTAGAGAGCACATAACTAGCATTTAACAGATATTAGCTACTTCGATTAAGAATCTTTTTTTCACCGAGGATCCAATCTATCCAAAGATAATATTAGATTGTCTTCGTCCTCATCCTTTGAGATAGCTAATATTTTCTACATTTTACAAAAGAGAGCTAGAAGTTGAAAGAGAAGTACTTACCTAAGTTCTCCCAGGTGGGAAGTAGAACAATGTTTTGAATTTTATTTTATTTATTCATTTATTTTTAAGTAGTCTCCATGCCCAGCATGGAGCCCAACGAGAGGCTTAAGCTATCACAAAAGCAAAAAGAAAAGAAAACATTAAGAAACAGAAGAAGACATAAGAAACCTGTTATTTTCCTTTACACGGCCATCTATTTTGTGATCGATTCTCTTCAATGGCTCAGTACATCCTTCTTTTTTTTTTAAGTTTACTTATTTATTTTTGAGAGAGAGAGAGAGAGAGAGAGAGAGAGAGAGAGCAGGAGAGGGACAGAGGTTTCAAAGCAGGCTGACTGAAAAGAGCCCCATGCAGGGTTCGAACTCCCCAACCGCGAGATCACAACCTGAGCCAAAGGCAGACCGCTCAACCAACTGAGTGATCCCAGTGCCCCTCTGTACATTCTTCAGTACAAAATTCTTTGCCAGACAAATAAATCTTTCCAGATCTAGTCTTTTCCTCATCATCTAAAAAAACAAAACAAAACAAAACAAAACAAAAAAACCACATCTTGACTACAACAACTTGCTAAACAAACAACTGTGACCATAACTAAGTTAGTTCCAGTTTTCTACAATGACCGGGCTCTTTCCTTCCTGCATATTTCTACATGTGCCATTCTTTCAGCTGGAGATTCTCTCCCACCTTCCCTCACCTCGATTCACCCAGAGAACTTTTGTTCAAGTCAAGATTTACTTCAAGACTCTTTCAGGATTGGCTTCCTCCGCACATCACGATTACTTCACGTTATTTCATTATTATTGCTAATATTAATCACTTTAAATCTATTGTGGGAAGCCAAGTGTAAAAAAAAAAAAAAAAAAACAAACAAACAAAAAAAAAAAACCCTGGATCAATAACCAGGAGACCTGGGCGTAATAATTACTAAGTAAGCAATTTAGTGTACGATTCACGTAAAAAATGTTGTCTGCATTTTGCCTCAGCTGTTTTCTGGATAAAACAGGTCAATCACACCACACATTATCTGCAAGTGAAGAAAAAGAAAAATTAATTAAAGTTAATGTTTTGATGCAAATTTAAAAAATATTTTACCATCTATCTGGGCTCCTTTTTCTCATGGTTTGTTTCTCAACTCCCTCCTCTACTTTCCTCCTCCTACAACATGTCAGTGAGAGAGATTTTATATATATAAAATCAAAATATGTGCATATCATACATATATTTAAGTGTATGTACAACATCCATATTCACTTTGTACATATGCTTAAATGTTCTTTCATTGCCACAATACAGTCTTTAAGCAAATTAAGTCCAGTTCTAACACCTTAGCTGACATGCCTCATCCTAAAACTCATTTGAATTTATTAAAGAACTCACATGTTTTCTCATTTTTCAAGCTAGAGATTAGGTGGGGCAAATCAGTTTGCAATTCGGTGACATCAAAGCAAAATGAACTCTTGATTTCACACTCTTCTAACAAGGTAATATTCAACTAAGCATCACCCACCTTGGTGGAATTTACTTTGATTTTGCTAGAGGAAGGTAAAAGTTTCCCAGAAACAATGTTTAATTTAAAACAAACAAACAAAAAGAGCCCTTCAAGTTTACAATTTCAAGCAATTTTTTAATTTAAAATTAATTACTATTATTATTTAATCTGTAGGTTAAAGTCTTTTTCACACATTAACACAAAGGTTAATACAAGTCAGGATACGGAAGTTCTTTTTGTTTAATTTCTGTACCTTCAGCAGAAGGCCCAGGACTGATGAAAACATTAAGCCTCCATGCACAGATGTTTGCAAAATCTGAAGAACGTGTAACAACACAGTAAAAATGTGAAAGGCTCTTCTCTGGAATCCAGGGAAAATAAAAATACAACTGCACATGTATGTTGCAATGGAAAGTATGCTCTTAAAGGTTCAAGGTACATAATCATGACAGAATATAAAACATAGAAATCTCTGTTACAGAAATTAGATATTCAAAACAATGTCAGGGAGAAATAACTTGGAGCTTACAAACATTGACTTTGGAGACAGTTCGACCTAAATGTAAAGCTTGCCGGCAACACTTTTTAGGGATATAAGCATGAACAAGTTATGGCACTTTGTGTGATTCAGTTTACCCCTATGCAAATTGGGGTTAACAGAATTCTTCAAATTATTATAAAATAATGGATATAAATCACATAGGACACGATCTGAGGCATAATAATTTCTTTACAAGCACTTGTTATTACTATGAGGCAGATCATACAGAACATTTGTGATACCTTGAGGATTTCTTTTACTTTTTTGACAGGATTAGCAAAACTACCGTGAACATTCTCATTAACAAATATGTCTCTCATTAAAGAAACTGATCAGGAATTGCATATATGAATTATTATGTGCATGGAGCCCATATATCATATTGTGTGTGTATTCATAATATTTATAGAGAATGGTTTAAAAAACAGACTATAAATCTGTAGTACCTAAAAGAAAAGCAATTTAGGCCAGATTTTAAAAACAATCTAATAGTACACCGGGGAGAAACTTCTCAGAACATGCTAAATACCAGGGTTTGGATGGGAGGTAGAGGATAGAGAGAATTTAATACAATTTACAAAAATAGAAATGATGATATGTTATTTATCTGTTGATGATTTATGTATTTCAATATATGTGCATCTCCATTTGAAAACACACATGTGTTTATACACATATATATACATATATCCATTCATATATATATACACATACACATATATATACACATATATATACACATGTGTATATATATACACACATATATATATATACATATATCCATTCATATATATATATATATATATACACACACACACGCACACATATATATATATGTACACACACACACACACACATATATATATATATATATATATATATGTATATACACACATACATACACATATATATTCCATTCTGGCTATATCAGAAATGGAATCTTTAGCCTGTCTGTAGGGAATCATTTGATCAGCACTAGTTAAGTAATCTGTCTGATAGAATCTTGCCAAGCCCTAAAGGGAAGTTACTGGGCAATAATCAACCCACTTTTTGCCTACCATAACTTCCTGTTCTTGCTCCCTTGTGCCTTTAAAAGCCTCACTTTGTACAGTCCCGCTGAGCTCCTTTCTATCTGCTAGGTTGGATAGTACCCCATTACAATCCACTTTTGCTCAAATTAACTCAACATTTTTAATATGCCTCAGTGTATCTTGGAACAGTATACACGTGAATAGATAGATATTTATAAAGTTAAAGTTCGTAGCAAAACTCAATATTAAGTCACGGTGCTTCAAACAACACTAAAATACTAAATAAACTTTAGACTGACTTTAAAAGTTATTCTCGGGGTGCCTGGGTGGCTCAATTGGTTAAGCGTCTGACTCTTGATTTCCGCGTAGGTTATAATCTTAGGGTCATAAAATTGAGCCCCATGTCAGGCTCCCTGCTGAGTGTAGAGCCTGCTTGAGATTTTCTCTCTCCCTCTTTCTCTGCCCCTGCCCCACTAGCACACTCTCTCTCTCTCTCTCTGAAAAAAAAAAAAATCGTTTTAATGTGAGGTAAATCCTAAGTTATACTATAGAAAATAGAAGAATTAAAATAATATACAAAACTAATACATTCTGATAAACCAGGTTTCTTTCAAGACAGTTCATATAATGAATAACTCAATCAATATCGTCATAATTTAAGGGAGTAAAAAATTCACTCAATAATAAAAGAAAAGTAATTTGGTAAGTTCCATTTCTATGTTTTATTTAAATAAAACCACAAACAATCTGTACAAAACAACCAACCAATCAACCAACCAAACGGGTCCATAAATCCAAAAATGTTTTAATATGTATTTATTTTTGAGAGAAAGAGAGCGAGCAGGAGCAGCGGAGGGGTAGAGTGAGAGGGGGACAGAACATCCTAAGCTCTCTGACAGCAGGGAGCCTGATGTGGGGCTTGAACTCACAAACCCTGAGACATAACCTGAGCCAAAGTCAGATGCTTACCCCCACTGAGCCACCCAGGCGTCCCCATAAGTCCAAAACTTTTATCTTTAGTCCAGATGTCTTACTTAGCATACAACTGTTTAGTTGACATTTACTTGTCATCTCCAAAATAGACACTTAGCAGACATAGAAAAATGTGTATGACCAAAAGTGAAATCTGAATTTTTCCCCATTTTACTCAAGAAGTTTCTAATCTAAGTTGATGGCAACTCCATCACTCTAGCTGCACAGGCCAGACCCCAAACCTTGAAGTCATCCTCAGGTCCACATTCAATCCCCCATGAAAATCTGTTGAGTTTTTTCAAATCTCGGTATATCTACAAGCTGACCATGGCTCATAATCACCATCTTGAATACTTCCATCTAAGCCATCATTAATTTTCATCTGACTTAGTACAATAACCTTCTAGCAGACCTTCTCCCCACTATACTTGACCCCACCCTGTGATGTGTTCCCAAGACAGCGGCTGGAATTAATTGCATAAATAAAAATCAAACCATAGCGCTTCTTTGCTCAAAACTCTGTGGAGGTGCTCCAACTTCATTCAGAGTGGACAGCTTACAAAGTGTTCACATGCCCTGCATGATAAAGTGGCTCTTTTTCCTTTCCATTCTTGTCTGCTGTCATTTCATCACTGCCCAGTCTATTTCAACCATATTGATCCCTTTGCTGTTCCTCAGGAATAGCGGTTGGCATATTCCAACACGCATCCATCCATCTGCCTAGAAATGTCTTCTTCTGGGTAGTTCTCTCAATCTCTCCATAGCTTTGCTTCAATATTAGTTTTTTCAATATATTTATTAACTTTCACAATATCGTGTCAATTGTCAATTTATTTCCTTGGGGCTGCAAATTCCTACTTGATTGTCAGCCGTGAGAAAACGAAGCTGAGCTCCTAATTTCTTTCTCTGTCAGCTGGTCTAGGTTAACCTTTGTCAGGAGAGGGCACTCCAGAGACGACATTAACAAGAGAAAAGAGTTTTCTTTCCTGCTTCCTGTATGCTGTTGCGAAGCCTCCCTCAGAGCAAGGGACTTTTCCAGAATGTGGATCTTGAAGCCCTGAGGCTTCTCCAGCACCAAGTTTCTATACTAATTCATCCAGCACTGGGATCCTGCAGAACAGGATCAGCAGCAGCTAGGAATTTTCCATAGGAAATTTCATTTGTGAACACCTCTCCCTAACTCCCCAGAAGGTGGGTTCCGGCAAATTCCACCCGCAGCAGCTCAGTGATTTCTCTGCTGGTCAGTGCACCACAGCAATGCCCTCTCAAACAATATCTGGATTGCCATTTTGCTTTAGAAGTTACACACGTACGGCTGTTGGCAGACTGTGCAACAGTTAGAAGATTCTGCCTTTGTGATCAGAAGACAATAGTACTATTTTAAAATGTAACTGATAGATTTCTCTATACAGTTTCATGCACTTTAAAAATTTTCCTCTGTTGAGATCAAATAGATGCAGCACTTACGTTGTGCTTAGAATTACTCTGGGATGAGCCATTCAGTGGGTATAGGATAACAGGAAAATTCCCAAGTCACAATTTTGCCATAGCTCTGAAGAGTCTGCTGCTTTTTATAGTGTATCGTTTTGCCCACTGACTTGCTGACTGATTCTTTAGGTACATGGCCAAATATGTTTAGAAAAGAAAATGTCCTGGATTTTTCTACAAATTAAATAAGAAGTTAGTCCAATAAGTAGAATAAATTTATGTATTTATTTATTTATTTTAAAGTTTCTTTATTTATTCTGAGAGAGAGAGAGATATGAGAGGGAGAGAATCCCAAGCAGGCTCTGCACTGTCAGCACAGAGCCAGATGCAGGGCTCAAACCCACCAACCGTGAGAACACGACCTGAGCCAAAGTCGGAAGCTCAATCAACTGAGGCAGCCAGGCGCCCTTGAATGAATTTATACTGAACTGCTGTCAAATGCAAAATAAAATAAAATTCCCAGCAATCTGGGACAAATCTCAGTATATCTACAAAGGTGCAGAGAGAAGAAGAGAGAGAGTCACAGAGAGTCAGACACAGAGAATGAGTCTATGAAGACAAATTATACTGAATGTGCTCTGCTTCCTATCAATCTTCAAGCAGTTCTTCCAGGAAACAATGGCCCAGAGCGGAAAACTAGATTTTTGCTGTTGTGATCAAAACCCAGTTGCCCGATACTGCCAATGTCTTGTGGGCTAGAGACACATTTCAATGATAATAAAACAGCAGTGTGGAAGATGTTCCAGCTCATACTCATTTGACAATGAGAAAATATAGTATGCTTTGATTGTAATTGCCGTCAGACATTGAAACGGTCCTTCCACACATACTTGTTCTAAATGTATCTTCCCTACAAACTTATAATGGTGTCACCAGCCAGTCAGCAACCAGGAAACAACAGAAAACGTTTTAGGTAAATTGAGAGCCTTTCATGTGGGAAATGTTAGGCCTAAAAATATAGTTATGCCCCGGGCTGATTTATGGGGGTGCGGTTGGTTATTTACCGTGTTCTCATGAAGCGACTCTGTTTATTTTTGTGATTTACCAAGTGCTTTATGTAAAATTCTGGGTGGTGATTTAACACAACTCTCTAAATAATTCCTCTCTTCTTCGTGGCTCCTGATGCTGACACTGATTTATGATGTCAGACTGAAGATAAGAGGCTTCCTATAGAAAAAAAAAAAAAGATCTTTTATGAGTAGGAACATTTTTACGGCAGCCATGCTATTTTGGAAATTTGAAAATTACCATTCATTTGAAAATTTGGAAGAAAGAAATTAGTCTATGATAGGTGATAAATCAGTTTGATATCGTCTTCTCCTTTTCATCCAACAAATCCAAATGATCCTATGGGTACATTTCCTAGGTTTGAAAGAACAAGGTTATTTGGTATAATATGTTCTATTAGATATTTTGCTGAATACAGATAATAAATCAAGTTAGTGATCTCACTAGCATAGCTCACCAAGACCAACAATTTTTTTTTTTCTGTTATAATGGCAATGTTAAATGGTCAGTCAGCAATTACTCTGTTAATATGATCAATCCAGGTAGGTGATAGGACACGGTTGATTGAAATCTTGTTAATGTTGTCAGATTGACTTTGTGGCAATAGTTATCTCTTCTGTTTGCTCAGCTGAAAAGACAGATGTCATTTTGAATGTATTTATCTTTGCATGTTTTAAGACATTACCAACATTAATCAATTTGGATAAACATTTTAAATGTTAATAAAGATAACTGTGAAATTACCCCAACTTTTTTGTTCATTTCAAGCCATGAATCGATAAGTAGATTCTGCGAATCACCTCATCTGCTACTCTGGGGAACGAGCATTCTGGTCTGTATCCAATTGGAAACTTTTTTTTTTTTTTTTTATTCTGCCACCCATGCTTCTTAGAAAATAAATGTACCCTGCAGCTTGACTTGATTGAATGATCCCGTCAGAATGAATCTGGAGGTTATTCTAGCTGCGTGTTTTCAGATAGAGGTTAACTTGTTCCGTTATTGAATTTTATAGCACATCCGCCATCAAGGAATCAATAATATTATTGGATATAATGTCTGAATATTCAGATTGATCACAGAGTAAATGAAGAATCAGTGTAAAAATACATTTTGCACGATTGTACCCTTACTTTGTTCTTTTTTGTAAATACAGAACTCTGTAAATTAAACCATTTACTTTCATGTATTTGGAAAGGGCAAGGTTATATCAATAATTGTGTGTGTGTGTGTGTGTGTGTGTGTGTGTGTGTGTGTGTCAGTTCACACATACACCATTTGATAAACTATATTTTCTTCTCTCTGTGATTCTCTTGCTTGTTTTTTTATTTCTACTTATTCCACTCAAATACGGGTCCCTGGTGTTTCTCAGACTCTGTTTTAATGCGGGAAACAGATTTCCTACCTTGATGAATGAGCTCTGCCAGAGCTTATATACTTTGATGCCCTAGCACCTCTTGGAGTAATAATGAGAGCTGCTGCTTCCTAATGGGTATTGCTGTTAACTCTAGTGAGAAGGGGGATTTTACAAGATGATTTATTGACTACACAAAATGATTCCCAAACTGATTTGTTGGCTGACAAGTAACAATAATATTACCAGTTGATATTAAACTTACATAAATAGGAAGTTAATATAGAAAGCTGATTTTTTTAAAAGTATTTCTGTGCTGACATATCTAAAATGAAAAGATCTAAGTCTTATACCTTAATGGCTTGCAGGCTTGAAAATCAACCGCATGTAATACGAGTTGCCAAATGCCTGATGTCTGTGATAGCTCCAAGATAACCTTGAGAGAATGGTTATCTACAGATCTATCCAATTCCTTGCCGTGATCTTTCTCATCCCAATATTCTCCAAATTTTGTGTCCTTGTACTTGTGATAATTGCATATTTTATCAGAATCCAACATGAAATACCATGTAACTATCTACTAAATGTCTCGAGTCACAGCCCAGCCTTCAGAAATAAAATAAAATCTGATCGTATTAAGCATACTCTAAAGAGAATATTATTTCTTTGCTCTATAAAGGTGGAAGGGAAGTAAGTTTAAGTTTTCACTGCATGGTGTATAGGTGGGTGAGTAGAGTATGTTTGTCCTACTAACTCTGGCAATAGAGCTATGAGGTAGGTTTTGTGTGAGTCTCTTTTTGGATTTTGTTTGTTTGTTTGTTGTTAGATTTCACATATAAGTGAAATAATATGGTATTTGTCTTTCTCTGTATGACCTATTTCATTTAGCATAATGCCTTCTAGTTCCACCCACGTTGTCACAAATGGTAGGACTCTTTTTACGGCTGAGTAACATTCCACTGTGTGTGTGTGCGCGCGTGAGTGTGCGTATTATATCTTCCTTACGCATTCGTCTATCAGGGGACACTACAGTTGCTTCCACATTTTGGTTATTGTAAATGATGCTGCAATAAACACAGGAGTGCATACATCTTCTTGAGGTAGTGATTCTGTTGTCTTTGGGTAAGTATCCCAAATTGGAGATACTAGGTCATATGGTATTTCTGTTTTTAATTTTTTGAGAAAACTCTACAATGTTTTTCATAGTGGCTGCACCAGTTCACATTCCCACCAAAAGTGAATGACTGTTCCCTTTCCTCTACATCCTCTCCAACATGTGCTATGTCTGGTCTTTTTGATTACTTGCCATTCTGATAACTCATCATGGTTTTGATTTGTTTGCTTATGACTTCGGTGAAATTCACCAAAAAAAGCAAAACCAAGTATCTCCTTTCTGCACCAGTAAAAATGATAAAAGCTTTTCAAGTATATTCTGCACAGCAAAGTTGTCTGAAGATTTGTGAAGAGGAAGAAGTACAGTGGTTTAGACCCTGCATCTACAACTTTATGCCACTTTCTTTTTTTTTTTTTTTTAAGTTTATTTATTTTTGAGACAGAGAGAGAGCATGAACGGGGGAGGGTCAGAGAGAGAGAGGGAGACACAGAATCGGAAACAGGCTCCAGGCTCTGAGCTGTCAGCACAGAGCCCGATGCGGGGCTCGAGCTCATGAACTGTGAGATCATGACCTGAGCTGAAGTTGGACGCTCAACCAACTGAGCCACCCAGGCGCCCCTATGCCACTTTCTTGTACCATTACATCCACAGATTTTGTTTGGTTAAAGTCCTGATTAACTCAGGGGTGCCTACGTGGCTCAGTGGTTAACCATCTGACTCTTGATCTCGGGTCAGGTCACGATCCCAGGGTCATGAGATGGAGCCCTGCGTTGGGCTCTGAGCGGAGTGTGGAGCCTGCTTGAGATTCTCTCTCTCTCTCTCTCTCTCTCTCTCTCTCTCTCTCTCTCCCCTGCCCCTCCTCATCCCCTGGCACATGCACACACATGCTCTGTCTCTAAAATTAAAAAAAAAAAAAAAAAAAAAAAGAAAAGAAAATTTGAGTCTTGATTCACTCAGAAACCTTAAAATGGAGTCACTGATCACATATGTATTCTTCATTTCATAGATGAGGCATCTGATGCCTAGGATGAAGGGAATTACTGGTGTTTACCCTGACAGCTGGAGAGATCTGGGGCTCAAAGTCACGTTCCTGATTCCCTGAACAGAGCCCTTTGCACTTTACCAAGCTGCTTTTCTGATATTCGACTAGCTTTGGAAATTACAGATTCTAAAGGCTATGAATCCAAATGCTTGTACATTTGGCTTTTCCTTTGTACATTTTATAATAGCTCAGTGGCTGTGGAGAAGGTAATCTACTTCTCAGTGTGCATGTTCTTTTACTACGGGCGATAATCTACTGAGTTCTGGAGTTCCCGTAATATAAGCAACTCCCTTTGTGACTTTCAATTGCTGTAGGTCTGTAACGGTGCTTGGCACTTTAATAATTAGTCTACGGGGAGCTTTAATAGAGTAAGGCAACTGTTTTAATTAACTTAATCCCCAGAACATGAGTTGACCATTAGACATCAAATCACAGTTTAGCTCTTAGAGTATTTGAACTCGGAAGAAATCACATTTGTAACTACAGTGGGGATAGCATTATCTTCTGTTATAAAACAATGCAGCTGCAGCTGATTGGCCTTCACTGGCCTCTGACACCGTGGTAAATGGAAGTCATTATTTCCATTGGAATGAATGTATAATGGAAACAGCTTAAGTGTTTGGCTTTGGGTAGTGTAGAAATGATGTGTGCTGGCCTACTTCATGAGAAGCAAAAGATAAACAGAAAGGAACAAGGAACAGCTATTTTGAAACTTGAAGAGTGCATATTGTCAGCTGAGTAAAGAAATGCTTGTTGCAAAGCCACTTAGACTTTTGAAATCGGTTCAAGAGAATAACATTGCAATAACGTATTTTTATGCCCAGATAATTTACTTTATGTTCATTTTTTTTAAACTATAGGACTACTTTAGACACTCATTTATTCAGACACCTTTATTACATGTAAGCTATTCTAGGGAAAATGCTAAGCAGAGAAGACGTAAGAAAACTTATTTGTTGCCCTAAGAAAATCACAAGCTAGAGTTTATATACTATCTTTCCATCTGTACAATGGAGTTTTGTCCTTATGACAAATTCAAGAGATTGCTTACCACCGTTCATGTATTCTTTTCTGCACTTCACATGCATTTGAAACATTTATTATATGAGTCAAGGATATGGCACTGAGGGGTTGAAAGAAAGAATTCAGAAAGAATTCTTTCAGTGAAAGAAAGAATTAAGGTAACCTCCAAGAACAGAAAATGAAGTGGATAGGACAAACAAGTGGGCAGTTAAATACTATGTGATTAAGTTGAATGATAATGTCAATTACACAGTGCTACAGGAAGACATAGGAAAGCCACATACTTGGTCTTGAGATTCTAGAAGGTTTCATAGATGACATAATATTTGGATTAAGAAGGTAAAGACCAGCATGCTCTTGATAGACCTACAGTTGGTTAAAGCTGTGCCAGGAAAAATGAGTAAATGCACAAGGACCCAGATGCAAGAGAAAATTTACCCTGTATTTAATATTAAAGAGATTCTTGCTGCTGGAATAGAAAGTACAAGAATGAAGCTGGAGGAGTGATTATATCATAAGGAGCCTTTTATACCTGGCTTTGAAATTTATACTTAATTATAAACAGTATGTGAAGTTGTACTGAAGAATATTAAACAAGATAGCTTAAAAGGAATGAAAAGCAAACAGAATTATATAGTTTATTGAACACCATGTATTTACAATATTATTTCTACATATAATAAATGTAAAAATATTATGATAATATCCTACATTCTTTTTTAGTAATAAGTATTTGGAAGTTGATAGGTAGTTGTTACACATAGTAATTTAGATTTGGTGCATTTCAAGTGCTTATTAACTGTATGTAGTTAGTGTCTATAACTCTGGACAGTGAAACTCTAAGTTTTACCTTGGAAATTGAGGGACCTGTCTCAGTATAATTCTAAGACTGGGTGCATAATTCTGTCTGTGGACAATTCTGGATAATTATATTGTGCCTAACTTCTGGGGGGGGGGTTAGTGAACGGGCACATGTGAGTTTAATTCAAACCACATCTGAAAATTATCAGTGATGAAGATAATGTTTTGGCTACTACCTGACAACCCTTTTAGTATTCTTTCTGCTCAGAACATATGTAAAGAAGACGGATTTATTTATTGAATGGCTTCCTTCACACACCAACTAATTAGAATCAGCATTATAACAAAAATGTTTGGGGGCGCCTGGGTGGCACAGTCGGTTAAGCGTCCGACTTCAGCCAGGTCACGATCTCGCGGTCCGTGAGTTTGAGCCCCGCGTCGGGCTCTGGGCTGATGGCTCAGAGCCTGGAGCCTGTTTCCGATTCTGTGTCTCCCTCTCTCTCTGCCCCTCCCCCGTTCATGCTCTGTCTCTCTCTGTCCCAAAAATACATAAACGTTGAAAAAAAAAAAAATGTTTGGCAACTCGATGGGTAATTGTTCCATCCTTGAAATCAGAGAACATATCAGAAGGGGCAGGTTGGATGCAGTATGGGTGTTTTCCAAGCACTGGGTAATTTTAGAACGCTTGAGAGCATCCAGATAGAAGTCATCACTAAATAGTTGAACATGAGGACCCAGAACTCAGCTCACCACCTTACCTCCAAAATGCAGGAGATTGGCTCTGATACTATTTGTCCAACGAGAATCTTCACTTCTGAGCTATTCATACATTCTTTTTATAAATAATATAAATAATAGTATGCTGATTTTTGTGTAATACAGTAACTTTAAAACCACATTGTTTTTTTTAATATTATATAAATTCTCAGATCTGTTGAAAATAGACTTATTGGGTGTATGCATGGTCGTATGCATTTTCTTAAACATTATATCATATTCTACTACAAACAAAACTCTGAGTTAAGTTTGATTGCACCTTGACAAATTAAAGCATGTCTTCCACTGATATGAATTACAGAATCATAGAGTCATAGAATATTAGGTACTTGAAGGTTTCTGTAACAGAATTCTTCAAATAACAGAATGTTTGATGCCTGAATGGATTTTTCAGTATCACTGAAAAATCTTCATTTAGCATAAGTTAGAATGCTTTTACACTAATACCAACAATGTTCATTCCATTTTGAGCATCTTCAACACTGTTGAAATTTTTCTTGACTTTCACCCATTTTTTCCAAAAACTACTACTTAAATCACAGGTAAATCTGAGATCTTTTCAAGAATAGTTATTTAAATTTTTCAAGATGGACATCAGGCTCCTGACAAATCTCATTTCAATTCAACAAATATCCCCAGGAAACTTGTTAAATTTAAGCTCTTGGGTTATAAAATTATGAGGCAGACTAATTGTGCTTTCAAGGGACATACTTATCAACCAATGAGGTATTGGGTCTACTGCTAGGCAGAGTGATGTGTATGCCTAATCAAAGTAAAGGGAGTATGTCCCTAACTGCAGAGAAAACATTCGTATGGTCTCACTCAGATATTATGGTAAGTGTTAAGAAAGAATAGGCATTTTATTTATTTTAAAACTTTTTAAAATATTTATTTATTTTAGAGAAAGAGACAGAGCATGAGTGGGGCAGGGGCAGAGAGAAAGGGAGACACAGAATCCAAAGCAGGCTCCAGGGTCCCAGCTGTCAGCACAGAGCTTGATATGGGACTTGAACCCACAAACCAGGAGATCATGACTTAAGCCAAAGTCAGACGCCTAAGGCACTGAACCACCCTGGCAACTCAGGAATAGGCATTTTAGGTGACACCTAAAGAATGGGCAGGCTGGGCACAGAATGAAGGGAAATTGAGGATAAAGATAACCCTATTTGCATGCCTCGTTCAGTGTCTATAACGATGTGGCCATTGCAGGGTGTTTATAAGAATATAGGAGGGGATAGGAGCAAAAGGAATATGAGTGGGGCACCTGAGTGGCTCAGTCAGGTAAGCATTCAAGTATTGGTTTTGGCTCAGTCATGATCTCACAGTTTGTGAGTTCGAGCCCAGCATCATGCTTTGCACTGGGAATGTGGAGCCTGCATGGGATTGTCTTTCTCTCCCTCTCTCTCCCTCTGCCCCTCCTGTACTCTCTCTCAAAGTAAATAAATAAACTCAAAAAAAAGAAGAAAAGGAACACGACTGCAAACTCATGAAAAGAAAAATCATGAGTTTCAGAACAAAAACAAGAAAGAGGAAGAGGGAGAAAGAGAAGGGAGATTCTACTGCACAGAAGTGAATAATCAACATGCACCCTTCCTCCCCGGACTTTATAAAAGAAAGAACTCCTGTGCTGACCAATTGATCCATTCTATTTTAATACAATGCTTCCTTGCAAGTTGCTTTTCTGAAGCAGGAGATACACTTTGATTTTTCAGGGTAAACTCTGTACTATTATCAATTTATCCTGTTGGAATTTTGGCTTCCTTAGAAAAAGCCCAGAAGTGTTTATAGAATGCCTTGAAATAAACCCTAAATCTCTCTATGAAAGTTCTCAAAGTAGTCTTAAAAAGTATGATGTTAGACTGTTATCTTAATGTTAAATGGTTATTTTAATGCTAAACTTTAAAATAACTACTAAAACAGTAAAACCCTTTTTATTTCTTTAATATTTATTTGTTAATTTTGAAAGAGAGAGAGAGCATGAGCAGGGGAGGAGCAGAGAGAGAGGAAGAGAGATAGAATGCCAAGTAGGCTCTGGACTGTCTGTTCAGAGCCCAATGCGGTCTCCATCTCACGAACCATGAGACCATGACCTGAGCCAAAATCAAGAGTCAGACGCTTAACCGACTGATCCACCCAGGCACTCCTGAAGCCTTTTTAAAATTATAAAAGTGTCCTAAAACTTGGAGCTCTCTGTCTCTAAATACTCATATCCAAGACATAGCCATACTTCCATATATTTCAGCTAGAGTAGAATAGTGATATAATATTTCCAGATGCATCCATAGCAGAGGGGAAAGAGTAACCAAAATAGCTCTCCTCCCCTCTGGCATCAGTGACTTTCTGTCCAGAAGACCCTTCTTCCCTCCTGATCCTGGTTTCTTTTTAGGTGGAGAAATGCTAAGTGCAGCAATGTCCACATCACAAATCATTAATCTGTTGGAACAGTCTGTGAGTTTCAAGGACTCACAGGCACCTTTGCACTCCATTCAATATATGTTCTAAAACAGGATCAGAAGTGATCATTAGAAGAATAAAAAAGACTACTCTCAACCAAACTTTTATTTTTGCTCTAGCTGAGCAAATTAAATAAAGAAAAATAAAGAAAAAGAGCATTGTTATAATTTTAGATTGTGGCCAGTCCCAAGTAAAATATTACAACTCGCAAAGCACTCTCTTCTTTCAGGAAACAATGCCCCAGGTCCAACTGACTATGTACCTGTCCATCCTTTTGATGTCTCTTTATGGACAGCCTTTTCACCCCGCCCCCACATTCATTTGCTCCAGTCACTTAATAGGTATGTCCTGAGTGTCTGTTATGTGTCAGGAATGGTCCTAGGCTCTGAGGATGAATGAGAGGAAGAATCAGACAACACTCTCTGTCCTGGGGAAGACAGATAGTAAGTAATAAAGAAGCGAATACTGTATGTTATGCTAAGAGATGATGATGCTATGCCAAGATGGAAGAGAATTGAGGAGTCTAAAGCAGAGATTAAACATGGTGGCTGCTAGTGGTCACATTGAGAAAGTGATTTAGACAAAGACGTGCTCTGACAGAGGGAAGGGGGGTTGACCAATAAGGGCATCTGAGAGAACATTCAGTGCACAGGCTCTGAGGCAGAGTGCCAAGTAGACACCTGGAGTTTTAGAGCTGCAGCAGGTGGTGATCATGGAGGAAATAGGAGTTGACAACAGGAGGGGGTGAGGGGCCAGAATGTGTAGAGCTGTACAAGTCCTCATGAAGACGTGGGCTTTGACTTTGTGAGAAAAGGAATTGCCACCAAAGGAAAGGAAGCAGATGGATGACACACGACGCCTTACTCTTTTTTTTTATTTTTTTTAACGTTTATTTATTTTTGAGAGAGACAGAGCATGAGGGGGAGAGGGACAGAGAGAGAGGGAGACACGGAATTCGAAGCAGGCTCCAGGCTCTGAGCTGTAAGCACAGAGCCTGATGTGGGGCTCGAACTCACAAACCGTGAGATCATGACCTGAGCCAAAGTCCAACACTGAACCGACTGAGCCACCCAGGCACCCCTACAATGCCTTGCTCTTTAAAGGATTCTTTAAAGGAATCATCATGGCCTCTGCGTTGAGAAGCGTTAGAAGAGGAAAAATGATACAAAGTGGGAGATTGATCAGGAAGCCGTTGTGACAATCCAGAGAGTGACAGCAATAGGATATGGGGGGAAACATGTTCTGAACTTTCACTTAAGGTAGAGAAAATGTGGTATCTGAACTGACTGATATGGGGTACGAGAGAAAGAGAGGAGTCAAGGGTGTCTCCAGAGTTTGGACTGAGCAAGCTGGAAGGAGACAATCAACATTCCATGAGTGGAGAAAGCTTGGGGATAAAGCGGTTTCTGGAAGGCCACAGGATCAGGCTCTGGATACTGGTGTCTCAGTTTTCCAGAGCCTCTGCACAATCGCCATGCCAACCTGTAGCGTGTGACCCCCTGTTCCTTCAAAGGATTTGGTTAGATAGCCTGAAAAATTAAAATTGAGAGCTCCTCTGAAATAACAAGAAAACTCATCTTGAAAACTCCTGTTGCCGTGGGCTGAATCATGCCCTCAAATGTCCACAGGAGCTCTTCAAATGACCCATGTAAAAAGCTAACATCTTAGAGCAACCATCAAGTGAGAGCAGGGCGAAAATACACCGAGGTGCTTCAGAAAATCACAATCTCAAAGTGACCCTTTACATCATCTCATGTGTGTAGCTCCCTACCCTCACCTTGACCCGGGCCAGCAGCACCATGGGGCACAGCGGCCATAGCGGCTTAGGACCCAAGGTAGTTTTACAGGTGTACAAACATGCTTTGATTTACTGTAAAATCCGAAAAATAAAGGAACACAATCAGCCTGTATGACATTCATCTTCATACCGAAACAATCACAAAGTGAAATTTTATTATTTAGATAGTTGGAGAAGGGGCCTACAAGTGCCAAAGTGTCTGGGGCCCATGAACATCCTGTGAGCCAGGGGGCAGGTCTGGAGATGACCATACTCTGTACTACAGTCACTTGGGGTCATTGAGCTTATTCTTTTCCACCAGAATACCAGCTCTGTGTCATCAGAGACATGAAACCCTGTATAATAAACTACACCTTCGGAAGGATATTTGTTTATAAAGATGTTATGCTTGGTTTGAATATTGTCTATTAACTCTTGATCGCACTACACTATTGACAGTCTCTAAAACAAATCTTTTGAAATTAAATATTAGGGAAATACAGAGAAACCTAACATTGTTTTCTTTATTTCACAAACCACGGTGTTTCTCTTTTTACACGAAATTTTTATTTGATATTCTCTCTAAAGCCCTGGAAATATGATTCGATAATCAAGAGAAATAATTGCATAAAAGCACTGGACTGGGGCAATCGAAAACAGTAGGTAAACTTAATCCCCTATCTGATACTCCGCAGGGTTGGCGAACCTGTATTTTTGCTTACCTCGAGGAGTCTGAAAAGGATTGATGGACAGCAGCACAAGTGGAAAACAAAATGAAACAGCAATGCCAAATCTGCTTCTTTTTGCAAAGCAAGCCAAAAAAGGTTTTTGATTTATTACAAAAGGTCTGCCACTCTTCACACACAGCTAGAATACTTACGTGAAAATGAATAATAAACCAAGGCAAAAAGTTCGGCTATTCCACACTCTTTTGATTCATTGATGGCTATGTTTTGTTTGGCTTTTAATCCGGTTTTGTTTTGTTTTGTTTTGTTTTTGTTAGCGTATAGACGGCAGCATCCAGAATAAAGGGTTCAGTCCATTTTTATGAATTTTCTAAACACATTTGCAGTAGAGTGTTTATGGACAGCATGCCCTTGGATGTTTATCCGAGGCTCACCAGAGGGCTTAGAACAGTGTCTGTAGGGAGGCTGGGGGAGTTGGGGAAAGAAGGTAAGAACATGCTGGGAATGGTGTGGGTCCATGAAGCTTGTGGTTGGGATAGTTGTGAAATGTCAGTGTTCAGAACCAAGGAGCGGGTGGGGCATCTGGAAGGCTCAGTCATTAGAGCATGTGAGTCTTGATCTCAGGGTCATGAGTTCAAGCCCCACATTGGGCATACAGCCTACTAAACTAATAAAAAATAATAAAAAAAACCAAGAGAGAGAAAAAAAAAAGAGAGAGAGAGAGTTAGTGGGCAAGAGATAGAAGCCTTAAATATAAATTGTTGTCAGAACATGCACTGACCATCATTTTTTTTTTTTCGTTCCACTCCTTTGGCCTTTTGTCTTCCTCTTTTCAGCCGTGAGAGGCCATAAAACCTGATTACAAAGAGAGTTGACTCCAAATAGTTTAAAAATTTTTAATTAGGTTTTTAAAATTTTTAAATTAAGGTTTTGGTTTTATTCTGACACTTACTGACCCTGTGCAGTTACCTAAATACCACAGGCTCCCCACGACAGCTCTCTTCACCAGCTGTGTATTTAAGGACAAACACCTCCTAAGCTTGTTCTAAAGTTTAAAACTGATATTTACAATTAGCAAAGAGTTTGACATAGCACAATAAATTGACATGAGGAATAAATATTAGTTCTTTTTATTGCCGTTGCTAACGCTTCTTTACAGGGAAACAAAAACAAAAACAAAAACAGATTGACTTTGAAAACCAAACACTTAAAATTTTTTTCAGTTTAATTTTACATTGGAATCAATCTTTGGTTCCTCGTCTCTCTCAATCTGTAAATTCTGATGGCTCCAAAATCCAACTTACTCTCCAGGCAGCAATATATAACTTCTACAGATATTTACCACGTCTCTTTCTGTCATCCACTTTCATTGATTTGAAATCATTCACTTTAACAATATTTTAAACAGTTGTTTTTGCAGAAACTGACACAAGATCATCAGTATAAAAAATATCTCCAAATAGCTGAATTGGCATTTCTTGTCATTAAAAAAAAAAAGCATCTTAAGATGAATACCAAGTAGATTAATAACACGCCACATTGGTATGGTTAAATTTAATATTCTCTTTTAAAAATCATTTTGAAACCACTGTGGTATTGCTACAAACTATTCTTACTATAATTCAATTTTTATGCTTCTATTCATTGAAAACCTGAGAGCTAAAATATTTGATGAAAATAGGATAAAATCCTCTGCCTCATTGCTTAACAGCCCATAAAAAGAAGATGAACTGAAGAAAGAAAAAAAAAAAGCAATCTGCCTTTCAAATACAAGCTGCAAAACAGAAAACTATGCCAGGCCACTGAAGCTTTTTCTCCCATTCCCTTCCCTTTAGCCAACAGTTAGCATTTTATTTCTGGGTCTATGACTGTTATTTGACTTTAAGACTGATTTATTCATCTTAGCCGTCTTTCTTGCACATTCGGCTCACTGTCTCTCTCATAGTCCCTGGCTCTCATGGGCACTCAGGAAACGTGTTCTGAATGATGCATTATCGCAATTCTTTTGAGCTTATTTTACTGAGCACCAGTTATGTTCAGACACTGCCTAAAGAGCTGGCATCAAAGAACAAAGTAGGTGTGCGTATCTTGTCCTAATGCTACAGTCGTCACATCTGTGACGCTATGTGCTGCCCACCGAGAAATGGGGTTCACAGGCCACAGTGGAGGGGATAGCTGTTGTGAAGCTGTGGGATCCGGGGACACCTAGGGGTTCTCTCTGGAATCGGCAGAATATGCCCTCATTACACTGCTCCTCTTCCAACTAAGGAGTTCTCTGGCAGGAAAGATACAAATGCCAAGGAACCCGATTTAGGTGCTCAAGGGGAAAAATGGTTGAAATGAGAATGTTCTGCCCAGCTGGTGTGGAATTAAAAGATGGTTCTGGATATATTGGGGGTAGGGAGTGTAAATGTAATGTGAATGGCTCCAAGGTTTGTGGAAAATACTACAACAATTTAAAACTCTAGGAATGATGTTGGGGCACCTGGGTGGCTCAGTTGGTTAAGCATCCAACTTTGGCTCAGGTCATGAGGTCATGGTTTGTGAGTTCAAGTCTGTCATTGGGCTCTCAGGGCTCTGTGTGGAGCCCACTTCAGATCCTCTGTCTCCCTCTCTTTCTGCCCCTCCCCTGCTTGCTCTCTCTCTCTCTCTCTCTCTCTCTCTCTCTCTATCCCCAAATAAAGAAATATTTTTAAAAATTAATGAAGAAAATCTCCAGGAATGATTTCAAGTACACAGCCTGGAAATGAGTACAGTAAAGAAAAAAGATAAGGAATAAAACTAAAACCACTCTGTATGATCATGTGAAAAATATACTCAATCTGTGGCCCATGGGAGTGTGTATGGATAACATGACCTTTGGGAAAACAGCTCTTTTTTATATGGATTCATAGGGTATTTGGAGTGTATATGTCAGTGTGAATGAGTGTGTGCGTGTGCATGTGCATGTGCACATACATGTGCTTTGTCCAGTAGTTCACAAGTTAGCAAAATGATTTTTTTCAAAAGACACATACTTTATCGCACACTGGATATAAGACTGCTAATGGAATTGGACCTTATATTAGTCAGTGTTCTTTGGAGAAACAGAATAGGATATATTTTGAAAGAGAGAGACAGAAAGAGTGAGATTTATCATAAGGAATTGGCTCATGTGATTATAGAGTCTAAATCCCCAAATCAGCAATTACAGTCTGGGAATTAAGAGAACTTGGGGCGCCTGGGTGGCTCAGTCCGTTGAGGGTCTGAGTTCAGCTCAGGTCACGATCTCACGGTCCGTGAGTTCGAGCCCCGCGTCAGGCTCTGGGCTGATTCTGGGCCAATTCTGTGCCTCACTCTCTCTCTGCCCCTCCCCCATTCATGTTCGGTCTCTCTCTGTCTCAAAAATAAATAAATGTTAAAAAAAAATTAAAAAACAAATAAGAAGAGAACTTGATGGTATACATTCCAGACTGAAAGCCAGTAGGCTTGAGTGTCAAGAATGGCCAGTGTTCAGTCCAAATCCAAAGGCGAGAAAAGAACAATGCCCCGGCTAAACATTCAGGCAGAATGAGTTCACTCTTTGCCCCTTTGTTCTATTCAGATCTTCAATTGATTGGCTGAGGCCCCTCCATATTAGGGAGGACAATCTGATTTACTCAGTCTACCAATTCAACTATTAATTTCTTCCAGACACACTTTCACAGATATGCCCAGAAAAAAATGCTTGGTCAAATATCTGGGCACCTAGTAGCTTGGTCAAGTCGATGCATAAAATTAACCATTACAGGGTCACCCTTGGGTGGCTCTGATAAACGCTCTGGGATATTCAAGAATGATCTCTCAGAGAAAGGAGTGCTGAGGATAATACGACGTTCTATGCATACAGGTTAAGATGCTCCAAAGAGGAGAGATATTTGCTATATGGAGGATTAAAGAAGAAGTGGTTTTTCTTTCTCATTCTCTGCAACCCACACATATCAGTCATGTGTTAGTAGTATAGTAGAAAATTGTGTTGGGCACCTGAGCAGCTCAGTCGCTTAAGCAGCCGACTCTTGATTTCAGCTCAGGTCATGAGTTCACAATTCGTGAGATCAAGTCCACGTCGGCCTCTGAGGTTACAGCACAGACCTTGCTTGGGATTCTTTTTCCCTTTCCCTCTTCCCTGCCCTCCCTTCATTCATATGTGTGCTCTCTCTCTATCTCTCTCTCAAATAAACAGTGTTTAAAAAAGAAGGTGCATTATATTAAGAAGCTCTCCTCCCACCTCCTTCCCTCCCCCTATCTCCTTCCCTCCCCCTACCAGCTTCCCTTCCCCAACTCTCTTTCCACCTTTCTGCTATCCACACATATCAATCATGTATCAGTGACATAGTAGAAAATTATGAAAATGAAGTGTGAGAATTTGCAGACTTCATGTGTCACCTCTCTGCCGAGGTCATTATGGTTACAGGCACATCTTGTCAACGCAGAATGGACATTTCCCAAGGGACTCTGGAATGGGTTCTAGGAATCAAAGCAAAGGTAAAAGATACGAGCGGGGAAGCTAGTAGCCCTATTGAGCCATCTCTGGGGCAGATCTGATTTAAAACAAAAACAAAACAAAAAACAAAAAAAACCAAAAAATTTTCTCCCCTAAAAGTTAGAATGAAAACATAAACATAACCCCAAACAGGTTTGTGTGGGCAATGGAGGTTGGTGTTAAAAGAGAAAGACGTTAGAACCCATTTGTAAAGTCCACTGGCTTACTCTGAAAAATAAGTAGTCTTTGGCTCATGACCAGAATATCGCTGACATCAATCATATGCACAGTTCCTGTTTGTCTCGACAGAAGCTTGAATCCATGTCTGTAACGTTTACTACCGTCTGGTCAGTGAGTGTACTTTCAAAATATAGATACGAAAATATCATATTTAAGTCTTGCTTCTTTGAAAAAGCATGGGTTTTTATTGTGTTTTCTAGTCTCGTGTATAGCCTCACCGCTTAGCTAATGCCTGAGCCCCTGAACGCGCTTAATACACCTGCCTTGAAGAAATGTGCAAAGGTGCCGTGTCTGGGACTGTGGTGTTTTACATCTGTTCAAGGCACTTGTTCTTTCAAAGGAATTGTATTATCAATGCCTTTGCAAGCAAAAATGAAACTGTTTGATCAGGAATTGTTTGCCTAATCTATCTTTCATGAGTAGCTGGAGGTCTTAAAGGCAAGTAGACCTGAAGGAGGAAGTAATGAGTGTTTTCCTCCCAGCACAGGGCATACCTCATTCAGAATGTACTTGGTTTCTAGCCGGGGTTTCCAGACTTTCATTTATCTTTACTTAAATTCAAGTGGGTGACTGAAGCTAAAGGTCACTTTATTTACCAGAACCAAAATGTCAACAAATAAGCATTCTCTTTCTTGCTTCCTCAGATCAGCATGCATGCAACATAACACAGTGCTCTAAGACCTTCTCCACAGAGATATTAAATGAAAGCCTTAATCCATACAAAATATGTTAATTCCTGGTCTCCGTATCCCACAGGAACAGAAAAGATAATGTGTCAAGAATCACAGCCTTGTGTTCTAAATAATCCTTTCCTATGTCTTACTAAGAAGGAATCCCTGGGACTAATCACAATGATCCCGAAAGATCTGGCCTGGGAAATAGGACACATGCGTTCTGAAAGCAGCAGTGTGATTAAGTACCCATGTAGCTGTACATAAACCGCTTTGACCCCCTGACCCTGGCATTTAACCACCTGTACATTTAGTGACAACACCTACCTCAAGAATGATTGCCATAAAATGGAACAGGATCCTCTAAAGGGTGGGATTTTGATGCTCTGCAGAAGCTAAAACATGTGAGATGCAATCACCAATCGAATTTGAAAGATAACGATAGTAAAGATGTGACCATGATAACGATGAGTGTGTGCTCTCCAGATGAAGAGTTCTGTGTCCCTGCTGACGTGTCCACACTGTGAAATCTCAATGTGTTCTATTCTCCGGGAACCACTCCTTGAACCTTTACTGTGTGCCCAGCACTGGGCTGAACGCTTTGCAAGGGACTAGTAAACTGTCACTGCTGTTGTAGAGAGAAGCCGTGCTTGAACTGGAGAGATCAATGGGAAATCATGTTAGAATGTGGCAACTGTAGCTTTATAAGGCCCAGGGGGCTTTAGGAGAGGGCACCAAATGCAGCTGTCCAGGAGCAAAACTCCCAGCAGTGGGATCAGCTGTTGTGGTGGCGATTGCCTACGTGCTGTTAGAAGTTGAACTACAATTGTAGAGAAGGGGTCACACGTAAGAGCTCAAGTGTGACATCAACTTCTCTGGCTTTCAAGGGAGGAAATCACATTTCTTCTCTGATGTGATACAGCAACGTTAAAGATGCTATCTTCTGAAAAATTGTGCACGAAAAGATGGGGAAACTGGAATGGGTGCAGATCACTCTAACGCTATTATAAATGTAATGCTGATGAAACACAATGATAATCCAAGTAAAAATAGTAGCATAGTTAAAGAAGACATACTAACTCCTATAGAAATAGCAAACAAAGCTCTCTGGGAAATATAGACTTCACCTGAAAAAGTAAAATGTCAGAGGGCACCTGGGTAACTCAGTTAAGCATCCGACTCTCAATTTCTGCTCAGGGCATGATCTCACGGTTTGTGAGTTTGGGCCTCTCTCTCTCTCTCTCTCTCTTTCTCAAAATAAATAAATAAATATTCAAAAAGAAAAAGAAATACATCACTTGAGAAAGCATTATTAAAGAATTGCTGGGATGACTGAATCCTGAGGACAATGTTAAAGTGCACACAAATCAGGGACACAGTATCCAGAACATTGTGCAGAGAATGAGCATGACCTACGGGACTGTTTCCTCAATTGCTTGCCGCGCTTGACTGATATTACCCAGAAAATCAACCAGCTACAAAGAATCACTTTTCAACTAATATAACTTCTCCATTATGCTAACATCAGGCCCTTATTTATCAAGTGCATAGGAGCTTACTCACCTCATAAAAACTTACGTGGTTGTGGAAGAGACAGTTGAGATATTTACTAAAAAGCAATGATGGATTCTGAGGACTTCTGTTCTGGGGCATATGAACAGAATTTATAACTTCTTTAATTATTTAATTTAATCTTAAGGGTATGCTTTGTTGCCAATCAACCACGAATTATTCGTCAGGCACTGTTTTATGACTAAATATGCTATTTCATTGCATCATGAAAGCCAAGCCGTGGGCTAAGTCGTATATATCCAATGAAAAGAATGTGAACAAAATGGAGGTTCGTGAAGATTGGATACTTGGCCCAAAGACATTCAGATAGAAGTTGCTGGAGCTGGACTATAAATCCAGGTGAATCTCCCTCTGACATACTCTTTTCCCCATTTTATGTTCATGGTAAATGATAGTAGCAAAAGGCTTATTCACTTCAATGAAACCTGTTTTCTTACAGAAGTCAAAACCTTAATCTGAAATGGCAAAGATTTGCATTTGAATTTAATAATCATTTTTCAACTGGGAAGAAAAGCATGATGTTCTTATAATACTTCAGTTTCTTACATTATACGTCCAGAGTTCCTCCTAAGACAATCTCTGAGAGACAGATGTTTAGAGCTTTTTCTGTAAGTGGACTCTCTTGCCACATAATCCTTGACCTGACTCATAAAAATAGAGCTGGTAAAACTTCTTACAAAAATAGGAATGGTTTATGTCAGATTTTAAGAGCTTTATGAAACATTGAAGGGTTTTTAGATTCCTGCCTAGTTAAATATGTTTTTGTAAACATCCTAGAAATTTCTGTAGGTTTTTTTTTTTTTTCAGTCACTGAGAATATATTGAAAGGATCAATTCATTGTGTAGTACAGTATAAATCTTAACTGAAGAATTCAAATAAAATGACCTCAGTTTTCTTGCCTGCAAACAAAAAAGAAACACACTTCACATGGGGCTCTAACTCCTAAGTCCTATCAAATATGTTGGCAAGACAGATTTTCTTATCTATTGTGTGTGAAGGTCTGGCCCTACTTCCTCAGTGACTCACTTATTTGCTTATAGTCATAATTTGTTTTATTTTTGATTCACTTATTTATTCAACTGTTCTATGTGCTGGAAATTCACTGTTAAAAACAAAAAAAAATGCAGGGTTTTGTTCTTTTGGATCATACATTCTGGTAATGGCATTGAGGGACATAGATTCAGGGAGAAATTATAAGTAATAAAAAAGTTCATTTTACACATGTTTTCTGAAACTGATAAAGTATCTTCTTTATTTGTATGATTAGAATCCATCATCATATAATCTAAAAAGAAAACATATTTTCTTTCCTATATGTCAACAACTTGATATATTTTTTAAATATTGTACATATTCAGTGGCTATGTTTGTCTAATAACCTTTAATAGGATTTTAGAAGGATTTTAGAATGGAACATACCATTATTATTTTACAGAAAGTATATGAGGAACAAAAGGCACAAAACACCAGTTGAAATGCTAGAGTCCATGGGATGGTTCAGGAGGGAGAAGCTTCCTCTAGCTATCTGAGTGAGCACGTGACAGCACTATGGTTTTTGAGGATGTAAGGTTAACTGTACTTTACAAAAATGACCACAGCAATATATCTCATGTCCCATGCTCTTTTAGAACTTTGATAGTCTTCTGATCAAAAAGTGAAGTCTGAATGCTGTACCTCAAATAGAGATTGGATATGGTGACACCCATTATGTGGTACAGGCGACTCTTCATGGATTCCATGGTGAGAACACAAAAGGCGATAGAGCTTCTAGCTGGCTCTCTTTCTTTCCTGGGCACATAAGCTTGAGATCCATGAGTTTCAGTCTAGATGTCCATTTGTTGTGAAATCTCCATATTGAAGAAAACACATGACAATATAAAGAGATGTTCTGGCAGCCTCATCTATTTCAGTTCACAGTTATTTGAGTCTTCATAGTATGGTTGATAGTATGAACCACTAGACGTATAAGTGACAAAACTTATAGACGTATAAGTGACAAAACCATCCCCAGTCTTTCAGCTGACCCAGCTGATGTCATGTAGAACAGAGATAAGCTATCTTCCCAGAATCCTGTCCAAATTGGAAATTAGAGAGCAAAACACATGTTTCAAGCTACTGAGATTCATGTTGGCTTGATATGCAGTATGGAAAGTAAAACCCTTACATAGGTACAGATCAATAAAGAGCACCACGTGGCATGTTTTAGAAACGATATATCCCATAAAACAGTTGAGATAGTTAGATACTTGCCTATTGACTATTGAATCTGCTAGTTGCTCGAACACACACACAAAATACACCCAAACCTGAGATTTCTAGGATGATTTTTTTTTCTTCTGAATAGTCATCTTTCGTAATAGTAAGAAAGTAAGAAATATAAAATAATATTGCTTTCAATTTATTGTCCTTGTGTCCTTTTCTGGGGCAAAATTCAAACAATCTACCAATGATATTTCTCAAACATTTGTGCTCTGTAGATCATAAACTGGTTAAGAATAAAAAGAGTAGTGAACAGAGCAAATTAAATCACTTGGTTCTAATCTTCACTCTCCTTCAATCCACACTTCGTCACATAACTTTCTGGCATCAGTCAACTCATTGTGGACAAGAAGAGCTTGTCTCAATCTTGAACTTCACTTTATGACTCATGGCCAATAAATGCTGGTAGACTTGAAGCCATGCAGAGGCTTCAAAACACCTTCAGCTTGTTCTTTTGTGTTTCTGCCATTCCGTTAAAATATGCCTGAAATTACATGTCTCAGTAAGATGACAATCAGCCAACCCAGGCATGGAACTTAGCCTAGCAGGCTGGAAACAACACCCAACCAAAGTCAATCGAAATCTCTTAATCCAGACTCATGTGGTGATCAAAAGCTTACTGTTGAAATATGGTGAGTCTGGAACCATTATTACACAGCACTGATGAAATTAATAATGTATGTTTTTAAATGTCTATAAGTTGGAAAGTTATGCAGGGGTAAAAATGGAATTTTTACTTACATAATAATTCAGCAATGCCTTTTTGGTGTCTATACTTATATTCCAGATACCAGAAAAGACCTTACAGTGTAATAAGAAGCACAGTGGTGTCAAAGAAAGGTTAGCTCACTCAGGATTTAGAAAACACCAGAAGGTGAAATTTAACAGGTCTGAAATAATGGCAGGAAACTTCAAAAGAAATAAAGAAGGAAGCATAACGGATATACTATGAAAGGAAAGAAATTGAATTATATAAAATGTTCAATTAAAATCACAAAAGGCAGGAAAGGAATGAGAGACAAAAATAGGAACAAAGTCATAGGTTGTCAGAGTGGATCAAAAATGCAATTATATATTGTCTACAAGCAACCAACTTTAAATGTAAGGATGCATATAGATGAATGGAAAAAATACACTATAATAACATCATGCAGAAGAAAGCAGCAATAGGTATATTGATTTTAGAGAAGACTTCAAAGTAAGGTTATTAAGAATAAAGGAGAGCTTTAAATAGTGATGAAGGGGTCATTTCTTCAAGAACACATAACAATTGTTAATGTGTACATGTCTAAAAATAGAGATCAAAATACATGAGGGAAAAACTGATAGGACTGCAGGGAGAAATAGATGAATCCACTGTCATAGCTGGAGACGTGAACACTTCTGTCAGAAATGGACAGACCCAGCAGGCAGAAAATCAGTAAAGACATAGTTGAATTCAATAACACTATCAATTAACAAGATAGAATGGACATTCTACAAACTACCTTATCCAACAACAGCAGGATAAACATTCTTCTCAAACTCACATGACACCACTCACAACTTTCCAAGTTAGACTACTTCCTTGTTAACACACCTTAACAAGTTTAAAAGAATAGAAATCATACAATGTCTGCTCTCAGACTACAATGGAATTTAACTAAAAATGAATAAGAGAAAAATACCTGGAAAAATCCCCAAATATATGGAGATGGAATAACACACTACTACATAAGACATGGGTCGAAGAAGAATCTCAAGGAAAATTTAACATATTTTTAAGTAAATGAAAATTGAAAACACAATATATTAAAATTTGTGGGATGCAGTGAAAGTCACGCTTAGAGGGAAATTTAGGACACAGTAGTCATAGATTTAAAAAGAAGAAAGATCTAAAATCAGTCACCTAAGTTTCCACCTTAACAAAGTGGAGAAAGAAGAGTAAATTAAAACCAAAGTAAGAGGAGGAAAAAAGAGGAAAAAGAAGAAATAGAGCAGGTAGCAGTGAAAGTGAACACAGCAAATCAATAGAGAAAACTCACACTACCAAAAGCTGGTTCTTTGAAAAGATAAATAAAATTGATCCACCTCTTGACAAGCTAACTAAGATAAAAAGAGACAGGACACAAATTGCTAATATCAGAAATGAAAGAGGGGACATCACCACAGATCTCATGGACATTAAAAGTATAAAAAAGGAATATTATGAACAACTATACACTCATAAATTGGACAACCTAGATTAAATGGATCAATTACTTTAAATATCCAACCTGCTAAAACTCATACAAAAAAATAGACAGTCTGAATAGGCCTCTATCTATCAGAGAACTTGAATTTTGTTAGTTCCCAGGGCAAGAAAAATAACATTAAATGAGATTTGAGTTGTTACCACAAGCATAGACATTGAAGGGATTTCGACTCCATGTTGTTGTTTTTAAATGGATTTTACTTTTTAGATCAACTTTAGTTTCATAGAAATATTGAGTGGAATATATAGAGTTCCCATATATCCCTCAGTCACACATGCATATCTCCCCACTATCAACATCCTGCAAGAGAGTGATGTTTTTGGTACAATTGATGAACCTACATTAACAAATCATTATCACTCCAAATTTATAGTTTATATGAAACTCAACTCTTGGTGTTGTGCCTTCTGTGAGTTTGGACAAATGTATAATGGCGTGTATCTACCGTTATACTACTATACAGAGTGTTTTCACTACTCTAAAATTTGTGTGTCCCACCAATTTTTCTGTCCTCCCCACTAATGCCTGACAACCAATCTTCTGGTTGCCTGATCTTTTCTCTGTTTTCATAGTTTTGTCTTTTCCAGAATGTCATATAGTTGGAATTACACAGTATGTAGGTTTTTAAGGTTGGCTTCTTTCAATGAGTAATATACATTTAAGATTCCTTCATGTCTTTTCATGGCCTGACAACTCATTTCTTTTTAAGTTTGAATAATATTCCATCGCATGGATATACCACAGTTTATTCATCCATTTACCTACATAAGAGCATTTAGATTGCTTGCAAGTTTTAGTGATTATCTGTTGTAAACATCTACGTATAAGTTTTTGTGTGGACATAATTTTTAGCTCATTCTGAAAACCACAAGGAATGATATTGCTGACTATATGTAAGAGCGTATTAAGTTTTGTAAGAAACTATCAAATTGTGTGTCAAAGTGGCTGTATCCCTTTGCATTTCCACCAATGATAAACAAGAATATCAATTGTTTCATATATTCACCAGCATTTGATGCTTCCATTGTTTTTAGATTTTGTCCATGCTAATATGTGTATGGGGGATTCTCACCATTGTTTAGTTTGCAATTCTCTAATAACATAAGATGAGCATCTTTTCATATGCCTATTTACTAAAGGTATATCTTATTTGGTGAGGTATCTGTTCAGGTCATCTATTCATTTTTTTAATCAGGCTAAATTTTTTTAATTGGTGACTTTTATGAGGTCTTTGTATATTTTGTATAACAGTTCTTTATCACATATGCATTTGCAAATATTTCCTCCCAGTCTGTGGCTTGTCTTGACATTGTCTCTCTCAGAGCAGACATTTTTAATTTTAATGAAATCTAGTTTATCAATTATTTATTTCATGGATTGTGCCTTTGTTGTTGTGATTCCATATTGTTTAACAAGAGTTTCTCATCCCAGAATTAACTGGAAAGCTGAAGCAATATGGTTTAAATTCTTGCCATACAGTGACGTTTTATGTGGAGAAAAAGAGAACTGAAGAGGTTTCAAAAGAAATAATAATCATAATTATAGTAAACATTTGTTCGGTACACATTAAGTTTCTAGAAAACATCTAACACCTGTACATTTAATATTGGATTTAATCCTCACCATAATTATACATGTATGGTACTATAACAGAATAATCATTTTATGAATTAGGAATATGAAACTCACAGAGATTAATAGCATTCTCAAGTTTACACAGCTGGTTAGCATTAGAGCCAGCATTCCAACCCAGGAAGATCCAGGATTCCAACCCAGTCAAAGTTCTATAACACCAGCAGGTATATTCACTTCACTACCTCAAGAAGTTTCCTAGAGAACTATGAACAAGTGTTCAGGCTCACAAGATGGCGGTACGATTATAATGCAGCAAGAAATGGTTTCAGTGGTTTAAGGAGATGAGGCAGAAGTCCTCTTCAGTTCTAGTTTAGAGCCCAAGTTCCTTGGAGCTTCTCTGCTCTCCTACCTTCTTATCATTTAATTATCAGAAGCCTTGGTTAATCATTAATTATGCACCATCAATTATGCTTACATTATCGTTTCAAATAGATACAATATCTGATTGATTTGACTAAAATAACCCCCTTGTTTAATTGCCAATTTTCATACATTCACATGCAATGAGGTATTGCACAGTGATTCATTAGGCACTGAAAACAGCAGCAACAACCTGAACAACGGGAGGCTCAGTTTCACAAATTATTGCCATTTTCATCAAGAAAGGAATTCCATTAAAACCGACTTTCCTTAGTTTGGAACTGCGATGGAGAGTTTGCAAGCTTAAGCTACCAGAGGTTTTGTGGGCAGACACTCAAAGGAAACACATACTCATGACCACTGCCAAGACATATGTCGTGCAAGTAATTGATTGAAACTCTCTCCTGTGCTGGCCCAGGGCTTTAATGGCAAGGCAATGGATTTCCATGCTGGTGCTCTCATTCCAGAGATGGCTGTCTGAATATGATCCCCAAGTCCAGGGAGTTGAATGATTCACTTCTCCCACTACCCGGAGGTGAGATTTTGGTTGAAGGTGAGTGAGGTGAACTACCAAATCTACTTGGTCTATTTTCCTTTGCTTTCTTGATAATAGCATAACATTTATAACTGCCTACTATGTGCTAGGCTTGCATTAGGAACCAGACATAATTTATCCACATTTAATACAACAACCTTAAGAAGTTTATAAAGCTATCATATTTTTAGATGTCACTAATTTAGCAAATGACAACGTTGTGAGAGATCCTAAATCTAATGGCCTCAGATTTCTTCTATATTATATTCCAGGGCCTGTAATTATTTAACTACCTTCTAGTAGTTAATTACCTAGTTAAATAGTTAATACTTAAATAAATACTTAAATACCTAGTTACATAGTTAATAGTTAAATACCTAGAGGTATTGTTATTCATATTAAAAGGCACACATTTTTAAAAGCATATTAAGGCATATTCTTCTATTTTTAGTGGGACTCTATTATTTAAACCACTGCTGAGTTAGAGTTGGTTTTAGGCAAAACAGGACTATGGACTTTTCTGGATTTCTTTCTGTCAGACTTTTTTTTTAAAGAATGTTTTTTTAATGTTCATTTAATTTTGACAGAGAGAGACAGAATGTGAGCAGGGAGAGGCAGAGACGGAGAGAGACAGAATCTGAAGCAGGCTCCAGGCTCTGAGCTGTCAGCACAGAACCGTATGCGGATATCGAACCCATGAACTGAAACATCATGACCTGAGCTGAACTTGGATGCTTAACCAACTCTTTCTGCTGGATCTTAATAACAATATATATTTTTATGGTTCTACAGGCTCCAAAGAACATCAAAGCTATACAGTTGCATTATCTCTATGACCTTCTTGGAATTTAGGTAGCAATTCAATCCTCATTTTATAGATTTGAAAATCCAAAAATTAACTTGCCCCAAATTCTAAAAGTCATTTTAAAAAAGGAATTAAATAAAAGACCTCTAATTCTCAAGGCTATCCCCTTTCTTTTATATTTTATTGCTTTTATTCCACTCCCCCATCCCTTTTTGTCTTTAATTTCAGGTGACCAGTATGCTCAAATGGCTCCTGACTCTCCAGAGTATTTACACAAGGATACTTTAGTACCTGCAGATGACAGTGAGGGTCATAGGTTAAGCCAGTTTTCTATGAAATCCCCTGACTTATTCAAAGGTCTTTTCCCTGAGGCTCATCTTCTCAAGATATTTTTTTTTCAGATTGTTCTTACTTTTCACCTGAAAGCTCATGTGCCATTATAAGTTTTGAATACTGAGAAACAGGCACCTAGTTTCATCCACTATCCACCATTCACCCGTTGTTTTTTTTGTTTGTTTGTTTGTTTGTTTTTTTGGCCATTTTCACTTCATCTCTGACTAATTCCCACTGTAAAGCAGAGTGACGTGTAGGCAATGGCACAATAACTTAAAAGTTAACAAAATATCAGTAAGTTTAAAATCCCCAATATGTTGAGGGAATAATAGTATATGTTTGAAATAGCACACAAGAAGTAATGAAACACAAAAAAGGAACATGCATCAAGGCCTGATGACATAAAAGGTAGCCAGTAATTGGAAAGAATACATATACAATTATTAAAATAAAAAGTATGCACAATAGCTAGAGTAACAGCTAGCCTAGGCATAGTTAAAGAGTGTATTTGTAAACTGGAAAAGAGTTTATGATCCATTGTCTATCTATGTTGATTACAGAACAAGAAAATACTAGATGATGAGTCTTAACAAAAGGCAAAACTTTGGAGTCTACCAGAACATCTTTTTCTTAGTAGGATCTTCTCTTGTATGTTGAGCATGTAGACAAGTCCATATGCTATTTTACGGTTTTGCAACCTTCATTTGGTTATTAAAACATTTTTAGTCAGAACTGCTAATTTCAAATGCAAGGCAGAATCCAATCTCAGAATTCCCCCCATACTTGATGATAACACAGTGGTTCTGAAAATAAACCTCTTTTTTACTGGCCTTTGGAGGAGTGTTGATGCTATAGCAATATGGAAAAGAAGGCATGGTTGATGAGATTGTTCTAACCTTAAGAAAATGCAAGAGTCCCAAGTCACATGCTTGACTTTGAATTTCACGGGAGTCTACTATTGGGAATGAAATGATTTTCTATGCCTACTTGGGCACTTGCTCATATGCAGTGTGGGGCAACTGTCACCCTGCTAATAGAAGGTTCCTTCAACTGTGAAGTAGTATTTCTAATAAGTATTTCTAGCCGTGAGGTATTGGCTAATAGTTGCTTATTAATTGAGATTATACCCTTTTCTACTGGAGATGTGAAAGTAATCCTACCTTACAACATAATAGATTTTTATTTCACTTGTGTCTTTAGGTTTTTTTTGTTTGTTTGTTTGTTTGTTTGGAAATCATATAATTTTAATCTCAAATATTCACTAATGGAACAAAATCTCTGCATGAAGCCCATTTTGGTATCAAAAATATCCACCCCTGACCATATTCTTGCTGATTTTACTTCTTGGTTACAACCATTTAATGATAATAGAATGAGAAGTGAAGAGGAAATTAGTTATATAACACCGTCGAAAATATTTCAATGGTAATGTTTTAAATATTTGATAGATATGAATTACCATTACATGTTCTAAAATATTGGAAATGTACAAAAAGAAACCTTGTTCTCTTTAAGTGCATTCAGGAAAAAGTCATTCAGATTAAAAAAGTTATATTCCCAGGAGGAAAATCATAGAATTTTGAGATTCTTATGCCTCCACATATTATGTAGTTACTTATTAAGTAACAGGTTTTTGTAGGAATAAAATGTTATTGTTATTCATTCCAACCAATTGGACTGAAAGTATTATCAATTTTCAAAAGTACAGTGTTGAGTTTGTACCGGTTTTACAAATGGTTTATTCTTTTGTTAAAATGTTTGTTTTTTCTTACTGTAAGAAGCAGTTGTATTCTGAAATAAATATTACAGTGTTCTTAGCAATGTTACAAGTATATCAGTGCTTCTTAATGTAGATTACTTTAAGTACCATTTATATATTGTCTCAGAGACAATAAATGTCATCTGATTTCTGCTTCATTATGTCTAAGATATGGTAACTGAGAAGATACTATCAGGTCATTTGTTTTTACTCCTACTATGGGATTGCTAATATTTTAAAAAGTTAGTTGCAGTTAAAAGTTTTATCTGTCCTTTGATTTATATAATGTAAGTCAGGGCAATACAATTTGGCACAATATTGAGATTCACTGTGAAATTATACTCATCATTTGAGGCCCAGACTGAATCACATCGCTGCTAGAGGCATTTATCTTATTAAATTCATGGCATACAAAGTTCAGAATAAACCTTAGAACTCATCATGTCATACCCCTAGACCAGAATTTCTCAAATGCTTTTGTATCAACCTTCCATCAGCAGCACATCTCAAAATCACCCATAAAATCACACTCTTAAAAGGGTGAAGCCCAGAAATCTGAATTTAGATTGGCACTCCAAGAAATATTATGCATTATAAAATTGTCAAACCACCACTCCAGCTGGGCTTGAAGTCCTTCTTTGACAACTTTTCCAATGGTTGAATATCTTTGGAGGAAAAAAAAAAAAGTGCCACTACACTACACTCAAATGATGCTCATAATCTAGGTAGTTCTATTGTAAATATAAATATACTTTATACTTTGTCAAACTTTGTTGCTTCCACGTGTGTCAGCTTTCTAAAAGTACCATGAAACTTCTAATTTTTCAAGCACATTTTAACAATTGATGTAATATTAGTTGGTTATATCCTTGCATTCTTCAGTTTGAATGGATACTTTTCTCCCTCTCTCATGACACCATTTGAGGCTTCCTAACTCCATGACCATACAGACTTTTTAATATTCTGGAGCATAGTTTTATGCTACTCTTCATGCAGAGGGTACAAAATCGAACACAATCTTTTCAATGATAGGATGGGTCTCACAAATTAAAGGAAATGATAAATAAATATAGAAATAGAATTTAAGAGGAAATTAACATCTCTGAAATGCTGTGTCACTGGCATTGCTAAGTTCCAAATATTCATCATTTTATGCAAACCTGTGCTAAACATAAGAGGCAGGGAATTTCTTATTAAATGATTTTTCATATTTTTTTTGATATCAAACCTTAAACTAGGGTTGCACTGTTATTCAAAACCTGGTCTATTTGTCACCAGCGCTTGTGTTTGCTTTCTACATACTATGCTTATAAAGGGATTTGTTATTATCTTTATCCTAAACAATGAAAGTTCTGTTGACCTCAAGGGTATCTGTATTTGTTCAGAAACATGTGAGCAGTATCACTTTTAAACATATAAAAGAATGAAATCTCATGATATCTAATTAAAATAAGCAATACTAAGATTACTAAATTTATTATAAGGACTAATTGTTTAAGGCCTTAAAGTTAAGGACAAGATCCAAAAAGCTTCTGGGAGTATAAACAGAGCATGTACAAAAAAAGAGAAATAGAATGTCTTCAGGATCCCCAGCAATAACATTGGGAATAGAATAGTTTCTACATTTTGACTGAAAATACAGAAAAAGGAATAATGGGTCCTGGGATGTTATGTAAGACAAATTGAGAATTGAGAAAAGAAAATAATACTTTATAACTACATTGAGAGAAATGTGGTTAGGTGGTTAGGTTTCTTCCTTCCTTTTTTTTTTTCTTTCCTTCTTTCTGTTCCTTCCTCCCTTCCTTTCTTTCTTTTTCTTTTTTTTTTTTAATTTCTTTCCTTTTAAAATTGAACAAGAAAAGTAAGTTACTAATAAGGAAAGCAAATATTAACTTCAAGGAAAATAATAATAGAAGCAACATAAATTTTCATAAAAATAAAATCTATATTTTATTGTACATGGCTCATGTACAAGCAACCTGTCTCTTTCCTAATGTATTCAGTGTTTAATATTGATAGAGGTAAAATTTGCAATATAAAGATATTTGAAAAAATGGAGATGTGATTGTGTTTATGTGTGTTTGAGCAAGGTCAATGAAACTCATCTTCGGTAAGAAAAATTTCACAGATAATTTTCTAAAAGGAAATTTTAAAAGCATTTAAAATGTAGTTTATTTTTTTTTAAATATACTTTATTGTCAAATTGGCAAACATCCAGTATGTACAGTGTGCTCTTGGCTTTGGAGGTAGGTTCCTGTGGTCCATTGCTTACATACAACACTCAGTGCTCATCCCAACAAGTGCCCTCCTCAATGTTCATCACCCATTTTTTCCTCTACCCCCCACATCTACCCTCAGTTTGTTCTCAGTACTTAAGAGTCTCTTATAGTTTGTCTCCCTCCCTCTCTGTTTATGACTATTTTTCCCCTTCCTTTCCCCCATAGTCTTCTGTTAAGGTTCTCAAGTTCCAAGTGAAAGTTTTCAAGTGAAAACATATGATATCTGTCCTTCTCTGGCTGACTTGTTTCACACAGCATAATACCTTCCAGTTCCATCCATGTTGCTGCAAATAGCATGATTTCATTCTTTCTCATTGCCAAGTAGTACTCCATCGTATATATAAACCATATCTTCTTTATACATTCATCAGTTGATGGACATTTAGGCTCTTTTCATAATTTGACTATTGTTGAAAGTGCTGCTATAAACATTGGGGTACATGTGCCCCTATGAATCAGCACTCCTGTATCCTTTGGATAAATTCCCAGATTGCTGGGTCTTTGTCCCTGAGATCAGTGACACAACAGGGATTTCCACTTTTACCACTATTGTTTAACATAGGGTTGGAAGTCCTAGAATCAGCAATTAGACAACAAAATGAAATAAAAGGCAACAAAATTGGCAAAGAAGGAGTCAAATTGACACTTTTTGCAGACAACATTATATTTTACATGGAAAACCTGAAAGACTCCATCAAAAGGCTACTAGAGCTGATACATGAATTCAGCAAAGCTGCAGGGTACAAAATCTATGTACAGAAATCGGTTGCATTTCTATACACCAATAATGAAGCAAAAGATAAATCAAGAAACTGATCTCATTCACAATTGCAGCAAGAACTATAAAATACCTAAGAATAAACCTAGCCAAAGATGTAAAAGATCTGTATGCTGAAAACTTTAGAAAGCTTATGAAGGAAATTGAAGTAGATACAAAGAAATAGAAAAACATTCCGTGCTTATGGATTGGAATAATAAATATTGCTAAAAGTCAATACTGTCCAAAGCAATCTATACATTCAATGCAATCCCAATCAAAATTGCACCGGCATTCTTCTCAAAGCTAGAACAAACAATCCTAAAGTTTGTATGGAATCAAAAAAGACCCTGAGTAGCCAAAGTAATATTGAAAAAGAAAACCAAAGTGGGAGGCATCAGAATCCCAGACTTTAACCTCTACTACAAAGCTGTCATCATCAAGACAGTATGGTACTGGCACAAAAAAACAGACACATAGATGAATGGAATAGAATAGAAGACCCAGAATTGGACCCACAAATGTATGGCCAACTACTCTTTGACAAAGCAGGGAGAGTATCCAATGGAACAAAGACAGTATCTTTAGCAACTGGTGCTGGGAGAACTGGACCTCCAAATGCAGAAGAATGAAACTAGACAGCTTTTTTACACCACACACACACACACACACACACACACACACACAAAACCTCAAAATGGATGAAAGATCTAAATTTGAGACAGGAAACCATCAAAACCCTAGAGGAGAAAGCAGGCAACAACCTTTCTGACCTTAGCCACAGCAAATTCTTGCTCGACACATCTCCAAAGGCAAGGGAATTAAAAATGCATTTTATTTATTTATTTATTTTTTTTATTTTTTTCTCAACGTTTTTTATTGACACAGACACAGAGCATGAACGGGGGAGGGGCAGAGAGAGGGAGACACAGAATCGGAAACAGGCTCCAGGCTCTGAGCCATCAGCCCAGAGCCCGACGCGGGGCTCAAACTCACCGACCGCGAGATCGTGTGCTGGCTGAAGTCGGACGCTTAACCGACTGCGCCACCCAGGTGCCCCTAAAAATGCATTTTAAAAGTATACTGTTTTCTTTCCATTTCAGCTCCAATATATAAAGAGCTTGGAAGCCATCACTCCCACTCTTACATTAAGAAAAAGCTGATGTGGTGTCTGAGTGGCTCAGTCAGTTGAGCATCAGACCTTGGCTCAGGTCATGATCTCACATTCCTTGGGTTTGAGCCCCACGTGAGACCCTGTGCTGATAGCCAGAGCCTGGAGCTTGCTTCAGATTCTGTGTCTCCCTCTCTCTCTGCCCCTGCCCCACTGACACTCTCTGTGTGTCTCTCTCTAAAATTAAAAGTTTAAAAAAATTAAAAAAAAAAGAAAGATGAAAAAACTGATAATTAATGACTTTTACAGAATTCATGAAATAACTGAGGTCCAGTGCAAACTGTCACCCTAAAATGTAGAGAGGCAGGTGATTCCAGAGAATCATAGCTGCTTGCTTCTTACCTGGACCAGAGACACTAGAACCATAAATTGATAGGAATGCTTGAGTGTAGACTAGTTTTGTAGACAAAACAAAACTCCTGGTGACTGTAGTGTTTTTTGTGTGTATGTGGTTGATTGTAGATGGGGCAGGGGAGAGTTTTACCTCCAGGAACCACACCAGGTGGTTTGACTCATGAAAAGAGTCAAAAAAGATTGCCTCAAATCTCTGTCAATTTCAGGGAAGGAATAACCACTGGGAAATACACATACAAGATTATACACATAAAATACCTTCCAGAAAATAGAAACAGAAGGAACATTTTCTAAGACATCTTATAAAACTACCACCATATGTAATATAAAAAGGCCAAAGAAGAAAAATCATATGATTGTATCAATCACTATAGAAAAACAAAAACAAAAAAAAAACATTTGACACAAACATTTGACACAATCCAGCATTCATTCAGGATAAAAACAATCAATATACAAGAATTTGAGGGGAGCTTTCTCAATTGCATAGAGCACATACAAAAAAAAACCTACAGTTAACAATAAATTTAGTGGTGAGAAACAATTCTTTCACTTTAAAATCACAATGAATCAATAATATCTTTTCTTATCAATCATATGCAGCAACATACTAGAATTCTTAGCTAGTACGATAAGCAAGAAAAAATAAAGCAATACATATAATATATATTTTATATGTAAAATATATAAAAATAGATTTCTATATATCATATATATACATATATATATGGAAGAAAGGAAGAAACAAAGTTATCTTTTTTCATAGGTGATATCAATATGTAGAAAATCCCAGAGAATCCACAAAAATAAAGAAATAAAACCTCCTCAAGTAAGTTACTACAGCAAAGATACAGGATACATGGCTAATATACAAAAGTCAATTGTTTTCCTGTATATCAGCAATGAAAACCTGGAAATTTGAAATTATTGACATTTTTGGAATATAATTTATGATGAAATCCCCCTTTAAAAAATAAATATTTAGGTATAAATCTGACACAATATTTATGAGACTTGCATGCAGATTCCTACATATTCCGTATTGTTAAATAAGATGTCAATTCTTAACTTGATGAATAGATTTAGTGCAATTCCAATAAAATCCCAAGAAGCTAATCTATGCATATCCACAAATGTATTACAAAGGGTACAGGCGAGGGACCTAGGAAAACTACACAATACCGAACTAGAGGAATCAAGTTGGAGAAGTTATACAACCTGATTTCAAAATTTATCACAAAGCTAAAATAAAACAGCATAGAATTTGTCCAAGAATATAAGCATAGAACAGAGTCCAGAAGATCCGCATAAATGTAGTAAATGGCATCTTACAAAAAAGCAAAGGCAATTCAATGGAGAAGAAATAGGCTTTTCAATAAATGGTTCTGATACATATGCAAGAAAAATAAAGCCATATAGAGACTTATATGTTTCATAAGAGTAACTCATGATGAATCATGGATGAAAATGTGAAATGAAAATCTATAAAACTTCCAGAAGAAAAAATAGAATATCTAAGTGAGATTCGCTTTGGCAGTGAGATTTTAGATATAACACCAAAAGTATGACCAATGAAAGAACAATAAGTTGAACCATATTAAAATTAAAAATCCCTTCTCTTGTAATGTAAGAGAATGCAAATACAAGACACAGACAATAGAAAATATTTGCAAAACACATGTATGATAAAGGATTATCTCCAAAGTTTACAAACAGCTCTTAACACAATACACGGTCCACTTTAAAAATGGACAGAAGATCTGAACAGAGACCTCACCAGAGAAGCTATGCATATAGCAAATGAGCATGTGAAAAGATGCTTAACGATGTATGTTAGGAAATTTACCAACTAAAGCAACATAATACTCTTATACAGCTTTAAAATGCCTATAATCCAAAAAACACTGGCAGTATAAGTTCTGAAGCAAAGATGCAAATCACCAGAAACTCACTTCTTGCTAATGGTTATGCAAAATGTTATAGCTACTTTGGACACAGTTTGGCAGTTTATTACAAAGCTAAACATAGTCTTACCATATGATTCAGGAAATACACTCCAGAGCGTTTACAAAACTTACTTGAAATCTTATGTCCACACAAACAAACTTCACGTGAATGTTTATATAACTTTACTCATAATCGTCAAAAAAGCTGGAGGTAACTAAGATGCTCTTCAACGGGTGAATGGATAAATAAAATGTAATACCCTTTGTACAATGGATTAATATTCAGTGATTAAAATACAAGCAATCAACACATTCATGAATGTTAAATACATATTGATCAGTGAAAGGAGCCAGTCTGAAAAGGCGATAGACCCTACAGTCTCAAATATATCGCAGTTTGGAAACAGTAAAACTATCGTTTATGGCAAAAGGTTTAATGGTTACCAGGAATTTGGGGAAGAAGAGAAAGATTGAATAGAAGGAGCACATACTCTGCTTAGGTCTGTGAATTTATCGGGAGTAATTCCATAGTTCTAGATGCATGGTGGTATAAATTTGTTAAAATGCATAGAACTTCACCTTAAGATTATAATAAAATTGAAACTTCATGTATGCAAATTAAAGAAATCCCCTAAGAAGTTGGGAATCCCAGGCTGGGATGCAGAATATGACACAAAAATCTATATTACACATGTATAAAACAACCTCTCTAAAATGGTGGAAGAAATGTTGACCTTTGTCACTTTGCCAATGAGTGGAGTATGAAAGATTAAAGGCAAAAGAAGCTATACATAAGCACTGTATTCTAGTTGATAAAGCTCTCTCACTATGGCACACATGAGCAAATCTAATACTGTCCTATATGTGTACTGGAATGGAACAGTTAAGTAAATGAATGGGGGATGTTGAGCCAGATTTCTCTTTGTGGGTTCAAAGATAAGCAAGGGGAAGAGGCTAGAAGGATCCCCTTTTTTAATAGATTAAAGGTGGAAACATCAGTGTGAACTCATGTTTAGCTTAATATAGATATAGTTGGCTACTTGTACAAATATTTAGATATAAGACAGAGATAAGTACATAGACAGATTAGTCTCCACATAGATTTTCTTGCTCTGTCATCTGAGAGAACCTAGAAACACTAACAGTGCAGTAGCAAGGAGCACCCCAAGGGCACAAATCCAGGTTGATAACACTATTCTCCAATAAAAAGACTTAGATCTTGAAAAAAAAATGGCTGATGCTAAGACAGGGGCAGAAAATATATAAGATGATCCTGGAACTCATCTTGGAGTGCCAGAAAGTAAAGACATACTGAACAATAAAACAAAACAAAGCAAAGAACACCACCACCAAAAATGTCCACATTGATGTCTAAAGGTCATGGCTGCACTGAAAGAGGTTCGATGGCCATGGTTGGAAAATTTGACAGAATACATCAAGTACTATTGAATTATACCACAAAGCACAAAATGAATATCTATAAATCATTCTGATATAAATAAATACTTAAACAAACAAATACATGGGAAAGAAGTAAATCTATGAAGAAAACTCCAATAGTTTATGTAGCTCTCCCTCAAAATAAAGCATCCCTCCCCAAACCTTAAGTGTATGCTGTATATAATCACTTCCTGCCCAAGAGTACAGTATGGAGAGGGAGGGCTTCCAGTAAAGAAACTGACTGCCTCAGCCAGATGGTCCAGGTTAACATCAACTGTGACAATTCAGGTTGATAGTATATATTTTTTATGTGATGCGATGTGATTTTTTATTTTTGCGGTCTTCCTCCCCCAAACTCATAACCCAGTCTAATCATGAGAGAAACATAAAAATCCCAGCTGAGGTATATCCAACGAATTACCTGACCAGTACTACACAGAGTGGTCAAGGTCATTAAAACAGGGAAAGTCTCTGAAACCGGTACAGCCCAGAGGAGTTCACAACAACCTATGTCTAGACGTAATGCAATATTCTAGATGGGAGCTTGGAACAGAGAAAGGTCATTAGGCAATCCTAATGTATGAAGCTATAAACATGACATATGAATGTAAGATGTTACCAGTAAGGGAAACTAGGTGAGGGATATATGAGAACTTTCTGTGCTACCCTTTCAACTTTTCTGTAAACCTAAAAGCATTCTTAAAAAATGGATTGAATAACATTCATTTTCTAAAAAAAAATAATTGATGTTTATTTCTTTTTGAAAGAGAGAGAGTGTGAGCAGGAGAGGGGCAGAGAGAGAAGGAGGCATAGAATCCAAAGTAGGCTCTAGTCTCTGAGCTGTCAGCACAGAGCCAGATGGGGGTCTCAAACTCAAGAACAGCAAGATCATGACCTGAGCTAATGTCAGACGCTTAACTGACTTAGCCACCCAGGTGTCCCTAAAAAAACGCATTTTTCAAGGAAAATTCAGGTGAACAGAGAAGACAGATCTCAAAATGCTTGCTTCTTAGGAGCAGGGATTCAGCTGTTGGGAATCGTAGGACAAAAGATAATGGCTTTCCTTTTTTTAAACTTGTAGTGGTTTCCAATAAAGTAAATTATGCACATGACTTTCTCTGCAAAGAAGAAGAAGGAGAAGGAAAAGAAGAAGAGGAGGAAGCAGAGGAGGAAGAGGAGGAAGAAGGAGAAAGGAAGGAGGGAGGAAGAGAGGAAGGGTAGGAGGAAAGGAGGGAGAAAATGACAGGTTAACCTGCCTCAAATTGCCCAGGTTATAAGATAAAACTGGGGCTTAAACTGAATTCTTTCTGAAGCTAAAGCCCACAGGGTTAGTCACTTTTGCTTCCTTTTTGTTTAAAAAAAAAAAGGATGAAATGGCTAGAAGGGCAGCTAGGTATCTCTTGCTTAACTGTAAGAAATCTCATGTCTCATTCCTTCAGCAAATTTATTGAAAATGTATTCAGTGCCAGATGTTACTGAACCAAGTAACTCATTATGATTTTTAAAAGGGACTTGGGGGGCGCCTGGGGGGCGCAGTCGGTTAAGCGTCCGACTTCAGCCAGGTCACGATCTCGCGGTCCGTGAGTTCGAGCCCCGCATCAGGCTCTGGGCTGATGGCTCAGAGCCTGGAGCCTGTTTCCGATTCTGTGTCTCCCTCTCTCTCTCTGCCCCTCCCCCGTTCATGCTCTGTCTCTCTCTGTCCCAAAAATAAATAAACGTTGAAAAAAAAAATTAAAAGGGACTTGGAACTTGCCTCAAATGTTTGCAAACAGTTAAGTCAATTCTACCTGCTCCGCCTTCCAGTATTTCTCTAAAACTTATCTTCAGTAACTTCATTTATCACACTCTTCTGTGTCACCTTTGAGTTTTGATTTGCAAGGCCAGATTTGGGGGTGGAACTTTAGTTGAAGTCGATGGAAAGGGATTTAGTAACTCTACTAAAGAAAGTCTTGTCTGGAAGCATAGGAGGAAAATAACCTCTGTGTGAACAGAGTGAGAAAGTTCTTATTGCAAAGTGTAAAAGCTTCTCTGCACATCACTTTATTCACTGGAGAATAATGATGATGATGATGATGATTACTACTATTATTCATTTTTAGGTCAGGGCATAGTATTATTCTTTAAATGTTTGAATGTATTAAAACATTAAAAATGTATTACCCATGTAGCTAAGAAAGGGAATGGGTTTTTTTTTCCCCTTTTCTTTTCTTTTTTTCTTTCTTCTTTCTTTCTTTCTTTCTTTCTTTCTTTCTTTCTTTCTCTCTTTTCTTTCTTTCTTC
>NW_024412376.1:145490918-145563889 GCF_014898765.1 Herpailurus yagouaroundi | reverse complement strand
TCTCTCTTTTCTTTCTTTCTTCTTTCTTTCTTTCTTTCTTTCTTTCTTTCTTTCTTTCTTTCTTCCTTTCTTCTTTAGTAGCCCAGAGGGATGGTACTAATTTTCTGTGTAATTATTTTAAGACTGAGTTAGGGAATTATCTTTTTCTTGATTCTTTTCTCCTGTTGTGTTTTCAATTGAGAAGGTGAAAAATCTTTTTAATGAATTGTGTCTAGACTAGAAACAGTTCTAAAGATTGAAAGCCAGCCGCTGGGGTCAGTTTGGTTGTGGTGGTTGTTTTAGAACACAGGCTGGGTTTTCAGGGTCTACGCAAGCTTCCTCTGCAGTTATCAGAAGGGGAAAAATGTCTCAACTATGAATATTCATGAAAGTGCAGAAACAAAACACCAATATTTGTTTACGTGGAAGGATATTATGAACAATATTTAGAAAAACAGTCTTTTGAATTTATCCCTATAACAACTAATAATGTAGGAAAACTACAAAAAGACATCTTTCTTTTAAAATCACTAATAATTGCCTTTATTGTTTCAATTGATGTAAAGTGACATAAAAGCCAGTTTTTCCCTTCCAAATCCCATTTAAAATGTTAAAACTACACCCAAATTACAGCATACATACAAAGTTACAATTAGGTGCACATAGGTTGTCTTTTTAATTTTAATTACACCGTATTTATATAATCATTTTATCCCTTTTAAGTCAAAGCAGTTATCATGTGAACTTGAGGGATTCTTTATATTATGCCATAGTAATCGTCATATTTTACTGGATCATATCACATCATTTCACATGATTCATTGATGTTATAAGGAAAGCACCAGAACAAGAGTCAAATCGTTGATAGTTTCCCTGAACATTAGCTAAATCACCCCGGATAAGCTAGGTGCAAGATCTTTCAGAGTTTCAACATTCTTAAATATAAAATAGGAATGATAACATCTGTTCTGCATTTTCCAGGGTCACTCTCAATGACAAATTACATGTCAGAATTTTTTGAAATTCTAAGATACCAATTATTTTTAAGGAAAGATTATAATTAAATATTTGAAATATAGGCCATCACTCTATTATAAAAGATTAAGCCTCTGCAAGCAAAGATTTAAATTTATTCATTTAAAAATATATAAAGTTTTATATGCCAATAAATTCATCTTTTATATATTAAGGCAAATTAAGAGGCCCTCAGAATTAAAGACAAGTATGATTTTCTTAATTTAAAAGAAGACGACATTTGTCTTGTGTACCAAGCAAGTCCTGTCAACAGAAGATTAATAACATGCATTATTTAAAGACAACTTAACTTGGGAATCACTCAGTAAATAAGAATGATACATCATTAATTTAACATGTATCAATTATGAATATTCTTTCAATGTTATTGAAGATAGTTGATAACAATTTGCATAATCTTGTATTTTAAATACTAATTTTTATATTTTTGTTTACATGATCATTTTTCTTATTTCTACTTTGTGTATCTGAAAACTGAGCGCATTTTAACCTTTTTAATCACCTTAAAGGACAAATAATACATTATATATATGTCAGTGTAGAGGAGATTTATTACATAGGCTCTGAATTAGTATTTTTTTAAGTTTGTTGATTTATTTTGAGAGAGAGAGAGAGAGAATCCCACATGGTCTCTGCACTGTCAGAGCAGAGCCCAGCATGAGGCTCCGTCTCAAGAACTGTGAGATCATGACCTGAGCCAAAATCAAGAGTGGGATTCTTAACCGACTGAGCCACCCAGGCCACTCTGAATTAGTATTTCTAACACATTATTTGTAAGTGCATTGCTAAAAAAGCAATCCTACAATAATTCTGCAGCAATATTCTCAGCTATTATCTTTTTCCTCTGTGACAAGTGCGCTTTCACTTGAAACGTGACACTAAAACTTGATTGATTTCAGATCACACAATTCTAAGTTTACGGAAATTTAAATGAGAACTTGTTAGAAGCTTATCATTACTTATAAACCTACTTATAAATTCTGCAAAGCAGTTTTACAAATAATATCCTGGATGATTATTTAAAATATTTAGCAAAACAAATTGTTTTGATTGACAGAAGCATAATTTGGAAGCAACCATGTACATTCAACAGTATCAATACACTAAGTATGAGTTGTTACTTATTAAAAATAAATTCCTTGGGGCGCCTGGGTGGCGCAGTCGGTTAAGCGTCCGACTTCAGCCAGGTCACGATCTCGCGGTCCAGGAGTTCGAGCCCCGCGTCGGGCTCTGGGCTGGTGGCTCAGAGCCTGGAGCCTGTTTCCGATTCTGTGTCTCCCTCTCTCTCTGCCCCCCCCCCCCCGTTCATGCTCTGTCCCTCTCTGTCTCAAAAATAAACATTAAAAAAAAATAAAAATAAAAAAAAAATAAATTCCTTAAGGATGGACAACGATTAGTAACGTGCAATTTTAAAGGTCGTTATAAGTTTACATATACAACTATATATCTCTATATAGATATAATAAACGTAGTTAAAAATCAAACCAGCTCTCCTCCAAATAGATTCAGAAAGTGTTAGCAATGTACCTCCGTCTGTGTTGTTAAGTTGGAAAATTGTCAAAATCTCAAATATTTGCCTTACACTTCGTTTTTATTTCTATAATTTGCTTAGTGTAAGATTAAGAAGTAAGATTTGTAATGCAGTAATAACATTTAATCCTATATATAACCCCGGGGCATCCCCTAACCATGGCAGGTAAGATATTCATTACTAATGGTCCTGTAATAAGCCTCATAATTCTTATAAATACATGAAATTTGTTGTCATACACACACACACACACACACATATATATATATACATACATACATATACATATATAAAACTTACATTCTTTCATTGCAGTCTTAATTAAAATGATACTCTCATGGGAAAGCAGGTGTGTGTGGTCGGAGTTTTACAATGAATTAGAAAAACACCATGTTTTTCCAGGATAGATCCCTAAATAGAAGTCATGTCATACTGTTAGCTCATTACAGTCATGTTCTTAGTTTGGAATATTTCGAGATTTTATTGTAGATCCATAAGCTATAGAGCCTACAGTGGCTAAGTGTTTCTACTGAAATGCACAGAGGACTAATGTATAAAATCAGGAGATCTGTGGATTCATTTCAGTGAAAACTATAATTAATAACCAGATCAGATATTTATTTGGGTCGGCAAAGAGCATCATTTTTGTTTCTTCTATACGAGCCAATGGGAATCCAGATGATACATGGTTGTTTGGAGATCATAAAATCAAAAGAAAGAGGTAATATTCACACTTATTCACATAATACTCACATTTTTAACAACATCAAACTTATATACCCTGTTGTAACCATCTTCAGTACAGAAATCTAGCTGTCAGGAAGAATAGGTCAGTTGGCCCATCAGGCATTCTTGGCCCTTAACACTGACAATGCTGGTCTTTGTGATTTTTTTTCTTCTCTGTCATTCATTCTCATCTCATCAACTAACCTTTTAATTAACCATTCTACTAAGTGAAATAAAATACTTTCTATTATTTAAGTGCCAGCAATGTGTTAGAAACCATTCTAAACACTTTATATAAATGATCTCATTAACCTGTATCACTATTTCTTTAAAAATCCAAAAGTTTACACATTAGGAAACTAAATTTTGAACCAGTGAATTAGCAAGATTGGATTGAGAGAGCTGGTAAGCAACGGATTTAGTACTCAAACCCAAATATGTTTGAATGCAAACTGTAAAACTTCATTCTCGATGGCTGCTTATTTCTCCTTATGATGGAGCAATCTTGCTTGCATGTTTTTCTGCATTTTTGGGAGCGGAGCCCTTTCTCAGTTATTCACTAGTACAACCAACAGTCTTATTGCAGATGAAAAAAAAACTTAGTTTCAAAAACGTCAAATAACTTGCTCCAGTTGCTCGGAGAATAAAGACCACCACGGACTTGAACCTGGATCCTCCATATCTAAAGCACATCTTTTTTGCACAGAAGGTGTCCCTCTGGTTCCCCCCCCCCCCCCCCGCCCCGTGTGCCCACAATTCACTGGCTGAGCAAACGATGTCTTTGGAGTAGTTATTTCATTTGGAAGTTGCACTGGCTAAGTCCTTTATATAAAATCTGAAACATCTCACCATCATCAAGAGCATGCAGTAAGTCAGTTCAGGGGATGCGTTTTTCTTCAGTTCATTCATCCCACAAATAAACCTATGAAAGCTCTCATTTACCATTCCAGATAATCTTTTCGTTGGAATCGCTTACTACGGGAGCCCTTTCAATTATCACAGGGACGGCTGGAGATTTTCATTTGGGGCAAAATAACCTTTTACCTCTCACCTCAGCTCGTCAAAGCTACTTGCTATTGTTGGGATCTAAATTACCCAGGAGTGAAAAATTGCAGCAACAGCGGAAGAAAGGGTTCACTGGGAGGTCAAAACCTTTCTTTTTCTGTTGTAGAGAAAAAGGTAGGTATTGTAGAGTATAAATTTACTTTGAAAGATGTTGGGGCAACCATGCAGTGGAATATAACATATCCTCTAAAATAATCTATTTGTCTTTTTCTAAACAAAGATAAATAGAAATGATATGCACATATGTTTGGTGTTCATTTATTTATTTTGAGAGAGACAGAGACAGAGACAAAGCAGGCGGGGAGGGGCAGAGAGAGAATTCCACGCAGGCTCCACGCTGCCGGCACAGAGCCCAACATGGGGCTCGATCTCATGGATGCTGAGATCGTGAGGTGAGCCGAAATCAAGGATCAGTCACCCCACGTATGTGAATGTTTGCTTGAGTTGTCTGCATGGTAACTCTAAAATAGGTGAAACTTCTATGCACAGCATTTATTCAGATTCAATTTAATGTGAAATTAAGGAAGATTACAATCTGGGCATCAGTGAGGCAGGTTTATAATTGCAAGTCGCTTTACTCAATTCCCTCATAAAAATTTGGTTAAAATCATATCCCTCCCCACATCCCTCCCCCCCCACCAGCCCTAAAAAGCTAAGAAAATAAATTGATTCCTTATTAACAAAATTTACTCAGCACTAAGCACAGTGCTCATAAATCGGTATAAAATGAATAAATGGGTAAACAAAAGGGTCATGGACAAATTCTTAACATCATTTACGATAGAGCATAAACAAAGAAGAAACAACCGTGGTGCCTGGGTGGCTCAGTCATTTGAGCATCGACTTCGGCATCTCATGGTCTGTGAGTTCAAGTCCCGTGTCAGGCTCTGTGTAGACAGCTCAAAGCCTAGAGCCTACTCTGGATTCTGTGTCTCCCTCTGTCTCTCTGCCCCTCCCCTGCTCGTGCCCTTTCTATCAAAAATAAGTAAACATTAAAAAATATTTTTAAAAAATGAAGAAGAAACAACTGTCATCAAAAGTGTAAAACTTTTCCCCATTTTTTTTTTTTTCCAGTCTGAGGACTTGAGTCCTTTAGAAGAGAGCGGAGACTGCTTCAAAAACAAAACCTCTATAAAATTGCTTTCAAGATATTAGGCCTGGCTAGTTTTTATTTCCACAAGCTTGGTTAAAATCATAGAATTGTTATTTCCAATTTTCAGTTGACTCTCCATTTTTTTTAATACATGATTCAATAAAAGTTTTGTTATCACCTAACATACTCACAGTGCCTTAGAGTTCAAGGTAATGGATTTGTCCTGTTATATTTGGAGGGCCCTTTTTCTTACATGAGTGATAGAAGGATTGGCCACGTTGCTTCAAATTCTTCTGTTGCGTATAATAATGCTTTCCACACATCACACTTCACTCCACAGGATCTTGGCAATGTGGACTCTCTTCTGCTTTGATAATTCTGAATTTGCTAATAGTTATGGTATTTTGCATGTCTCACAGACGCAGTTGGTATTCTGCTTTTGAGTCCTCTCCAACCATAGATGTGTAAAAGTTTAAAACATGATTTACACTCAAACACCCTTAAAAGTACTTTTTTCCCCTTTTTTCTTACAAAGAGGACTTCATATAATCTTCACAGCAATTAAAAAATATGTATGCTGATTTTATTTTATAGAGGAAGGCACAACGCCTATTGTAGCATAAGTGCTCAACAAGTCATTATTAAATGACTAAAGAAAGCTGAAAGAGTTAAGTGACTTTTCTAAGTTCACATAGAAACTGAATGTCACTGTCATGTTCTAGTTTGGAAACTGAACCATCTAACTGTTTCTAACCTACCCTTGGAATATTGGGAAAGCATGTATTGAACACAAGTTATCTGCTTGTGGAAGAAAAGTGCTCAGAATTCACTTGTGAGTCAGGTATTTTGCCTAAGGGCTCAGGCATCTTTGAGTTCACCTAGGCATGAAGACATGATTTTTATTTACCTAGATAGTTGATTTATTAAGGGTGTTGTTTCCTAATATTGTAGTATTGTTTTTTGTTGCCTTTTTAATAAAGCAGAGTAAGCAAGTAGAACTTCTGAATCATATTAATCTGATCTATTTTCTTGGAATAAGATTCGCAAATGATGGGTCTTTAATTTTAACATGAATCACTCTGCTAATCCTTCCTTACCTTTATGACTTAAAGACATTCATAATAGTTTCAGAGAGAGAGAGAGAGAGAGAGAGAGAGCAGGAGGGGCAGAAAGAGAGGGAGAGAGAGAGAATCCCACACAGGCTCTGCACTGTCAGTCCTAATGTCGGACTCAAACTCACAAATGGTGACATCATGAACTGAGACAAAAATCAAGAGTCAGACGCTTAACTGACTGAGCCACCCAGGCGCCCCTCAATATCCTTGCTTTAAATAATGGTATATGAGATCATTATATTCCTAAAAGAAAGTATATAGATTGCAGTGGACACTGAAGATTGTTCTCTTGGCATCAATTTTTCCTCCTTCCTTTGTGAATCTAGCCCTGCTCTGTATACCAGGTGCATCTGTAAAAACTGATCTCATCTCCACTTTGGGCATTAGGCTTAGTCTAGGCAAAGACAGTCAGCCGTGAATTCATCACCAAGTGACTCCTGAAGTCACAATGAAGGCAAGGGCCTATATTTCTCTGTCTCTTGACAAATATGACTCTTGTGATTATCTCTTGCTGTAGTACAAACACCCCCCAAATTTAATGATTCAAACAACCATTATTTATTTTAGTCATGAATCTGCAATTTGGACAAGGCTAGGTGACAATGCCGTGCCTGTGTTCCATATGGCATTAGCTGGAGAAGGAATGGAAGACTAACTTCCAAGATGGTTTAGTCACAAGGATCGTAATATGGTGCTGGCTGCTCCCTAGGAACTTTGCTGGCAGCCCTCCGTTGCTTTTCACGTGGGGCTTGCTCCAAGGGCTGATTACGCTTTTCAATAATCTAGTCACTGGCTTCCAAAACCAAGTGTTCAAAGAGAGGTCAAAACTACCAGTCTTTTAAGGTCTGGTCCTGAAAGTTGGCACAGAATCCCTTCTGCCATATTCTATTGCTCAGTTAGTCCGGAAGCCCACTTAGATTCAAGAGGAGGTTACCTAGACTTCATCTCAAGATGGGAGGAAGGTCAAGTTCATGGTCATCTTTAATGTTACACAATGAATAAGAAAGCCTGACCATTGCTATCTCGCAATCAAGAGAGGAACAAGCTTTAAAAGAAATTTAACTGGGGCGCCTGGGTGGCGCAGTCGGTTAAGCGTCCGACTTCGGCCAGGTCACGATCTCGCGGTCCGTGAGTTTGAGCCCCGCGTCGGGCTCTGGGCTGATGGCTCAGAGCCTGGAGCCTGTTCCCGATTCTGTGTCTCCCTCTCTCTCTGCCCCTCCCCCGTTCATGCTCTGTCTCTCTCTGTCCCAAAAATAAATAAACGTTGAAAAAATAAATAAATAAATAAATAAATTTAACCTACAGGATTCAGAGCTGAAAACAGAAAGGTCCTGGTTTCTTGAAAGCAGTGAGCCACTCACTCAACCTATCCTGGAAACTTCATTATGGCTAGGCTTCCATTTCTGTAAGACAATCAACGAATTCATTTTTAGAACAAATCCAAGTCGGGATATTTTTAAGTTGCTCTTTATAACATTCTAACTTATACAGAGTTGTGGCAGGATTTAGAAGACAATCTAAAGTTTTGACTGGTTTACAATAAAAAAACCTTATGGTTAAATCTCTGTACACCCAAAACTAATATAACACTGTATGTTCATTATATCTCAATTAAAATTTTAAAAATAAAAATAAAAGAGATAATACATTAATAAATGATAATTAAAATGGGAAAAGGAAGTATATGAACCATTAAAATAAGAAGTACAAAACCCCCACTGACCCAATAGGGGTTAGGGGGGCTGAGCCTCCGAATACCCACACAGTTGAAAATCTCTGTATAACTTTTGACTACCCCCCAAACTTAGATACTAATAGCTTACTGTTGATCAGAAGCCTTACCAGTAACATAAACAATTGATTAACATATATTCTGTATATGTATTGTATACTATATTTCGTATATGTATTGCATACTATATCCTTGTAATAAAGTAAGCTAGGGCAAAATAATTACTATCCAGAAAATCAGAAGGAAAAGAAAATACATTTACAGTGCTGTACTATATTTACTGAATATACGCAGTTCAAACGTGTGTTGTTCAAAGGCCAACCGTATTTAATACCTGTTTATTTCATATGAGTAGTACTAAATTAATTATTAAACATCAAAAGAACAACTGAAGTAACGTAATTAATAATATGTCAATTCTCTAGAGCCCGATGAAAATTCTTTTATTATCACGGGTGGATAGTCATAAATTACTTGATTTGTTTGTTCTACAACCTCTGTAGCAGATTTTTAACTACATACTAATTAATGTGCTAATGGGATTTGAACATTAATTGGTATCTTACAAAGTCTTGAGAATTATTTAAAAGTTGTGATGCTATACAAGTCTTAGAAATAGTTGACTGATTTGTCACGTTATCAATAAAAAAAAATGTTAATATCAGAAAGTTCCAAATCTGCCATCAATATAATTTGGGCCTAGTGTTATATTATCATTAGTAAAAATTACTAAATTCCACAAAATTATTTTCTATTTGCGCATACTGATTTTTGTTAATTCCAGTTGTCTTATTGTCAAATGGAAATAATAGCCAGAGGAGCTGTTAAATTTATTTCCTTCCTTCGTTCCCCTTCCCCTTTCCTTCCTTCCCTCCTTGCTTCCTCCCTTCCCTCCCTCCTTCCTTCCTTCCTTCCTTCCTTCCTTCCTTCCTTTTTTAAAATTATTGACTTCTTGATATAAAGAACTGAATCGATAGTACTGTTTATATCCACTGAGATGGTGGTGTTAAAACTGTTTCTTTATAAGTATTATCTGAGGAATTTATGTGACAGAGTCAAACGCCACACCCCTCGAGATTCTACTTTGATGATTGTGGATGAAATCTGCAAATTTCAAATGTGTCTGAAATTAACAAGTGTCTGAGGTAACTCTGTGCAAGGATGACTCCTAGAGAAAAGACCTGGTTAGTGGTAAGAGGGGAATGGAATGAAAGGAAAAAGCAAGAAAAGAACTAAATGTAGATCCAAATGTAACTAAACATAGATCAGTTAGCCCACAACTTGCCAAAAGTATAGGTTTTAATTCCTAATGATAACCATGAGATGCTGCAGTGTTTTATTTTATTTGTTTTTTTTTTTAATGTTTAATGTTTATCTATTTTTCAGAGAGTCAGAGGCAAAGCATGAGAAGGGGAGGGGCAGGGAGAGAGAGGGAGACACAGATCCAAAGCAGGCTCAAACTCATGAACCATGAGAGATCATGACCTGAGCCAAAGCTGGATGCTTAACTAACTGAGCACCCAGGCCCCAGAGATGCTACAATGTTTTAAATCATGTCCTAAATCATTAGATAAAAATTTGGTCAATATAATGTTTTTGCTACAGCATTCAAGTATGGTTGAAAAATTTTTAAAGAAAGGAAAAACATGATTTTGATGACACTTATCTGATACCAGAATAGTTTCTGAGAATGAAGTAACATATTATTTTTAAATTCATATTTGAAAAAAAAACAACATTGTCTATGCAATATACTGAAGTAGGGATGTGGCTTGGTAAAAATTATCCTTAACATTTTTAAGTGACTCATAAAATAAAGTATGTATACATATAAAATCCTGAAAACAATAGTGTATAGAATAAAATGAGAGTACCAGCCCCATCCGCCACCATCCTCTTTATCCCCCCCCCCCCCTTTTCATTAAGTTGACTGAGTCAAAACTGTGTCATTTAAATACAGACTGTTATTTGGAACCCTAAAAGCAGTATTTTACTTCCTCGGAATGTAAATGTCCTCATTTTTAAAAATAAGGACTTTTATGGAATGGTTACTAATGTTTTAAATGACTCCTTCCTCTCTCTTCCTAACCCTCCACCCCCACACCCATACACATCCAATCACTACACTCTGATGTTCATCACACACACACATACACACAGGCACACACACTCAATCACATCCATCCAGAATTATTACATGTTTGATATCATTTCAGAGGATTTGCATATAAGATAATTCAATCTATCAATATGTACAATCAGCTCTCTCAATGCCAACATCCTCGTCATCATATGCGGATATTTGGAAACGACTGAACAACAAAATAAATATTCTGATTCTGTATTTCACATATTTTGCCAATGAAATCGATGAATTTGAATATAGGTTTCATATTGCTGAATCTATTAACTGACAATATGAGATAATCTTTTGTCTTCCCTCCAGTCCAAGTATTTCATGTTTCTTTGAGAAACAGAAGAGTTTTGGTACCAACACAGGGGCATCTCCTATACTGATGAATAAATCTGGAAATAATATGTGTTAAAAAGCTGCTTTAGTCTCCATTGTAAAAATTAGGGAAAAAAAATAGTGTTGACAGGGGAAATATAACAAAAAGCATGTAATAAATGTAAATATTATGCCTGTCACAATAGTGAACAGATATAGAATAAATGAAGTAATGTGAACTTACTACAATTTTGTCCTATAGACCCTGGTGTATATCATTTTTACTGTACTAGATAAGAATCTAACACCACTGTATTTCTGAAAAAAAAAAGTTATGGCCTCTTTGGTATTGTAAATTGACAAAATTTTCTTCTTTCAGTCAGAGTTTCATTACCAGCTTATGAAAGTATTATAACTTTGCATATAGAAAATTTTAGACAAATAGATGATACTTCACAAAGGATAAGTTGGGATCGTATTTTACCGGGTGGTCTCGCGTGCAGAAAATATTCAGCATGCTGAGCACATGGAGAACATGTCCCTGCATAAATGGTGAACATTAGAATCATTAACATTTAAAGAGGCAACTCTGGGGGGAAATAAGGAATGGAAGTTCAAAGGAAAGTTGGAGATTGAACAGTTTAGAAAATGTTCCTCTTCTTTTTACTCTTCCTTATTCTATCTCATCTCCATCTTCAAAACCTACTTCCTGAGGCTAACCAGTAGGGTGAGACTCTGATTAAAGCACATGATACTGAAGAATTAATACTCTGTAGACTTGACTCCCTCTCATGGTGCATTTACTTGCTGGGAGTGGTAAAATCTTTAATTCGGTGACCTTGGGGCCTGGCGTATCATGCGCCAGGCTTCCGTCGCTGGGCCAATCCCTCCCTTACACATATACACACATACACACATTAATTATTGCCTACAACATCAGTCCTAACAAGTCACAAACGTTAACCCGTACCAGTTCAGCTTAGCGATATCAAAAGCTATCTATCCTTCTTCATCTCCAGGTTCGATTGTAAGCACAAAATGCAACAGTGAAGTATCATCTTGGTGAATGTCTAGGAGGTTGTGTTGACTTATCAGCTTGTGTCAACTCAGCCTAAAAAGAGAACTGGTTCTAACATAGGAACTCCTGAAAATCGATTCCAGTGATGAAAAGCAAAAATACAAGTCTGTTTCTGAGAAAGCTAACTAAGTTTAATGTTCTAACCAGGGAGATGTACAGAACCCTATACCATCATGGACTTCTTTTCCAAGGGAATGCGTTGTCGACAGCACCGTCATATTATTAGGACTTTTACGGCTAAACCCTGTTACATTAATTCCAACACCCTGAGTTCTACCTGACAGTGGTTTTCCTTAGTGTGTAGCTCCTCAATATGAATAAATATAAGCATCATAAAGAATAGTCCCTTCCACAGCCTTTCTCTTCAGTTAACTGGTCTCAAGATCTCCTCAGATTTTAAAATCAAGTATTAAGGATTCTATCTGGAAGAGAATCCCTGGAAGCTGGCCAGGGAATCCCTGGAAGCTGAGGCAGAAATCCTGTGCTCTACAACGATGGTTGACAAAAATGAGATTTATGATGTTGGAAAGCCACGAGTCCTCCCTGTATTTTTTTTTTCTCTGTAAAATATGAAAAAAAAAAAAATCTTGTCAGGCCCGTAAGAGTTGTTACAAGGTTTCCAAAAACAAAAAGTATTTGAAATGAATTTGAAGCACATTATAATAAAAGATATTACCATTATCAAAATAATTACTGTTATTTGATAGGAAGTTTCTCCATCAGGGAATCTCTACTGAAAAGACTATAAGAAGTGACCTTAGATAACCAATGACAAAGCGTATCTTATATAGCATTCTAAAAAGATGCTCAAACAGCCATGTTTCCACTTTCTAGAAAATACAATTTGACTATTTATTCAAACTCAATCTTGCCCTTTACTCATCTAAACTTGATAGGATTGTTTAATCTTGTGAAACTCTCACTTTCCAAACTTGATTTTTTAAAATTGGTATTTTCTTATTTAACGGCCCTCTCTTTCAGCCTTATTTATTAGTGTCCTTTTTTTTTTTCTCCCACCCCTAAACATTGGAGTGCCTAATCTGAGTCCCTTGTCCCTTGCCTTCTCGGTCTATACTCATTTCCCTAGGTGATTGCATTTAGGATTATAATTTCCAATACCATCAAACACTAATAAAAGTTTATCACACTCAAATATTTCTCTTCTCTTAATTCAATATAACCATATTCACTTGCCCACTGTACATCTCCAGTTGAGTGGATAACGGGCAACATAAAACTATTTTACTGAATCTCTAAAGTTTCATCCACTTCTCACGAACATACACAGCCACCCTCACCTCATTTGTTCAGTTTGCATGACCTAAAAACCAGGGAGTTATCTTTGATTTCTTTCTCCCTCAACACCCACACACATATATCCTCAGAATTAAGTAGAAATATTGATAACACCTGAGTTTTATTTCAGTGTTAGAAAAAAATGATAAAAATGGTTTGCAATGGACAGTATTGTGGAAAAATAATGTTGTTCTCTACTTGTATTCTACCAAGCCAAGCTTTCAATAAACTCCATATGTATGAATCAAATAGATAATTGTTTGATGTCTGACTATAAATGCTTAAATGGAAGAAACAGCCTTTTGCTCACAACCCACAGTTAATTTATGCAATAGACATTTATTGTTAAGAGACTGTTGTACACATATTAATGGCCCATCAAAGATATCATGTCCTGATGCCCCAAATCTGTGAATATGTAACTCTACATAGTAGATGGGACTTTGCAGGTGTGATTAAGTTAAGGCTCTTTTGAGGGAAAGATTATCCAGGTGGGCCTAATACAATCACAATAGCCCTAAGAAGTGACAGACAGAAGGGTCAAAGTCAGACGAGGAGGTGTGATGAAAGAAGCAGGGGTTGAAATGACAAGAAGGAGACATGAGCCAAGGAATATAGGCAATCCCTGGAAGCTGGGAAAGGCAAAGAATCAGGTTCCATCACCTTCAGAAGGACCACAGACCTTGATTTTAGGACTCCTGATCTTTAGAAACTTAAGATAATAAATCCATGTTTTTAGAACTGTGAAGGAATAAATTCATAGTATGTTAAGCCACTAAATTTGTGATAATTTGTCACCACAATAAAAAACAAAGAAACAAATAAAAAATTACTATTGATTCTGTGTGATGAGCCCAGTTCTAGGTGATAGAAATCCATAGATAAACAAAATAGAGGACCCTGTTCAATATTTTGCTCTAGGCTTGACATAAATTCAAGTCTCTTTTTACAACAACTTTACAAGGCAGCTATAATTACACCCTTTTAATAGATGAAGAGACCGAGAGTCAGACTAATGTGTCACACAGCTAATAGGTGAGCCACCTGTCTCCAGAGCCTGTGTTCTTTATACTCATTATCCGCTTTACGTCTTCCAAACAATGAGAGAGTACATGGTAGTGTAATGTAGGATTATGCACGAAAGAGTCATTTGCTGCCATATGGTTTGTTAGGCGATTATGGAGGGAGACAGGAGAAAAGAAAGCAAGTAAAGAGAAGAGGCTTAATTCGCATCAATACATTTATACATCTGGAGAGTCAAAATGGAACTCACATAACACAAGATGAATCCATCTATGTACCCAAATCCACTAAAAAATAAAACAAAACTTTTCCATTTTATTCAAATATTCTTTGGTAGGTAACTGCCCACAGGCACTAATTTCAGATTTTTGTTTGTGTTTTCTATGTGGCTTTTTATGTATGTTTCAAAAGACTAAGACAAAGCAGAAATGATGTCATTACAACATTTTTCTTAACACACTTATCGCTAGTTAAGTATTTGGGAAATCATTGTGTTAGAGTGGATTTTAGTAATTATTTAAGAGCCAGTGATAGAATTCTCTCTTCTCATCTCAAATGCTTTCTCTGCAACCATTTCCCCATAGTACTTACTTCACTTTTTCCTGTTACATTTGCTCCTGGACATAGGTTTCCATTTATGAAGCTGGCAATTTGGGGGATGCGTATTTCTCTTTATCAGCTTTGCCTATAAACAGACGACTAATGATAACTACTTTCATTCTACTTCAAAGCTACTTTAATTCATGGATAAAGTTCATATTACTTGATATTTAGTGATAAAAACATGTTATATGGACTGTGAAATTTTTGTTACTTAAAAGGGATAGAAAGAGCCTGGGAATATACAGAGGTGGGTCGGGTTTATAGTCTCTGAATGTATTTAACCAATGAGAAAAATATAAACTGGTTCCCTGCATTTTATGGAAAAAAAATACTCAGAAATTTTTACCTCTTCATCTTGAATAAGAAAGAATAATGCTTGAATTGTGTTAAAATTATAGAAACTGCTTTATGTTAGGAGATACAATTTTAACTAATCTGGCTTTTTAAATAATAGGAAAATTTAAAAGGAAGGATAAAAATACATTTAAAAAGCTATTTGTGGATAAAATATATTAATACATTTCCACTTGTGTTGAATACATATTTTGGTCAAAAGCAAGTTGAGGAACCACAAGATTCACAGAAGTTGCTCTTAGCCCTGGGCTCATCTTTATTATTATTATTATTATTGTTGTTGTTGTTGCTGTTGTTACTGTTGTTATTACTAATTGGAAAACATATTTCTTAAATAATGAAAAAAGTATCCCTTCATAAAGCATGTCTTGCCTGAAGATTCTTTGACTAGGGTGAAAACAATGTTTTTTCAAGCTCATTACTTCCTTTCCCTAAAATAATTCATTTTAAAAAGTCATTAGCCTAATAGAAAGGAATTGATAGAGGGCCTGTAGGGATTCTACTCTAAATCTCAGGGATTTGCCTCATTAAAAGTCAATTGCAGAACCAAAGCCTCATCATGTACGTGTGTATATGAGGGAGAGACAGTGAAAGAAAAGTATGGATATATAAATCTTGCCCAATTTTATTTAAATATTTCTGAAAACTAAAAATCATTTTAAATGATATTAACAAAGAATTCTTCTTTGAGACATTGATATTTTTCTAAACAAAAATATAGGGTTACTTCTGGGTGTTATTGTTATAAATCTCCAAGAGCTTAGTCTCATTATGTCTCATAGCCAGGTTAGAAATTTCATTTTCTAATAGTTTCCTTATAAATTAAGCCTTAAAATTGCCTCCATTATTTCTATGACTCCACCACAAATTCAGCAATGAGCGAGCTTAATAAATTGGAAACATTACCCTACGATGTATATGTCATGGAAAGAAAATAAATATATGCCGCGTGCACATTTAGTTTTTCATTCTAAGAAAAAGAAAGGAGTTTGCTGAAAATGGAAAGCTAAGAATCTTGGAAAACGATGGTAATAATATACCTAGCACTTTTTTAAGTACTTCTTTTCCCATTATCGTAAGCTATGTAAACACCAGTGTGCTTGATAACCTGGGCTTTATAAGAAGCACTACCTGGAAGACAGTGAAATAATCGATGTCTGTTTCTTCTCTCATTGGAGTCTTGATGAGCTATGTTTCTATCAACTGATGTTACTTCCAAAGATTTCATGTCAGAGGACAAAGACCATACGGACAAGGTCATCCTTGACAGTAGACAAAGGAAATGGCCACAATGACATAATGATGTCTACAGTTGTTTCAGAAAAACAAAAAGTAAAATCTGTGACGAACGTTGCCTTCTCTTGTACCTAGTGAAGCAGTTTTTTCATTAATGAAAGGAGGCAATCTATTCAATGTCTTAGAACATATATCTTGTCGGGGGCGCCTGGGTGGCTCAGTAGGTTAAGCATCTGACTGTTGATTTTTGCTCAGGTCATGACCTCACAGTTCGCGCGTTTGAGCCCCACCTCAGGCTCTGTACTGACAGTGCAGAGCCTGCTTGGGATTATCTCCCTTTCCCTCTGCCCCTCCCCTGCTCGTTCTCTCTCTCTCTCTCTCTCTCTCCTTCTAAAGAAATTAGCAATACTCAAAAAAAGTTTCAAAAAGAATACATGTCTTGGGTATTGCCATTATTTCCTTCTTCTGGCCATTTCTTCTGAAATTATCTTTTACCAATGAAATTTTGAATATATAAGATGCTATGACAGATATTGCTTTCTTCTTTAGGTTCAAAAGCAGCAGTTGGGTTTGTAGGGCACACATCAGTTGAAAACATGTCATATAGTCAAAGGCACTAGTTGAATCTCAGAGCTATAATCAAAAGCTGATATATAAATGACATGTCCATAACATTGGAGGATCAGGCCTGCAAGGAACTTAAAATGCGGGGAATAGATAGATAGATAGGTACATAGATAGATAGATGGAAAGATATTCTGACATTACAATATCCCAATAATGGCTAAGAACATAGTCCACGATATGTAGATATAGATACAGATATAGATATATAGATATAGATATAGATATAGATACACAAAATATATGTATTTACTGCTTATATTATTTGTAAATCCCTTCTGATTCAGTGATCATTCTCGGGAAAACTACCTGAATAATCTAATACTAGGTAAATTGCAACAGGGCACCCAGAGATTCTTACCATTTTTTTAAAAACAAATTTTTGAAGTAACTATCAATTACTCAAAAATATACAGAGGGAAAAATCAGGAGTGTAAGTGACTTATCCAAATTGAGCTAGGACATGGAAAAATGCAAAAGTTTTTTGGTTTCATGGCAGGTCCTTACAGTGTTTCTTGTCCTCTTAATTATGTGAATGTATTTAGGGAAAATAACGTAGTAGTAGGGGTTAAATAAAAGTTTCATAAACAGAACAAGTCACCTTTAAACGTGCAGGCTTTTTACAAATACATTATTATAGGAATTCTCAGGAGACAGACTCTCAAATTGCGCTGACTCAAGTTCAGGATCCATGATACGATTTGTTTCCACCACCTTAATCCGACTGACAATGCTTTATGTTCTGTTTTGAGTTTTTCTTTTAGTAACTCTCCTGAAATAAATCTGAAAATAGAAAGCAGCAAAACCCTGATTAAGCAGGTCTACAATGTAGGAGTGCCCTGAATTTGTATGGAACAGGGAAACTATTTCTATCTTTGAAATTTTATGAGTATATTCGATTCAATTCAGAAAACAATTCAGTTCAGGGCGCCTGGGTGGCTCAGTCTGTTGAGCGTCCGCCTTCGGTTCTGGTCCTGATCTCACTGTTCTTGAGGCTATGAGTTAGAGCCTCCTGTGGGGCTCTGTGCTGACAGCTCGGAGCCTGGAGCCTGCTTCGGATTCTGTGTCTGCCTCTCCCTCCGACCCCTCCCGCGCTTGTGCTCTCTCTCTCTCTCTTTCAAGAATAAATAAACATTTTTTTTTAATTCACTAGTTATTGGGGCACCTGGGTGGCTCAGTCGTTTAAGCGTCTGACTTTGGCTTAGGTCATGATCTCACGAGCCGAGATATCGAGCCCCATGTCAGGCTCTGTGCTGAAACCTCAGAGCCTGCAGCCTGCTTTGGATTCTGTGTCACCCTCTCTCTCTGCCCCTCCCCTGATCATGCTTTTTCTCTCTCTGTCAAAAATGAACAAAAATTTAAAAAAAAATTAAAAAAGAAGAGTCTTTCATTTAATAGATGATCATTAAATCACTGTTGGGACAAAAAATACCCTTTTACTTTATTTTTTATTTCTTCAAATGTAATTTATTGTCAAGTTACCTAACCTACAGTATATACTGTGTGCTTTTGGCTTCGGGAGCAGATTCCCATGATTCATCACTTACATACAACACCCAGGGCTCATTCCAACAAGTGTCCTCCTCAATGCCCATCACCCATTTCCCCCCTCCCCCAGCACCCACCCCCCATCAACCCTCAGTTTGGTCTCTGCATTTAAGAGTCTCTTATGGTTTACCTCCCTCTCTGTTTGAAACTATTTTTCCTCTTCCCTTCCCCAACCTTTTAAATGTGCAAAGCACTTATCCCTTCATTGTTATAATGATAAAAATAATTTAATTTAGTTTTAGACAGCTTTCAGTTCAAAAAGGAGAGAAAGAACTTGGAAGTTGGCCTGTTTGTGCTTGGTTAATATATGTATGTCCTATCCTAAAGAAATCTGATCTCACTTCAATATTTGCAGAAAGATATGACATTTATTAAAAACGCAGGGGCAGTCATTTTATTGCAAGTGTTCTTTGCGTAACAAAATAGATCCATTCAGCAAATATTTATGGAGCATCTTCTGAGCTCCGGGCAATGAAAGAGATAGAGGAGATTCAGAAATGAATAGGATAAACTGAATTTCTTTAAGAAACTCATAATCCTATGTGAGAGGTATACATTGGAAACACTGCAATACAAATTCCACTCATGTAACAGAATTTTAGTACAATTTTATAGGGACATTGAAGAAAGAGTGATTAACTCTGACAGAGAAGCCTTGAAAAAATCTTCACAAAAACGTTTACATTTCTAGTGGGTATAAAGGGACAAACAGATGATTTAAAGGCAAAGAAGTAGCTGAAAACCCCTGAAGAATTTATCTTGGAGCGGTGAATTCATTGGATATTTGCATGTGATTCCCTTTATGAAATAAAATACCAATGGCAACACAAAATTCCATCTTAGGGATATTGTAAGTAAGGTAAACATTTTTCCGGTTTTGGTTTAGAAAATCATTAAGTAACATTGGTGTTTACCCATGTCTATTCACATACTGATCCATCAGGACAAAGGAGGAAAGGACTGGAACATAATCTTCTCTGACACTAATGTTTCTTACTGGTGCGGTTATTGACATATTAGGTGGGAAAATTGTGTTTTGTAGGATATTTCATATCCATGGATCTCAGATGCTACGTACAGGTCATATACTCCAGTTATTTTGCAACAAAAACACATTTTTACAGTTTCAATATACAAAATGAGTATGAAGGAATGGGTGCTTATGGCACCTTGTTGAGAAAACTGAAAACCCATAACATAGTTTGGTAAAACCTTGGGTCAATATAACAACCCTATGTTACCTGCTCTCTGGAGAAAAGTCCTCAAAAATTTTCACGCAACTTTTTAAGTTTTCCTAATATGTGTCTGGTAAGGCTATACTTCTGAAGGCCTAACTATCACCATTCTTTTACCGGGAGTTGTCTTAAGAGACAAAACGTGACAAGGAGAAGGAGGAGGAAATGGAGGAGGAAGAGGAGAAACTTCCAACCCCTTACTTTTAGGAAACAAAACGAATCTCATTGTGCTTTGCATCCTAATTTATCTTGGTCAAACCCATGAATTATAAGAAAACTTCAAAATCTCCCTCTTTAACACATTTGATTCCCATATGGTTTTGGATCCACCCTAATCTCCCCCATTGTCCCACTTCCCCGACCTCCTTCTGGGAATTCCGTCCATGACTGTTTCACCGTCTGTGGCTTTGATGAAAACATTGCCCGTCTCCTCACATGACTTCTATTTCCTAGCCCGTCTCTGTGAATGTAATCCTGCACATCATGCCCACTCCCTTTCTCCTTTGTCCCTCTCCAGTAGATGAGCCTCACATAATCTAAATCCCTGTTAGACCTGGCAAGAAAAGATGGCTAGAAAATAAACAAGTTTCTTCAGGATAAATCACTACTACAGGTCCATCATCGCTGACAACCCTATTCAACCACCCTTTACAAGAATCATATCTCGGGGCACCTGGGTGGCTCAGTCAGTTAAGCCTCCAGCTTTTGACTTCAGCTCAGGTCATGATCTAAGGTTTGGTGAGATCCAGCCATGCTTTGAGCTCCAGGTGGATAATGCGGAGGCTGCTTGGGATTCTCTCTCCTTCTCTCTGAGCCATTCTCTGCTTCAAAATAAATAAATAGACTTTTTTTTTTTTAAAGAATCATATCTCTCCTCCTATTGGACTATCAATGTTTTTTTTTTTTTTTTTACCCCTATTTACTTTTGGAAAACACAGGCATTCACATTAGAACTATTTCATCAGACTAGCACCAAATGTCTTCACTTGCATTAATCTCTAGAACTATTCCTTGCTTTTCTCTATAAAAATTGAAGGATCCATCAATTTACATCACTTAATGTTTTTATACCATGATTAGAGCATATTATCAAAAGTAGGAAGCAAACACGGTGTGGAAAAAATATTCTTCCCGAAGTTAAAAATCACAGGTAGAAATGCCAATAAAACTTAATGTGTCCATCAAGGCTAAATGCTAATGACAAGATAATATAAATACTTGGAAATCAGACCCTTAGTAATGATATTTGATATTTTGCACGCTGCAAGTAGGAAACCATCAAAAACTACGTTTATTCTAATGTATTATATGTCTGAGATCAATTCTAAACTCGCTTTTCTGAAAAACATACAATCTAGGAGGGAATACATACATATCTCAGAGTTGATCCACTTTTATTTTTATACTCTGTATAACAAGATAAAATGTTAAGTATGCCTGCCACGTGAGGAAAGAGACACAATATTTCAAGGTAAAGCAGTTAGTTGCAATGTTAACTTTGCTCTTTTTCCCACTGTTAGTTTGTCCCCTCCATTAGGCATATTATCTCACCGCAGCCCAAACCATTTGAGTTCTGAATTTATTGTTTGCATTTTCTTTGATAGGCATGGCGTTCCTGGCTCTTATTTTTCTCTTTCTAAACTTGTAAACCTTACAGTTAATTTTAAAACATTAACGACTTTGCTGCTAGTGTTGTCAGTCTCTGAACATCTGGCCAAGCCGAGAGAAAACGTTTCTTCTATGTCAATAGTTTTACTCTATAAAAGGAAGTGGGGTTCTTAAATATGTCCTTCTTTCCAAATATCCACGGTTTTCATCATATGACCGATTCCCATCTACTCAAGCCCAAACTGCTTCAAACGCCCCCTCCAGCCCTTCTGTTTTTATCTACCTATTCAAAGTCATCTCAGGAATTACGAATTCTTCTGAAGGTCATTGGTCATGATCTTTTCCTCCAAGACCTTCACTCCTTTCTCGAATCCTCCTTTCTTTAGTATTTGAGCCCACCCCCAATCTGATAAGAACAGTGTTTCTGGTCTTCTCTCTTACCACTTTCCCACACGATCCAAGTGTTCTACAAATTATCTTGCCTCCTGCTTTTCCTTTCCTTTCTCCTCCTTTCCCACCACTGGAAATGCTTTTCTCTTAGTCTCTTTTTATTGATCTTCCCATCTGCCATCCACTTATTCAACTGAGTACAACCCTCCACAGGCTATCTGCATTTAGGTATTTAAAACCCAATATATCTAAAATTTAATTTATTATTTTGTTAGCGCCCAAACCTACATGCCTCTAATCTAACTGTGGCTTGTGTCCCATGGCGAGAGCACCACCAGAAAAAGAAAAAAAAAAAAAAAGCCATCTAGGACAAACATCGGAAAGCACCCTTGCCTGCTACCTCTTCTATAAATCCATTTTTATATGTCATTTATTTATTTATTCACTTTTGAATATGTCCTTTCTACTGTGTTCCCTACAAATACTGTCTTAGGTCAAGTATCTATCGATTTTCACCAAGGTGACTATAACAATAGGTGTCTCTGCTCCCCAGTCATTCCATCCACTCAGTAGCTACTAGCGTGGGCACCTATTTCTGCAGGTCTCGCGAGGAAATTACGGACAGTATCTTTCAAACTAAACTCACAACTGACATCTCTCTCACACACGGTCTCCCTCTCTATGTCCTCCAGGTTTAAGGGCATCCCCGTGAACCTGATCTTGCGAGGCAGTGATACCAAGGGGTAGTGTTCTGGAACCAGCTCGTTACTGGCTTGTGAGACTGGGGTGTGCACATCTCTCCCAACTCCATACTCAGGGACATCATGTTCACAGCTTATAATTCGCCTTCATGGGGAGATTTATACCACAGAAATTGGCAAGGCCTACAATTCAGTACGTTTGATTTTCCCTCTTATCAGGGAGGTAGTTTACCGGCACATCGCTGTCTGGGGGCATCCACCATGAGAGTTATTCATCTTTTCCACTCCATCTCAAACATGTCTGCTTTTTTTTAAATAATTTTTTAAAACATTTTTATTTCTTTTTGAGAGACAGAGAGAGGCAGAGCATGAGTGGGGGAGGGACAGAGAGAGAGGGAGACACAGAATCTAAAGCAGGCTCCAGGCTCTGAGCTGGCAGCACAAAGCCCAACGCGGGGTTCAAAGCCATGAACCGTGAGATCATGACCTGAGCCGAAGTCCGGCACTCAACTGACTGAGCCACCCAGGTGCCCAAAACCGTGCATATTGGTTGTAGGTCCTTCATAACGTGTGTATTTGTAGTGTTGTCATATGATTTGAAGGCTCATTGCGTGTCATGTGTGTATGTATACAAGTCACTTGCTTCTAAGAGTTATGGCAACAGGTTTAAACCATAAACAATACCTACTTAGTTTTGAAGACAATTTCAAGGTTTGATAGGGTGCATACTGTGCCAGTGCACTTAGGAATTGTGGCTAACATGTTTATTACACTTATACCTGCCCATCTATCTAGTGTTTACATTACTAAATAGAATTCTAAGTGCTCTGTGCTTATGCATATATTCATTTAATTCTGATTATTTAATTTAGCTTACTAGTAGTACAGTTCCTTTTTTTCAAATGAATTAACTGAAGAAATTAGGCAAACTTTTGTGAGGTCACACAGAAAATATATGAAAGAAACAGAATATAAATTTAAGCACTTTGGCTCCAGAATCTCTGTTTTTATTTTTATTTTATTTTTTTACATTTTTTTTTAAGTTTCTTTATGTATTTTGAGAGAGAAAGAAAGTGAGCATGAGTGCCCAAGTGGGGTAGGAGCAGGGAGAGAGAATTCCAAGCATGCTCTACACGGTCAACAGAGAGCCGGACTCAGAGCTCGAACTCACAAACCATACGATCACGACCTGAGCTGAGATCAAGGATTGGACACTTAACTGACTGATCCACCCAGGAGCCCTCAGAATCTCTGCTTTTAACGGCTATATATTGACTCAGTCAGTCATTCATAAAGTAACCCAGACATTCAGCAGGAAAGTACAGATATAGGTCTTTAAATTTTTTAATTGCCTCAACCATTTTTTTTTCTTGTATAATAAATGTAAACTCAATTTTATCTGGGTTAGAGAAAGCATGATGGTGCCCAAATCTACTCTTTGGTACACCTCCTGATGGAAGAACAGGTGGTAGCCAGCAGAAGCATGCATGGATAAGAGAAGATGCATTTATGGAACACACTGTAGATTAAAAATAGCAATTGTTGGGGCGCCTGGGTGGCGCAGTCGGTTAAGCGTCCGACTTCAGCCAGGTCACGATCTCGCGGTCCGGGAGTTCGAGCCCCGCGTCAGGCTCTGGGCTGATGGCTCAGAGCCTGGAGCCTGTTTCCAATTCTGTGTCTCCCTCTCTCTCTGCCCCTCCCCCGTTCATGCTCTGTCTCTCTCTGTCCCAAAAATAAATAAACGTTGAAAAAAAAATAGCAATTGTTTTTTTTTTTCCACAAATTATGTGAAACCCTGGGGATCCAGCTGAAGCAAATGAGGTTTAAATATTGTAGAGTCAAAACTGTTGAAGAAGACAAAAAAAATAATAATAATAAAGAAAAGAAAAAGATACTTTTAACGTATACCAATTACTTTCAACTTCCGGGAGTCCAAATAGAGTAAAAAATGGAAAAGAAGCATTTTTTTTTCTTTGTAAAGTTTCAGTGAAGCACTTCCATAAATCAGGATTATGTTGTTCTGAATACAGGTGTTATTATTATATTTTACATGCACTATTCAAACACGTGGATTTTGCTGATTTCACATTTGAAAGAAGACAGAGCTCATGCAAAGTACTGATTGATTTATAGCTCGCTCAGTTGACTGTGATTTCATGGAGCGCCAATGGGCCTACGGTAAGTGTTATGATCTCTCTGGGGAGAGTCCACAAGGTTGAACAAATCAGCACTGGGGAGAACAGCTACTGGAGAAATAGTAACCAATTTCTGCCTAGCTTTTAATGCGGTCTGAGGGGAGCTTTTGTTTTGCAGATGATTTTGCTGCTTTGGCTATCACGTAGGATTTTAGCCAGGCTTACAATATTTTTCCATTATGGGGGGAGAAAAAAAAATGATGAATGAATGGAACTGCAAAATATTGGGATATGAGCACAGAATAGGAAAGAAAAGAGGCAGACAGCCAACCAAATCCCATCCATGCACCGTATCAGTCTGCTACTCTCCTGTGGCTGTACTACCAAATTCCTTCACCGACTTTCTCCCTTCTCTCTTCACTACCCTTCTGCTCACTGGGAAGAAAAGATAAGGACCCATTTCCTTAGGGGAATCAGTTCTTGTAACAGTTAATCGACCTGCGAAGTGCTGCAGCACCCAAGGTAAGGCGCCGGCAGATCTGGAAAGGACAACCTGACTCACAAGATGCGGAGCTTCCCGGGGACATTTGGAAGTTTATTGATTTCAAGAGAATTGAAATCTTGGACGTGCGTGCTGTTGTCTCAGAGGAGTTTATTAGAACACTATGACCTTTCTGGGCTCTGTGTCTCTGCTTTCGGTAACAAGAGAAAGTCATTGTCACAGTTTAAACATTGTGCTGGGACAACAAATAGCACAGAGAAGTTTTAAGAAGATTGAAGGTTCCTACTTTGAATTCAGGGGAATCAGAATCCTAAGCTTGGGGTATGTCTTGGGCTAAAATTAGTTTGTTACTCTGTGTTGTATTAGTTTGTTACTGTTTTCTCTGGGTTTGTGTATATATTTGCTAGTCGGTTTTATTTTAATGACTCCGCATTCAAAATTGGGAGAGCCTCACTGGGGGCAACTCTGTCCTTAAATGTAAACAAACGCCCAGTGTACTCCCAGACTCCAGAAAGTTGCTTTGGAAATTATTTTGTGACCAGAGGTAGAGGAGTATGATTGTTATTTTGGGGGAAGCTAAAGAAATTGATGCATGTTAAGGCAAAGTAATATAAATGCATTTTTTTTTATTGTTGTCTTAATGTTCCTCAGGTTTTTCTTTTCTGTTTTCCCTCTGCAGTATGTTATTAGGATTTTACTATCAGTTGATATATAGACTCACAAATCTGGAAAACAGTATTTGATGATGTATCCTATCTATTGCAAGGAGGGCGAGACTCAGGGTTATATAGAATAATCGAGCTAGACAGAAAAATGTCGAATATTAATATCCCACATAACACCACGAAGCTAATGTTATCTGTCGTATAAACAAGCCAGGAAATCGAACACGAGTAGGAATTTGTTTTGATCTCATATTGTTTCTCAGCTCATTTGTAGTGTGTGGCATTTGGCTGGCCATCTCAGACATTTGCACTTTTAGTCATTCATCAAAACCTGTGATTTGAGGGGCACCTGGGTGGCTCAGTGGGTTGAGCGTCTGACTTCGGCTCAGGTCACTATCTCACAGTTCGTGAGTTCGAACCCCACATCCAGATCCTTGCTGACAGCTCAGAGCCTGGAGCCTGCTTCAGATTCTGTATTTCCCTCTCTCTGCTTCTCCCCCATTCGCTCTCGCGCGGTGTGGGCTCTCTCTCTCTTTCTTTATCTCTCAAAATAAATAAACATTAAAAAAAAAACTAAAAAAAGATGTATGATTTGAAATAGAAAGCTTTTAGTTAATATTTCTGTTTTGAAAATGTAGAGTTTTTAAAAATAATTCCCAATGAAAAAAGAAATACATTGCATAGATTTTGCTATTTTCATTTTTATCCAATCTGATGTAGATCTTCAATCCCTTTATCTACTAATTTAAAGAACATTTTTTTTTTCAACGTTTATTTATTTTTGGGACAGAGAGAGACAGCATGAACGGGCGAGGGGCAGAGAGAGAGGGAGACACAGAATCGGAAACAGGCTCCAGGCTCTGAGCCATCAGCCCAGAGCCCGACGCGGGGCTCAAACTCACGGACTGCGAGATCGTGACCTGGCTGAAGTCGGACGCTTAACCGACTGCGCCACCCAGGCGCCCCTAAAGAACATTTAATAAGATTTGATTTCTAAATGTTTTGGGGGACTCAATCTGTGGCTTTAACTTTCCCACTTTGCTTTTTTTACAATGGATTTTTGAATCTTTGAATCCCCAACTTGGTATTATTTTTATACATATAATTATATATATGTGTATTATATATATTATAAATATATAATTATATGTATATAATTTGGTTATATATTATATATAAAACCAAATGGGATGCAAAGATTGAATATATGTTTATCATACATATGTATCTTTCTCTCCATTTCACATCTAACAAAATACACATACCCACATCCATTATTCAGCTATTCAACTTTTACAAATTGTTTCTCTTTGCTACTTACCGATTGTTGATGACAGGAAGATAGCTTGATAATGATCAATCTTGAATATTGCTTCCTGTTCTAAGAAAGACAAAATGGCCTTACCAGATGTATGTGACTATTTCCAAACTTTCTTGGCAACTCAACTAAGCCTTCAGAAGTTGCAAGGCATGGCTTTCCCTTGGTCTCTGGAAGCTGGATAGTGGATTGTTTTTCTAAATTCTAATGAACAAATAAATAAATGTCACTTTAGATAATCAAAAACTAATTCATTTATTTTTGTTTTTACTTCATTTAAAGTTCCCAGATATGCCTTTCCCTTCCACACACACAATCTTCCCTACTGTCAACATCTTGCAACAGAATGATACATTTGTTACAAACGATGAACCAACATTCATGCATCATTATCCCTGAAAGTCCATAGTTTATATTGGGGTTCATTCTTCCTGTTGTACATTGTGCAGATATTGATAGATGTTTGATGATATGTATGCAGTGTTGTAGTATCAGACAGAAGAGTATCACTGTCTTAAAAATCCTCCTTTTTCTGCCTATTCATCTCTCCTCCCCAATCCTCGGCAACCACTGATCCTTTAACTTTCTCCATAGTTTTGTCTTTTCCCAAAAGTCATATAGTTGGGGTACTCAGTATGTAGCCCTTTTAACGTGGTTTTTATCACATAGTAGTATCCATTCAAATTTCATCTGTGTCTTTGCATGATTCAGCTTATTTGTTTTAGATGATAAATAATATTCTATCATCTGTATGAACCACAGAGTATCCATTCACCTTCTGAAATACACCTTGGTGATTGGAAGTCCTTAAATTATGAATAAAGCTGCTACAAACATTTGTTTGCAGGTTTTCGTGTAGACATAAGTTCTCAACTTACTTGAGTAAGTATCAAAGAACACAATTGCTAAGCTATAGGCTAAAATTATTGCAAAATTTATAGTTTTATTTAAAAACGTGCCAACCTGTCCTCCAAAGTGGCTGCACCTGGTTGCCTTGCCGCGAGCCATGAACGAGAGTTCCTTTTGTTCCATATCCTCACCAGCATTTGGTGTCGTCACTGTGTCGGGTTTTTGTCATCATGATAGAAATGTAGTTGTCAATTTTCTTTGAAGGAAACTTTGAACGCCATGTTTTATGTTTGAAATCTCAATTATGTGTCTCTTATGTCAATGTTCCTATTAGCAATAGTGACAAACTCATGCTGATAGTTATCTCTTTTTTATCCCATTGCCTCTCTATTTTTATGGCCCTGACTATATCTAACTCATACTTATATCCCTAAATCCTAATAGAACCTGCATATAGTACATTCTCAATACAGAAAGAAGATAGTTCTCTAAAATCCACACAGCTCCTGAAGTATGGCATTAGGAAGCACCAAACACCAACTTAAAACTTACTTCAAATCAACTTTTGAACCTTTAGTTTTTAATTTGCTTTTCCAACTACTACCAAACCCATATAATGCATCTAGCACTCTAGATTACTTTCAGAAGCTCTCCTTAAAAGATCACCTTTGAGGGCATCTGGGAGGCTCAGTCAGTTGAGTGTCTGACTCTTGGTTTCGGTTCAGGTCATGATCTCACGGTTAGTGAGATCGAGCCCTGTGTCGGGCTCTGTGCTGACAGTGCAGAGCCTGCTTGGGATTCTCTCTCTCCCTCTCTCTCTCTGTCCCTTTTCCACTCATGCACACATATTCTCTCTCTCTCTCTCTCTCTCAAAATAAATGAATAAACTTGAAAAAATGATTTTTGTATTCAGTCTACCTTAAAATACAGTTGCGGATCTTATGATTAATATTTTTAAAGTGAAGACATTAGATACCCAAACCTTAAACTTTTTGTAACATTGAATAATAGAATTTAAACTAGGCAGTCTAGACACCAAGATTAGAGTTTCCCCTCACTTTACTACACCTACATCCTTTTTTTTTTTAATAAAATATTTAGGGCACCTGGGTGGCTCAGTCGGTTAAGCGTCCAACTTCGGCTCAGGTCGTGATCTCGCGGTCTTGAGTTTGAGCCCCGCGTTGGGCTCTGTGCTGACAGTTCGGAGCCTGGAGCCTGCCTCAGATTCTGTGTCTCCTTCTCTCTCTGCCCCTCCCCTGCTCATGCTCTGTCTCTCTCTGTCTCAAAAATGAATAACAACATTTAAAAAATAAATAAATAAATAAATAGATAGATAGATATAAATATTTAATCTTAAAGACCAAAAACAAACATATCTAAGCAATAACTTTATTGTTTTGAAAATAAAAATAAAATTCCATATGTTTAAATATTCAAGTGTATATTTAACTCTAAATATATATATATATATATATATATATATATATATATATATTTCAATGTCAAGTAAGGGAAAAGATGTGTGTGGGTAAAACGAGAGATGACAGGGGTGAGGGACTTAACACAGTTTGATACCAGGCTTTACAGAAGTTTGGGGTGTGTGACTCATTCTAAAACCGTACCTGGTAGAAGGCAGAAAATTAGTGCAAATTGGAATCAAAGATCTGCTGCCATAGGAAAATGTGTTATATATTGTTATCTTGCAAGTGTAAAGGTATCAGGGCAAATTCTGATTTCAAGTAAGAAATATGGGGGCATCTGGATGGCTCAGTCAGTTAAGCATCTGGCTTCAGCTCAGGTCATGATCTCATGGCTTGTGAGTTTGAGCCCTAAAACGGGCTGTGTGCTGACAGCTCAGAGCCTGGAGCCTGCTTCATATTTTGTATCTCCCTCTCTCTCTGCCCTTCCCCTGCTCACACTCTGTGTCTGTCTCTCAAAAATAAATACATTATTACTTTTTTTAATTAGAGTTAGAAATAGGAGTTTGCTTATTTATTTGGTAATTAATTGGTTTATTGTGTCAAACTTTCTTGATGACTTCAAGATGAGACATTCAAAATATTTTATAGTAGAATCTTTTAAGTTTATATTTCATATTTTAGGAATTTATATTTAATTGAAATCGGGTGAGTGAGTAATCGGTTACATTTTTAACATGCAGTTTTATAGGAACTTTTAGAAATTATAACAATATGCTTGCAAAACTCAACCCAAGTTTCTATTTGCATGGTCTAGAGGGCTATACATTAATGAATGTTAAAATGTGTCTTTTAAGAGTCAATATAACTACAGTTGGAAAGATGTGCTGTATGTTCACAGCAAGCCCGCAAGGGCAATGTTTTTTCCACCTGTTGTTGTGGTATCCATTGGGGTCAGTCTTGACACTGATTCTCTTAAGCTCTGCCTTCAATAGACAATGGGATAGAATGGAACACTTTAAGTTAGGATAGATAGAATATAGAAGACAGGTAGAATATAAAAAGATAGGTTAGAATAAAGCAGAATAAAAATATAATAAAGGGTATCTTATTTATTTATTTAAAATAGTTATTTATTTATTTATGTTATGAGAGCAAAAGGTGGGGGGAAGGGTCAGAGAGAGAGAGGGAGAGAGAGAGAGAGAGAGAGAGGGAGAATCCCAAGGAGGTTCTACACTGTAAGCATGGAGCCCCACATGGGGCTTGATCTCAGCAACAGTGAGATCATGATCAGAGCCAAAAGCAAGAGTTGGACAACACCTAATTGACTGAACCACCCGGGTGCCCCAAGCAAAGGGTATCACAGATAGTGGAGACTGGTATTGTTTTGTGAAACATTCACATAAGGTATACATCCATATCTTTCATGGCAGGCAGAGACCCTCTGGAAGTAGAATCTGGAACAAGTTTAGTATAAGGGAGGGTTGTAAATGAATGCCATTCTAAGGCATGTAGGAGGCACCTGGCAAGAGAAGGGAAGAGAAGGAAAGCAGGGGGAAGAAATACATTAGGCAGATGGAGATGTCAACATGCAATGCAATCTCGGTGGAAACCAGAGTTGACCCCACATTGAGCAATAAAGGCGTGATGTCCTTTGAGAACTATAATGAGTAGGAGATGAAGATTATGTCTTTATCCCCTTCCCCCATCAATCAGTCATTGGATGCAAACTGCACTGAGAAACTCAGGCGAGGTGGCCCTTATCAACTGAGATAATTCCCAAAGAGGATTACTTATGTTTGAGGCTAGTCCACCAGCAACACACACAGTACATCCTTCATTCATGAAAGATCTTAGTGGGGTATCACAGCATCCATCTAATCTTGTAACAACCCGAAAATGCTCACCCTTTGCATGAATGCATGCAGTGGGTTTAGCAGTGTCCCCCCAAAACTCGTGTCTGCCTGCAGCCTCAGAATATGATCTTATTTAGAAATGGGGTCCTTGCAGATATAATGAAAGTAAGGATTAGTGTGGGCCCCAAATCCAATGAGAATGACCTTCCAAGAGACAAAAGAGGACATACAGAGACACCAGGAAAAAGTCATGTGAAGATAGAGACAAAGACTGGTATGAAGCTGCCACCAACCAAGGAACACCAGCAGACAAAGGAAGTTTTCTTACCTACAGCCTTTGTAAGGAGTGTGGCCTTGTTGGAAACTTGATTTCAGACTTCTGGCTTCTTGACTTTTACAAGATAAATAAATATGTATCATCTTAAACTACTAAGTTTTGAAAATTTGTTAACTGAAGCCCTAGGAAACAAATATAACACATTCAGATTATTCTTAGATTTCCTTGTCTCAGGCAAAGGGCACCAATTATCCCTCACCCCCGGGACGGCAACATTTGGGTAAAATGTTGACTCAGATCATAAAAAGGGGAGTGAATTCGTTTTCTCATTTAAATGTATTGGATTGTATAAATCATCATTATTAATTCACTTATTTTAATATTTTAAAAGTGTATTTAACAAGAAAATACAATCAAGCTGGTAGCTACGCATCAATACGTTGGCTCTTGACCTTGAAGTGAATGAATTAAGTTTTGCTCAAAGAAGGAAACCATTGAGCACAAGTCTTTGGTGGAGATAAAACTTCGCTGCTTGTTCCGTAAGTCGTCAAAATCATGAACAATAGCATAACAGATTACTTCTAGATGACTTTGCATTTACTCCTACTTAAGTATTTGAAGCAAAGAAGCAAAGGAGGGAGGAAGAAAAGAAGGAAAGAAGGATAAAAGGGAAAAAAGGAAGGAACGAGATTTTTTACAATATCTATAAAACTTCTATAAAAATACCCAGCACATGCCCCCATTATAGGAAAATGTCGCTGACAGCTGGGTGTAGAAAAGCTATAAAAGAAAGGTAGTGGAATGATTCTGCCGAGCGACATAGACCTTTCACTGATGGTTTACTTTTTTAATTCTTTTTCTATTACTAGTGGGCCACAAGGTGATTTCAGAGAAGGTAATCAAGCTTTTTTGTTGTTGTTCCTGGAATGACAATGACCATGGTAGGAGAGGATTTCTGAAAGAGGAAGAATATATATATATCAGATCAAAGTTGACATATAATAATAATAATAATAATAATGATTATACCTTTGTTAAGTGGCTTACAATATACTTTATGCCACACACATGAAATAACCTCTATAAAGAGTTAGCAAAATCTATGTGCTCAGGTGGCCCCCTGTCAGTCTCCTTCATGTCAATTCATTTGCTCATTTGGGGAGATTCTTCCGTGTGATTTTCTGCTGTATCGCGTGGCACTAACACACAAGGCTGAAACATGAGTGAAGTCACAGCAAAAGGAACTCTGTAGCTAACACAGATTTCTGTTTGCATGTAAGAAATTTGCTCCTCTGGGACAAAAATCACAGATGCGCAATCACTCAGCGCGCTCCAGCTTCTCCCAGGAGGTCTGACTTCCACTTCCGAAAGACATCCCCAGGGTGAAACACTTTTGGAAAGAATGCTTTTAACCTCTGCTTTTGTTCACGGTGCAGTTTTAAGCTCCAACTTTTTTCTACCAACTGTAGATGCTACTTGACTGACCACCGCCAGGTAAGCAAAACTTGCTTGGTGGTTGTGGAATTCTAAATCTTATTTAGGAACGGGGGTAATAATGTAAATCAAATAATCATTGAAATTGTGTAAATGGACTATTATCTCACGGTGGGCAGCTGGAAAATACAAATGACCCAGTAGTCAGACCCCTACCCACTAAATTCTATCATCCTTTTTATTCTGAGTTGGGACCTTGACCTCTACTCCTTGCTTTGGCCATATGCTGGTATTGATAAGGAGTGTTTGATGCAACTACCTGTCTTGTATGAGGAAAGATTATATGCAGGGTATGGATGTTAGTGAAATTTAGTGTTTTTGCACAGGGAAACGGGATGCAGAAGCCATCAAATGCCTGTAGTCGGGAACTGGAGGAAGATGGTTGGGCTTTGTGTGTTAAACCAAAACTGTTACTGGGACACCAAAAAGCCAGCACTGAGATCTGCAGTGGGAATAAAATATGTGTCGTCTTTCTTCTGCCAAGTGGGTCAGTTGCTTGGAACATTCCTCTGAAGATCTTCCTAAAACACTTGACCAAGGCCAGGAATTTTCTCAGTTGACTGAGACGCTCCGCTCTACAAAGCTGATCGAGAACCACCCCGGCTGTCTGTTCTACCATTTGGTCAGGTCAACTGTGGTGACATATTTCTTTGTTTTATGGTTAAACTGTGGTGGTCCTCTTCAGAAAGCCACTGTTATACTACTAGAATATAATTTGCATGAGAAGAGGTAAGTGGTCTATTTTGTTTGCGGCCGCGTTCACAGGGCTGAGAATAGCACCTGAGATAAAATAGAAAGTTAATACATGTATGTTAAGTGAATAACTTCTGTCAGGCTTAGGGTATACTTATATAACGTCTGCCACACATTCTGGATAATTTGATACTTATCCTAAAATACATACTTGACTCGCCCTTCAGAACAGATTCTAACAACATTCGCAATACAGTCCGGATAGAGGAGATGCTACAATTTGAAGTATTTTACCCACAATTCAAAAAATAGGTACCTTATTCATACTTTTTATTTGCTGCCTACTGTGTGTGGTGCTCTGATGGCTGCAAAAAAATGTTAAACTTGGTCCCTACAGAGTTTATATTCCAATTAGAAATACAAGAATGACTTGTAATATGATAGTAGAAATAAAGATTACTTTTTTATTTTTTAAACAATCTTATTTTAAGGTTATTTATTTTGAGATAGAGGGAACGTGCATGAGGGGAGGAGGGGCAGAGTGAGAGGGAGAGAGAGAGAATCTCAACCAGGCCCTGCACTGTCAACATACAGCCTTATGCTGGGCTCTCTCCTGTGAACCTGAGATCATGAAGTGAGCCTAAATCGGCAGGAAGATGCTCAAACAGCTGAGCCACCCAGGCACTCCAAGACTACTTTTTAAAGAAGCACCTAATGTAAGTCAGAGATCAATGTGGTAGAACCAGTGAAGAGCCATCCAGATTTTCCGTCAAGGAAGGGCTTCTTCCAGCTGCCAGGAATGAGGTCAGCAGACAGACTCCAGAGGCTGACTCCTTCAGCTGGGCCATGGATTTGTCTCAACTGCAGAGGAGACATCTCAGGGGGGATTACTCCATTGCTTTGGCAACCCATATCTAGTGACTGGGTCGGTCAGGCATGTAAATATCTGGCATTTTGGCCCAACATGGGCCAACACTGATAGGCAATACTTCACTCCAGATTCCCCCAGGAGGCTGACCATGGCTTTATTGGGCCTGCATTACAGTTAAATTTCTTCTTCTCTCCCCTCCCTGCCACCAGTGTTGATCCCAAATGAATACACATTTCCATTTCAGTGTCTCATGCTAGGAAACATAAACCATGACCTTTAGGACAGCTAGAAGATATGATAAAAGCTAAAACAAAAATACTTGATGGCAAAAAAAAGGCCGGTGGATTTGGCGTTGAGGGCATTGCTAAGGAAGAGATTGTTAACAAAATAATGGTAAAAGCCATCTATTGAACATGGGCTCTGTGTCTTTTCCTATGCTAACAGATTTATAGTTTATACGTATCATTTCATTTAATATCCAAAGCAACACAATTCGTTAGGCATTCGCATCCATGTTTTATGGATTAGGAAAGTTATGTGTGGGAAAGACGGATGATTTTCCTTTACTTGTGAATGGCAGTTTTCAAGAGTAGTTTGAGAAATCAGACTCAATTCTTATAACTAGTGTTAAGTTCAAGGTGGACCAGATAATTTACAGGGTAATCATTGTTTATAGAATGTATAGAAAAGAGGTTTAATGGAACAGTCTTAGACATGGACTTCTCATTTTTCATATCCTCATATCTTAGCTCCTTATAGTATAAATTCTTGATATTAGGTTAGTATTTTTCTGGATACATTATCTCTTCTTGTAGATTGCAACTGCAAAAACTTCTTGAAAATAACATCTCTTAATTATATTGATTCCATTCCATCCCCATCACTTTTTGTTCATACCTTCTGCACCTGGATCAGACTACTTTTGACCCTTTGCTTTAATACTTGGAAACATTAAGCTCTTTACAAAGGGACCATTTGAAGGTGTGGTTTTCCACCTTTTCTCTTCAACCACCTACTGTTCTTTTCTACTGAAACAATCTATTCTTAGCTGATCATCCTAAACTATCTCATGGTCCAGAGATGTAACATCTTTCATGTGTTAAAATATGATATTCCCCTGACCAATTCTAAATCACTATTCTTCCAAAATCTCCACACTTCCCCCTCCAAAGTTGGTGTTCAGTCTAACATTACCAAAATGACCCTTTACTGTCCAGTCCTCCAATATTCGAGAATTTCATCTGACTCCATTTTCCTTCCTGTTTAACCTTGAAAATTTGCTAAGTCATTTCAATGATATTCTTACTGACATCTTCCATTCTTATCTTACTTGGATTGTGAGATGTGCCATACCAACCAACCACCATTTTTGTTTTCGTTTATGCAAAGAACAGGCCTCTTTGAAACTCCATTGCACACTGGAGGTTTACTGGAATAGTGACCTATCGGGACTCCTTCTGCAAGCAAAATAGCTGCACCAAGCTAGAATTTGCACGGAGTCTGTGCCTGTCGCCACCTCAAGAGTGAAAGCATCACAAATTCTTTTGGGCCTTGGACTCTACATGCTGGGTGCCTGGCTTTCTTGGGCAACTCTTGGAAATAACTACATTCAAACACACTTTGCTTGTCATCACAATGGTATTTTTATTCTCAAGCCTGAACTGCAAATAGAAAAGTCAACAGCATATGGATGCAATGTGATGTTTCTAATATCTACATTTATTCCTATTATTTTAAAAGTAGACCCAAGGTGTCTGGGGAAGGAAAGATTATTATTGTTATGGCAATAACCACATTGATTCTTCTTTGGCTCAATTCTCCTCTCTTCCAGCGCAATGTGATGACAGTCAAATGCTATCCTACGTGTACTGGGTCTGTATCATAGGACAGGAACCCTGAAAATATGAATCTGGTATGTACATACCTTGCCTCCTTCACCTCTTGAGGGGAAAGAAATTTGATCTCTCTAATGGAAACACATTCTCCTGGGGAAGAGAAGGGTAAACACTTTGTGTTCTTGCTCTCTGGGATGCCAGTCAATGCCTCCAGATGGAAAACAAGGTAAGTCTGCAAGTTTAGGACTCTTGGAATTCCCCCATCATTCCTGGGGAGAGATTAGTTTTATTTTTGAAGAGGAGTAGATGGCTCTGGATCTGACATGCTTGAAAAGCGAAGAACAAATAGGTCTGAGGTAAAGGAGACATTCTCTAACATGTCAATTCACTTTGCTCAAGAAATCAAAATGCAGAAAGCATTAAAAAAACAACAACAACAAAAAAAAACCCCTCCAGAGTTCCATAGTGTTTGGGAACATAAGTACATTCTGGGGATCTAAGTGTACCTGGTCCACTCGCTTCATCATCAGGATAATAAAGAGAAGTTGATTCACAACTTCTCTCATTAATCTTAAACTTTTGAGATTCTCCAGTAAAGTCTGTTTCTTATCTCATTCCACGTGATAGAGTGGATGTTGTCCAGAGCCTGCTGCCATGTATGTGGTGATCATGCTTACATCATTCAGCTTCAACACAAAACCTTCTCAGGTCCCTTTACCCCTAATTCCATCCACCTGCTCCATAAGAATTGCAACAAAGACCATGGTTTTTTGCTTTAGCCCAACTGGATTCAAATATCCTTTCCACAGGGTGTTAGCTGCGTAATCTAGGCCATGTAATAATTGCTTCAGTTTCTTCTTTGGAAGCTGAAGGTACTAATAACTACTCTGGAAGAAAATTAGGAGGTAGAAAAATGTACACCACTTAACTTAGTACCTAGTACTCAAAATGTAGTTACTACTGTTATTGTGTAATTACTTCATAATTGTTTCATCTTTCGCTTTAGTACTTTAAGTGCATATCCTTTACTTACTTTAACCTCAGCAAAAAAAACAAAACAAAACAAAACAAAATCTTCTGATTCTTAACTGCAGATAATGTTCTGACCCACACCACTCTCCAATTATAGAATTCCTTCCTTTCCATCTTCTCTTTCATTGATAAACGCCTGAAGGTTTGCTCACTGCACCCACAGCACTCATGGCCTCATCTCCAAGTGTGTTTCTTCATTTTCCCATTGTCTTGTGCTTAGTCACGGCTTTCTAATGCCTGGATTCACAGGGCCTTTTCTCGGATCACAACCTACTTTGCTACCCTGCAACATTGACCACATGTCTTAAAATCATCCTTTCCCAAGTTTCCTGAGGGTGTATCCTGATTCTTCCCCTACTCTGAGCAAGCTTTGTCATTTTCTTTTGTTAGATACTTTCCTTATAATGTGTGTCCCCTGGAAGCATCATCCTCCTGGCTCCTCCCATGCTGTGGTCTCTGTGAGCTAATCACTGTTGACAAGGCTTCTCTTTCTCGGACTTGAAAATATCCCCCAGCATACTTCTTTTATTTGCTTGGTTTGACCATCTTGTAAGCTGTTGGCAATCACTACCTAACTAGACAACCCAAAATCATAGGTACAACCTAATATCATTCATCAAAGGATTTCCTGTGTAACCCAATTGAATAAAGAAATTTTTAAAAAGGGGAAAACAACAGTAAAGCAGAAAACAAGGGCAAACTTATAGTCTGCCCTCTGAATGCTCTGAACTGCTGTGTGTGAGTTTGTTTTGTAAACTTGTGAGGAAAAGAGGTACTCTTCATGATGTTCATATCTTAGACACTTTATCTTTGTGAATTCTTCTGAAAAGCCTCTGTGAGTTCGTAAAGTGTTAAAATAAAGCTCTATCATCCAGCATAAGAGCAAAATGAGTATGCAGGAAAAAAAAAATTTCTTGATGTGACTGTCCTGAAAAAAGATTACCTAAGCTGTCACAAACACATAAATGCATACCCCTGATGCTGAAGGCATCTTATTCATTGTTCCCACACTTTGCATCTATTTTACTAGCTTTATGAATCCTTAATTAAACTTTTGTTCACAGAAAAGGAACACTTAGTTGTAGACTCTGGGTCTAAAGTTCTCTCTTGTCTAGCAAAAGAGCGGGACAAAGGATGAAAAGTAAGAGATGGCTAATGTCTGGGAAAAGACAAGAGCTCTGAATAAGGTTCTTTGCCCCATTTTTATTAGGATCAGAAGGCTTACACACATGCTGATGGATTTGCACAAAGAGACAACGAATCTGTGAACATTAACTTGTGGACGTGAGGGAAAGGGGATCTTGAGGATATTTGGGATTATGGGTTTGGGTTAATACAAAACAAAATCTGGGCACCAGGCAGTAGGGAAGAAGGTTGTTTACAGCGGACATGAGGCAGCACCTCTATTTATCTTAGCTAAACTCAGGGATGAGACAGGTAGGGGAAATAACCTCAGGGTTGACAAGACACCTTTTCTTTTGTTAATCTTTTCCGATCTGGGCCGCTTTGCCTGAAGGGCAACTGGTCCATAGTCCAATTCACCAATTTACCTGACATGGCCTCCCTGTGAAAGCAGCTTTTCTGCAATAGTACTAAACTGGGGGTGATTCCACCCTGAATATCTAATATTGTTTATTTCATAAACCTATCTATTGGGCATCTTTGCGCCATTCCTATTTTAGACCTTGTCTCTCCGTCTCTGTTCTGGGGCTCTGCAATCCGTCTGTATTTTGGGGTGCCTTTGCACCATCCTATTCCTGGCACCTTTGTGCCTCCCTATTCTCGGGGTGCCTTTGCACCCCCTATTTTTGGGGTGCCTATCTGGTTTACCCAAACTCGGGTGTAAGCATTCTATGACTTTGTATTTCTTCATGCCTTGTTAATCCATCGGTTTAAGCCCAGGGATTCCTAAGCTTATCCCCCACATTTAATGAGTCTAGTTATTTATTGACTTGATATGACTTAAGAAAAATGTTGACTGTTTTTGTTCTCCTACTTTTTTCTTCATACTTGAGCTTCTGTCTTTGTGTTACACAATCAATATGGCTAAAATCTTCTTCTATGAAAGCTGCTTTTTCCCTCCTCAGTGCCTGATGCCTCACTTCCGGCTACTCTCCCTTCATCTGATGTTTCACTTCTGGCCACCCTGCATTCCTCTCGTGCTCTGCTTCCTGGCTTGTCTGTGGCTTTGGCCTGCCTCTACAGCAGCTTCGGTTGAATAGCACACAGCTGTCCTCCCTCCTCCCACATACAGTTATCTTTTGGCACAATCTTCCTACCAGTACTCAGAGCTGCTGCCTAGAAAAAGGAACTAATGCAAGTGAATGGAAAAGACAGTACAAATTCTATAGCCATGAACTATAGGACAAGTCAGATATTCATAGGCAATAGTCTTCAGTCTTTTAAAGGTCTTCAGTTAGGTTAGACTTGTATCTTTAGCTGATGAGAATCGGATGAAGGGGGAGATCACATAAGGAGACAACTTTGCCATATATCTCTTTCCTCTCCCTGGGATGAGTTTCCTCCAGATTATCTGTTTGGCTCATCCCTTCATCTCCTTCACATGTTTGCCTTCAGATCTCACCTTCTCAGTGAGATATACTCCTGACAGCCTTGTTTCATACTTCAACCTATTCCATGTCCCCTCTGGCATTCTGAATCAACTCTACCTTGTCAATTTTTACTTATTTTCCCCATGGGCCTTAAATCTGTAAATATACTAGATAATCTATCTACTACATTTTCTACTTTTATTTTTACTTTTTAATGACACAACTTAGCTCCACGAGGGCAGAGACTTTGGTTTGGTTGGATCCCAAACACCAAAAGCCTGTCAATAATAGGCATTTAAAAAACACCTAGGAATGAAAAGAAGGAAAAAAGGAAGGAAGGAGAGAATGATGGAAGAAAGAAGGAAGAGAAAGTCAGAAGCAAGAAATGAAGGAAGGGTAGCAATCTTAAGCCAAATAAATGATTAATTATTTTCTCTGCCAAGTTAATAAATATTTATTTCAGATCAGCTCAACAAATGTTTTCTGAATAACTCTATAATTATTACTCAGTGTTATAATACATAGGGAAAGATATTCATCCTTAGTTAAAGGAGCCTGTAATAATTTAGGAATACAGCATCCCGTTATAATACAGTGAAGTATTACAGATGTTGGAATACTGTGTAACAGAAATGCTATGACAGGTTTGCACCTTACCTCATCCTAACTGCTCCTGGATAATGCAGTGCCTGAGGTGGGAGGTGCTATTATTGGAAGTGCAACAGTAGAGGCAAGGAGACCAGTAGGGAGACTCATGTTCTTCGGGTGAAACAAGATGTGTGCTGGAGTGAAAACAGTGGTAATACAACAAGAAGGCAGGGATGGATTTTTGAAGTACCTAGGAGATAATATTAGAGGAACAGGATGAATGATAGAGTATGAAAGATTTGCTTGTAGTAAGGTATGGATTTAAAACTATGCAGATCAAATCCATTCATCCTTGGGGTGACCATTATATCATACTGCTACATGACAGTCGAAGGGATAAATCCAGTCAAGTGATCAGAGCAAAAGCCTCAGAAGGACACAAGGCAGAGAAATTCCAGTTTGGAATGTTTCTCGTGTTTCCAGGCATTGAAAGGTAATTAATACTGCTAAAACCAGGATTTAGAAAGAGTAGGGAAAAGTGTCCAGCACTTAATAAAGCACCAGCAATTATTCAGTTTTGTTTTTTACATTTACTTATTTAATTTACTCTAAGACAAATTGGTAACGTTTTTAAAATTCCAAGAACGATAAGAAAAGAATATGTCAATTCAGCTCATTTTCATGGGACCAAAGACTTAAGGAAATTAATTAGAAAAAAAAATTATGAAAAGTGTTGTACTTATTTAAGACAAGAATGTCATTAAAGTTTTCAACTATTAACTTCCATGATTTAATAAATTATTAGTTGCATGGTGCATAAATAATTACTCCATGAGGTTTGGCACAGTATCTTGTTTGTTTGTCTTCCCCAGTCCAGGGCTTCAATAAATCTTTTGGTGGCTGAAAAAATGAATGAATAGGCAGATTATTAATAAAATGGGTTTTGGAATCAGAAAGAAATGTTTTAAATCCTAGTTCGGCCACCTACTAGTTGAGAAAGCAACTTTACTTTCTGAGCTTCAGTGTCCTCATATGTGAAATAAAAATAATAGCTCTACCTCACTAGGTTGCTGACATTTAAAAGTAATAATCAGTTATTATTTAAAACAGCACAGTGCCTAGCAGGTACTGTGTGTTCAATAAATGTTAATAATTATTATAATATTCCAGTTTGCATGCCAGGTAGATTTTAAGCCACAAGTAAATTTGAATTTTTAAGGCAGCCTTCAAAAACAAGTGACCATTGTGCACTCAGTAAGCCAGAGGGCAAATCCTTTTAATGGAGTCTCCGTGAGAAAAACATTTTCAACACTTTTTCCTCTTAAATCCTCAGTTCATTATTTCACCATGTTTTCTCTTCTCTTTGACTATTCTTAATCAGAGATAAGAAATGTGTCATATAATGAAATGCTTAAAATGAAACTATCTACTTTATAGTGGGAAGTGCTGAGACATAACCAGTCATTTTTAAAATATTTTATTCTTTTCGAACATAGAGTTGAATTGTATTTATGCAAGAAATATATTCAATAGCTTCTACAAACTTATGAAGTAGGTGTCTCAGAAGAATAACAAAAGTTTCACTATACTCCCTAGAAATTGATGGGATCCTATAAAGCAAATGGTGTAGCTTTAATATTCTTTAGGAAGGTTCCAGAATGATAGTAGGCCTAGGAGCACGTTTTAGCTGTTAATGAAATGGATAAAAACCATGCGATTAAACCGCTTTCCTTTCCCCCCAATGTTTTTTTTTTTTAATTGAAGTATAATTGCCATAAAATGTTACATTAGTTTCAGGTTCACAACATAGTGATTAGATAACTCTATACCTTGTGCTATGCTCACTACAATATAGCTACCATCTGTCACCATACAGAACTATTATAATGTAAAATATATTCCCTATGCTGAACCTTTTTATCCCTGTGACTTATTCTTTACGTAACTGAAACCTGTACCTCCCACTCCCCTTCATTCATTTCACACATGCTTTCAACACCCCTCCCCTCCCCCCCACCCCTCACCTCTAGCAACAGCCAGCTCCTTCTCCGTATTATGGGTCTGTTACTATTTCATTGGTGGTGGTGATGGTTGGTTTGTTGGCACATTCTGTTTTCTTAGATTCTACATTTCAGTGAAATCATATGTTTTTTGTCTTTCTCTTTCTTATTTCACTTAGCATAATACCCATTAGTTGCATCCACGGTGTCACAAATGGGAAGAGCTCATTCTCTTTTATGGCTGAGTCATATTCTATTTTATAAATATTCCATATCTTCTTTATTCCTTCTAATGTGAAAAGATATATGCACCCCTAAGGTTATTGCAGCATTATTTACATTATTATTACATTATTTACATTATTTATAGCCAAGGTCTGGAAGCAACCTAAATGTCCATTGATAGGTACCATCTACCTTTTAAAAAAGTCATATCATTTATTAACCAGAGGGAAACGTAAAAGAAACTGTAGTGTTAGATTCACTGACTGCATGGGAGCTCATATACAAGATCTAGACTAAGAAATATCGAAACCATTACAAACCTCTGGTAAATGAAATAAACCTAGTAAGTGAAATGGGTGCGTAAGGGCAAATTCTATTTGTTTTATTCATTCCTCCATTCAGGCAATTCATAATTTGATCAGTTATGCATTCCACTAGTTAAATATGCCAAAGAGGTGCCAGAATTTTGCTAGTTGCTCCTGCTGATTGCTGATGGTTGTAAGGTGTTCCATCCAGTTAACAAATTAATGTAGTCACCTACCTACCTTGACTCTTCTGTGAAATGATTAATAATAATAGTTACAAGTGTTACTTACATGACAAAATTCTGATATGGAACATATGGTTTTATTTTGTCAATATCAAGCCAAAAAAAGATGATATACTGGAAATAGATACTCATGATGCACAGAGAATTCCCTCTCTAGTTTTGGAGGGATATTCTAAAACAAGAAAACCTAAACTGAGTTGGAAAATAATTCATGTTTAGGCAGTATTGTCCAAAGGTGGGGGAACTTTCCTAAAAGAAAAACAGTTCCTTGGAATTCCTTTTGCCACTTTGAATTATTGATTTATAAAACTTGACATTAGCACCCCTGGCTGGATGTTTTTTATGGTAATGCTTTGCCAAGATTACTGAGGCCATGCGTGCATATTGAAGCAAGTGATAATTATAATTCCACTCAGGCTTCCACTTCACATTGGGAAACATGTTCAACTTCCAGGTTATTGTCATACTCTTCCCTGCTGGACATAGGGTTCAAGATTAGAATCCTTCTCAACACAGCAGAATTAAGGATAAATCCCATTTTCCCTTCTTGGTTATAAAAAGAAGAGCTGAGGGGCACCTGAGTGCCTCAGTCAATTGAGCCTCCCAACTTCAGCTCAGGTCATGATCTGGCAGTGTGTGAGTTCTAGTCCCACATAGGGCTCTGTGCTGACAGCTCACAGCCTGGAGCCCGCTTTGGGTTCTGTGTCTCCACTCTTTTTGCCCCTCCCCTGATCACACTCTCTCTCTCCCTCTCTCTCAAAAATAAACTTTAAAAAATTAAAAACAAAAACAAAAACAAAAACAAAGAATAATTTACTGGAAACCTGGAAAGCTTATGTTATTGACATAAACCATCATTAATTTTGGTAACATCAAGACAAAATAAACATTTAATGCAGATAATTATGTAGAATTTATTGTTCAGTACATTAAAATTTTTTTTTAATGTTTACTTATTTTTAAGAGAGAGACAGAGTGCAAGTGGGGGAGGTGCAGAGAGAGAGAGGGAGACACAGGATTTGAAGTAGGCTCCAGGCTGTGAGCTGTCAGCACAGAGCCCGACATGGGGCTGGAACTCACAAGCGGTGAGATGATGACCCGAGCTAAAGTCGGATGCTTAACCCACTGAGCCACCCAGGTGCCCTCCTTGTTCAATACTTTTAAAATGAATACTAAATGCAATTTTTTTTGTTGAATGTGTCAATAGCCATGGTATAATGTGTGTGTGCATGTGTGTGTGTGTGTGTGTGTGTGTGTGTGTGTGTTTAAGGTTAGAATGAATGTCACGAGCAATGACTTTATTAAAATGTTTGTGATTAAAAAATATTTTTAAAAATTATTTTTCGTTAAACTATAGTTGATATGTAATATTAGTTTCAGGTGTATAACATAGTGATTCAACGTTTATGTACATTATGAAAAGATCACCCACAATAAGTATGGTTATCATCTTTCACCATACAAACTTATTACAGCATTACTGATATGTCCCCTATGCTGTATTTTACATCTCTAAGACCAATTTATTTCATAACTAGAAGTTGGTAGCTCTTAATTTTTCACCCATACTCCAAACCCCCCTCTCTTTTGATAACCACCAGTTTGTTCTCTGTGTTTTTGAGTGTTTCCTTTTTGTTTTTTTTTTATTCGTTTGTTTTGTTTTTGAGATTCCATATATAAGTGAAATTATGTAGTATTTGCCTTTCTTTCTGCCTGACGTATTTCATGTAGCACCAAACCTTCTAGTTCATCCATATTATTGCAAATGACAATATTTCATTATTTTAATGGCTGAATAATATTCCAGTATACATATATACCCAACTTTCTTTATCCACTTATCTGTTGATGGATACTTGGGTTGCTCCCATGTCTTGGCTATTGTAAATAAGGCTGCAATGAGCATAGAGGTGCATATGTCTTTTTTTTTTTTTTTAATTAGTGTATTTGTTTTCTTCAGATAAACAACCAGAAATAGAATTTCTGGATCATATAGTGGTTCTATATTTAATTTTTTGAGGAATCTCCATACTCTTTTCCATAGTGGCAATTTATGTTCTCGTCAAGAGTGCACAGGTTCTCTTTTCTCATTCTCACCAACACTTGTTATTTCCTGTCTTTTTGATGATAGGCATTCTAACAGGTATGACTTAGTGTCTCTTGGTGATTTTGGTATACATTATCCTCATGTGTGGCGATGTTGAGCATCTTTTCATGTGTCTGTTGGCTACCTGTATGTCTTCTCTGAAAAAAAAGTCTATTCAAGTCCTCTGTTCATTCTTCAATAAGATTACTTTTGTTTCAGATTTTTTTTATGTTGAGTTGGATGAGTTCTTTATATATGTTGGATAATAACCCCTTATCAAATATATTATTTGCAAATGTCTTCTCCCAGTCAGTTGGTTGCCTTTTCATTTTGTTGATGGTTTCCTTTACTACGCAAAATCTCTCTAGTTTGATGCAGTCCTACCTAATTGTTCGTTTTCGCTTTCTTGCTGTCACCTGAGGAGACAGATTCAAAAAAATTTGCTAAGACCAATGTCCAAGAGTTCACTGCTTATGTTCGCTCTTAGGAGTTTTATGGTTTCAGGTCTTTAATCCATTTTGAGTTTATTTTTGTATATGATGTAAGAAAAGGATTCATTTTCATTCTCTTACAATGCAAAATGTTTATAATTTCTATGTAATAAAGGAGTCTATGATTATTTGAAAAACATAAGAAAGTGAGTCGGAGAATATATACAAATTCTTTTGCCTTTCTTGAAGGCAAGACATAATGTAAAGCTAGTAATTAATACTTCTAAGCACTATGTTTTGTGCCTAACCTATCTTTTAGTGTTAAAATCTTTATGCTTCAATCAAATATGACTTTTCCAATGAAAGAGTAAATCTTTAAAACATAGATCAAATGTCAATTTTCTGTGATTAACATTCAGTAGTTTACAAGTTAAATTTTGAAAAATTGAATGGAAAATAATCAAAAAAAGAATGTATTACTTAACTTTACCTTGAAACCAAGGGAATTGCAGGAATTCAAGGGACAAAATATTTTTAAAGTCTAACATAAAAGCGGTTGCGTTTCTCAAATAGGAATGGAGGTTGCACACATTCAATCAATTAACGAGCCAATCAATGTGCGTGTTTTACGTGTATTTGCCAGAGTAGAGGCTGGAAACTGCCTTAATTGCAAATTTGTAAAATGCTGATTTCCAAGCCAGTCTCACATCTACTAAACCAGCTCGAGTAGGTAGAGATTGGCAGTGTCCCTGTTGATATTCTTTACTAAAATATGTGAGAGATTTGGTAGAAATCTACCAAATTAAAACATCTATTAAAAGTTAGAATACTAGCCAGTCACTATAACAATTCTGGCTGAATGATCTTGGGATGAGTCCCTGAAATATGTATTTGTCACAAATATTAACCAGCAACATTTGAAAAATATTCCTCTGAGTATTCAGTGACCTCCAAACTGGGGTAGGTGAAATCATCCATTGGAGAGTAAAAAGAAAAAAAAAATCAGTTTTTATTTCTTTTTCATTTCACCTCTTTAAAATTTTTCCTTAGGGCAGATGCTATATAGCTTATGTGATGGTGACACAGGAATGCATGTGTATACTTTATAAAGAAGTGTTTATGTGTATACATATGTATAAGCATATTCCTCTTCCTATATACATGGTCACTCTATGTCCTCAGAAAGTTTACACTAAGCCCTTAGTTATAAACCCCTTAGTTTATACTAAGGGTTGCAAAAAATTGGAGACAATATCCTAATTGTAAATTTTGGTCTATATACTACAAGAATATAGGAAATGAACAATGAAATTCAGTTTATTTCTTTCAGAAGCTTACAGTGAAGTGTCAGATACGTGTATCTTATTCCCAGGCGAGGCTATATATATATTTTTTTTCTTTAGTAGATACGTTTCAATTAGAAATTTTAACTATTTTAATTATATTTACTGTAAACTCTAGTTTTGAAACACATGTAGAGAGTGAGAGAATATCCTTATAGAGAGCTAGAAGAAACTCTGGGTGTCCGATTGGAGGTTTCATTTTTTAAAGTCTGTGTTAGCCTAGACACATATTATAATAAAGGAATACAGAAAAAAAAATTATAAAAGACAAGAACAGTATTTGATTTATAAAATTAGCTTAATAAGCAATTCCAGGTGGAAGAACATGATAACCTACAGTTTTTACATCCACCTGATATAATACTATAATCAATTCTGAGAGGTCCTGATGTGATTAAATTTTGATAAGAGGATCCGGCCTCTGCATGCTCTTGAACTGTCACCACCTAGTTGTGTAACCTGAGACAAGCTCCTTACCTGCAGTGGTTCTCAGTTTATTTATCTATAAAATGAGGGTGTTGGACTAAACATGATCGTCAAACCTCTCTAAACACTTAAGTGGATTTGAAAACAATTTTGCGTATTGTGACAAACACTGTTTGAAAATGAGTTAGATTAGAATAGAAGAGAAAATATCACAGGGCATCACACATACAAAAGGTAAATGCTACATAACAAAGTTTTATTTTCCTTGTGTGTATGTAAGTATACTGGGATGCAATGTAAAATATTGTTTGTTTTTTTTACAATGACTTGCAGCCAAAAATTTGAAAAATACTTAACTAGATGACTTCTAAAATTCCTTTAATTGGAAAATGTTTAAAATGCAATATATCTTTCCTAGGGCTGGAAGCTCTAAGTGCAATATCATTAAAATATTTAAAGAGTAAAATCAATCTACGTATCATTATTTCCCTATCTAATATGAATTTAAATAAATCACATTGAAACCTATAAAAATTAGTATTATTTCCTAGAATTCTCTGATTCAAGATCAATATATTTCTTTTTTTAAGTTTATTTATTTTTCGAGAGAGAAAGAGAGAGAGAGAGATTGAGAGAGAAACATACCATGAGTTGGGGAGAGGCAAAGACAGAGAGAGAGAGAGATAATCTGAAGCAAACTGCACTGTCAGTGCTGAACCTGACACGGGGCTCAATCTCATGAACCACGTGATCATGACCTGAGCTGAAATCAAGAGTTGGATGCTTAACCAACTGAGCCAATGAGGCACCCCAAGATCAATATATTTCTATATGCTAGAAATAACAAATGAGAAAAATATAGGGAATAAATAGCATATTTCAATGGTAAAGGAAGTATAAAACATTCATAAATATATGAGACATTATATATATTTCAATATGTAACTATATATGTATAATAATGTGTGTATTTAATGTATAAATGTATGATGCCTAAACGTATACATTTATTTGAATAATACATACGTATATGTACTATTACACATAACTGTGTGTGTGTAGATATATATGTATATGTACTTTAAATTTTAAAAACTTTGGTAGCATAAAAGGCAAAGTAAAATGGGAATATAAAAATAATTCTAATTGAACTAGCAGATGAATTAATTAACAATATTTCAAATATTGTGATATCAGAAAACAAATCAGTAGAACACATTTCAAGGAGTAAACACATAATATAGACCCAAACACATGCATACTCACATGTACGATGTGTCCTACCACTCTGAAACAGTGATTGTCAGCCTTGGCTGCACACTCTAATCATTTGGGAAACTTTTAAAAATACTACTGTCTGGAAGACAACCACAGAGATTCAAATTTAATTGCTCTTGGGTGTGGCCTGGGTGGTGGGACTCTTAAAAGCTCCTGAACTAATTATAATATTCAAACAAAGTTGAGAATTATTGCTTAAGGGAATTGATTCCTTTACATACAATCACACACCAAAATTTAAATCTTAACAACAACCTTGCAGGGGCATAAGATGAAGGATATCACATATCGATTCTTTTCAATTGCCATTGAAAGGGTTTTTCTTTCCATAGTTTTATTGCAATTATAACTTCTCTGTGATCAATTGTAACTTCTACACTTGATCTTAGCCAAAAGGCCGAGAAGCGATCAATTGTAACTTCTAAGAGTGGGTGAGAAAAATCAAGAGTTTAAAAAAACAACATTTTGTTACGTAAGAAAGAGAACAAAGGGAAATTTCATTTCAAAGGGAAATGTTTTGAATCACCCATGTTTATCTTATAACCAAAGCCCTCTGCTTCTTCCTATTTGGTCTTATTTTATCCTCGATTTCCCCCGTCTCCTTGACACTTGATACCTTTAAGTCAAGACCAAGACTTCATACCTACAAGAAGTCAGGTATGATTTCTACTCTACAATAAAATACATGTCAATGACATTAAAATTCAATGGAGACATCAAGTAACAATACATCAGCCAAGAAGAGTAAATGGCAAATTTCTAAGTTTTAAGGCACGCTTGTTTAAAAATAGAACAAAATTAATTTTATAACAGTTTTTGGTCATTAAACAAATATTACTGAACACCTACCATATTGTAAGCACTAGTGTAGGCATAGACAATAGAGAAGGGAACTTTGTATAAGTAAATTCATTGTTTAAAAGATATCGGTTCTCTAATAGATTTTAGCCTACAACTGATAGAGTAATATTAAGAATTTGATGAAAAAAACACATAAAGATCTAAGTGCAGTGCCTGGTCCACAGCAAAAACTCAACAAATTCTAGTTGTTGGGGTGGTGTCTATTACTAAGATTGTAATATTGTAAAATGTATTGTGGAGCCAAAAGAAACTTATCTTTGGAAAAAATACTACCTGTGGACCCTCTAGTTTTTGCTTTGTTTTGTTTTTGTATCTGCTCGTGTTTTGTGTGTGAATATTTTAAACATTGAGATATAAGAATTGGTACCATGAAATAAAGCTCATTGAACAACAGGTGAAAGAATCTGATTTTACTTATGATACAATTTTGGTTTTCTAAACAAACAAATGTTATGACAACTTCCATCAAAAATGTCTAGGGGTACCTCGATGGCTGAGTTGGATGCTTAACTGGATGCTTAGTTTTGACTGAGGTCGTGATCTCATGATGCATGAGTTGGAGCCCCACCTAGGGCTCCATGCTGACAGCACGGAGACTGCTTAGGATTCTCTCTCTCCCTCTCTCTCTCTCTGCTCCTTCCTCTCTCTCAAAATCAATAAATAAACTTAAAAAATGTCTAAATATTTCATGAGCACCTATCAAGTGTTTAAATGTGAATTTCCAAAAAAATAAAAAATAAAAATAAAACCCACTAACTAACGAAATAAATAAATAAATAAATAAATAAATAAAATAAAAATAAATGTGACTTTCCATTTCCCTTATCTCAGGCCACAGTGCCACCAAATCCACATAAATTATCAAACAGTATCTTAACCATCTTACTCTTCGTTCTGTCTTGTTCTGAATTGAGTTAGACCTAATGGCATCAATTCTGATTTTGACTTCTAACTCCCAATTTTCAGAGAAACTTGAAACCCGCCATGAAAAAATTTCTTTGGTTTGTTTGTCCAAGAGCTGATAATTTATACGCATCCACCTGCATTTTTTTCTACCACCATTACAGTTAGAGAAGTCTTCCTCCTGATGTTCAAGTTCACAACGCTTCAACCCAAATTCTGGGCAGCTCTTCACAATTCTTAAGCTGTCAGTTATATATATACATATATACTTAAAATTTATAAATTATATAATTTCCTCAGGCAATTCTTATTCACTCCAAAGTTTAAATTATATTTATATTTTGGGGCACCTGGGTGGCTCAGTCGGTTAAGCAGGTTAAGCATCTGACTCCAGCTCAGGTCATGATCTCGCAGTTGGTTAGTTTAAGTCCCGTGAGGGGCTCTGTGCTGACAGCTTGGAGCCTGGAGCCTGCTTCTGGTTCTGTGCCTCCCTCTCTCTCTGCCCTGTCCCACTCGTGCTCTGTATCTCTCTCTCAAAAATAAAAATAAACATAAACAATTAAAAAATTATAATTATAATTTATAATTATAATTAATAAATTTCAAACATGTGTCCCCAGTATTTATCACTTATCCAGACTACCAAAGCCATATGTACTTTCCCCATTTAAATATTTGCATTCACTTGATGTTTCATAGATTTTGCGAACTCATTCAACTCCAGTGAAGTCAAGGTGTTTCTTCAAACTTTTCCATATATGTTTGCTGTGTCAAAGAGTGCAACCACCAATCACACAGACTCCAAACCCTAACATAGCTTTATATTTTATATTTCATATCTAACTACCCTATTTCAGGAATCCTGATTTTCCTTTATATCAGTTTAGCAATTTCAGCTGCTCTCCTTGTTTCATTTTGGTAGGCAGAATTTGAGAGGTACCTGTACCTTGGCTACTTTACCAAGTACTAAACTACAGGACATTGTAGGCAGATTTAAATTTACTAATCAACTGATCTTAAGACAAGGAGAGTAAAGTAGATTACACAAATGAGCCAACGTGGTCCCATGAGCCCTGAAAGCAGAAGATGGTCGCAGAGGTGTAAGAGAGAGGAGGCAGAAGGTCTAAGCACGAGACGTAACTGATCAGCTGTTGCTGGCTTTCAGGGGGGCCACGAGCCAGGGGATATGAGCAGTGTTCTAGAAGCTGAGAACAATCCATAGACAACAGAATGGAAACAGGGACCCCAGTCTTATCATACGGAACTGAATTTTGCCAAAAACTTGAGTGAACCTGTCAACAGATAATTTCCCAGAACCTCTAGAAAGGATCACAGCCCTATCAACACTTTGATTTCAGCTTTGTGAACTCTAAGTATGGAGCTGATTGTGCCATACTGTACACAGACTTCTGACACACATAAATTATGAGAAGATATGTTGGGGTTGTTTTCTGTTGCTAAATTTGTATAATTTGATAGAAGCAGTAAAAATGTAATACAGCATCTCTATACCAAACTTATTGGTAACTTAAGTACATTTGATGTCTGTCTATGGTACACAGGATGAAGATTAAGTTCCTTCAAATGGATTATAAAGTACTTCATGATCTTATCTCTTTAATTTATTCTCGTTTATTCCCACCAACAAATTCCTGATGTATTTGTTCTCTATGTGGCTTATAAATCTTTTTTATTTTCAAACCCCAGCTTTCTGGCTTTAGATAGCCAGGTCTACTAATCTTGTACATAGTGATGTATACATTCTATGGAAACTTAGAGACTGTGTTAGGCTTAACATTCTTATTGTTGTATAGCTTACACCTATATCATCTCCGTACTTGTATCACACAGAATTATAAACGTCTACTTACTAATTTACAGTTTCTGTAGCTCTATCCCTAGTTCCTATAAACTGAAAGCTTTGGAATTTATTTTCTCATTTACACACTGAAAGAAACTAATATGGGACTGATGAAAATACTCCGGGAGGTAAGGAACTAGAAAGGTGAAGTTACTAGAGATTACTTTTCTGTGAAAATAATATTTAAGAGACCTACAGTACTAGAAAGGGCCAGTCACTGGATTCATGGGGGAAATGAGGATAGGGTAAAAGTATAGTCACCTACATTGGCTGGGAAGCAAAAATGCTTGAGTTAAATCCCAAGTCTTTGTTGATTACCAGAACAGAGTCTGCATTTTATTTTAATTCACTGTAAGTGGTCAAAAGTGTGATAGGCTCTATAGAGAGTGGCTTGAAGAAGACATGATAGGAGAGTTTGGGTTTATTTCCTTAGTCTCAGAGAGGATGTTGGCAGACTTGTCAAAAATGTTGGCCATGGACTAAATAAATAAATAATAATTTGGATTAAATCAAAGTAATTTACTGACAATCCATGTTGGAGAAGAGTAAATCATTGAGGGATTGATGTTCACATTATATACCCAACAAATAATATAATGTCCACCACCTAGTAGGTAATTAATAAATAATTATTGAGTTAATGAATAAGGGAAAGATTAACAAAATGCTTAGGAGATAAAAATGATTTCTCTGAAGAAAGAAAACGCATGTCAGCCATATTGGCATAAATTATGCAAAGTGTGGTCCCTGTCACATATTTGGTGTCCAATTCATGTCTATGAATGGGATGAATAAGTACATGTTGTGCAGAGTTAAACGGCACCCCAACTCCAACTATTTCTTCTCACTTCCTGTTTTTCTGTTTATGTCTTTTATCAAACTTTATTTGGGGTGCCTGAGTGGTGTTGGTTAAGAATCCAACTGTAGATTCCAGCTCAGATCATGAGCTCCTCATTGGTGAGATCAAGCCCTTGAGATTATTTCTCTCCCTCTCTCTTTGCCCTGTTCCCCGCTGGTGCTTTCTCTCTCTCTCTCTCAAGAAATAAACTTTAAAAATACCCTTTAAAAAACTTTATTCATAAAATGAAAATACATCTATTAGCATATATTATCTAGTTTCTTTGACAATGAGTACTTAATAAAAAAATACAATACAAAATTGAATAACTTTGATGCAGTTCCATTTTCTTTTCAATATTGGTTATATTGATTCATTTTCTCATTTGCTCAGACTTCTTTTAAGTGTGAAAGCTGAAAAACAATGTGCTTTATAATCATAATTCTCATTCTGTTTCTAACTTTTGAGGTCAAAGAGAATTCTAAATAAACAGTGGGGAAACAACTGAATATTGCAGTGGCTCAAAAATATTTATAATTAAAATCTAACTTATCTCATCTACTGCTCTTAGAATAATGTTAGCATTTCTGAAGAGACTACGAACGATTTTTTCATGAATCTGGTTAAAATAAAAATGTACTTTTATACTCAAAATGTACATAAATACTTTTTTCTGGCTATAAGATTTGAGCAAAGGTTAAAATTCAAACAATGACTAATTTTGCTTTTCAGGTAAACGTTCACAATGTTTAGTAATCAGTGGTCTGTAAGTTTTCACTAGTCAGTATAAAATATCTAGCTTTGTTGTCACTTCAGTGACTGTGAAATTAGCTTAAGTACACTTTTTTTCATTAATTACCATATATAATACACACACACATATGTGTGTGTATATATATATATATATATATATATATACACACACAACTTTTTTTGTTCTGACAGTATTAATTTAATATTATTTGATGATTATTAAGCCTATTCCACAATTTCCTTGGAGCCGTATAAAAGGTGTTTTACATATAATATTAAGAAACCATGTGTTATATGAAATCAAGCATATGAATTTGATTTCAAAATAAGTCTCTCGTTACAGAATATTTTATGCTTTTGTTTAGGGGAAAAAAAGACAGATAAAGCTACATTTAGGTGAAGCTTTATTTCAGTGTCTAAATAGGCAAACTGCCCTATATATACTCAATGAAAATCTTCAATTTTTTTTTGAGCACTTATAAGGTAGAAGAATTCATCTGAGCCCCTCTCAGTACATTAACTTTCGTAGGGTCCTCCGAGGTATTCCTCAGACATGGCAGGACAAGGAGAACACATAATAATTATTTTAGAATGGGTCAGTGAAATCCTCCCTCTATTGTTAAAACCACAGGCCCCAAATCGAGTCATTTATGGAAGACCAAATCACCAAACCGAGGCTTAATACCCAACCTAATCGCAGTTTCGACCTCCCCCAAACATGTAATTTTAACTGTATGGTCAGGAATTTTCCGGACAGCACCAATGAGATAATCTGTCACATGGGCTCTCTCCATTACCCCAAAGGAAGGCAGGGCTATCGACCTAATAAGATCCCCTGCTCTTCCCCATAAGGGAAGGTGTGCTTGCCTGAAATAATGTTTTCTTTTCTTTTGCTAATTGTCCCTCATGTTTCTGGCTTTAAAATCCCTCCATTCTGTGCAGCTCCTCAGAGAATCTCTCTACTTACTAGATGAGATGCTCCCTGATTCATGAATTGCCCAATAAAGCCAATTAGGTCTTCAAATTTACTCGGTTGAACTTTGTTTTTTTACACTATGGTATGTCCACCAGGAACCTATAACTGTGACTTTATTTAGAAAAGGGGTCCTTGCAGACATAATTAAGTTCGAGTTCTCAAGATAAGGCCATCCTAGCGTTAAAGTGCCCCCCAAGTCTAACAGATGTCTTCATAAGAATGGGCAAAGGAGAAATTGAGACAAAGAAGCACAAAGGAGAAAGCCAAGTGGAGATGAAGGCAGAGATTGGAGTTAAGTGGCCACAAGTCAAGAAAAGTCTGGATCCAACCAGAATCTGAGCGAGGGTGAGGGAATATCCCCCTTAGACACTTCAAGAGGGAGTGCGGGCCTGCCGACCTTGTGAGAAAAGAAATTTCTATCGTTTTCAGCCACCAACTTTATGAAAATGTTATGGAAATTAATATAAAATGACATGACTTGACTTTTATTTCCCTTTGTAAAAAGCTATGGAGGGGCGCCTGGGTGGCTCAGTCGGTTGAGCAGCCGACTTTGGCTCAGGTCATGATCCGAGGTTCGTGAGTTCCAGCCCCACATGGGGCTCGGTGCCGACAGCTCGGAGCCCGGAGCCTGCTTCGGATTTTCTGTCCCCCTCTCTCTCCACCCCACCTCTGCTTATGCTCTCTCTCTCTCTGTCTTTCAAAAATGAATAAACATAAAAAAAATCTAAAAAGTTATGGAAAGGTAACTATGGAAGTGTGAAGTGCATGCAGGTGGTGGCTATTTCCATTGCCTACAGAAGGGATGGTTAGTGACTGGACCAATACTTGAGCTGAGGTGGAAGCAGTAGACGCAGGGCAGACCGGGAGCAAGGGAGGGGTGGGGCAAGGGAGCGATCCATGAGCAGCAGAATGTGTCAATAGTTCAGTAGATGGTGATGCTGTTTCCTTAGATGTGAAAGACAGGCAGAATAGTGGGGGCAAAGGTAGTTTTTATTTAAATAAGAAACAGATAGAAGATGAAAAAGAAATGACAACATTCATGGTGAATTTTGATTGCACACACACACACACACACACACACCTACACGCACTTGTGTTCTGAATCTCCTTTTAAACTACATTATTTACATCATTTTTATGTTTTTATGTATTTTTGAGAGACAGAAAGACAGAGCACAAGCAGGGGAGGGGCAGAGAGAGAGAGGGAGACACAGAATCCGGAGCAGGCTCCAGGCCTTAAGCTCCGGCCTCAGCACACAGCCCAATGCAGGGCTCAAACTCAGGGAACTGTGAGATCATGACCTGAGCTGAAGTCAGCCCTTTAACCGACTGAGCCATCCTGGTGCCCCTAAATTATATTATTAATGTGGATCACAGTTGAAAATACTAGAAAGCCCCTCATTTAATGGACAAAAGCATTAATACAAAACGTTCCTTAAGGGACTTGCCAGTTGTTTGGGGAGGGAAGCAGCAATAACGAAAAAGAAAGATAGATTTCACAGGGTGCTGATAATGCAGGGAGGAGGGAGTTCTCATCCTGATCTATGGTCAGTAGGCCAATTAGGTTCAAGATTTAAGTCATAAGTATGGGTAGAAATATGTCATGTGGTGGAGGGAGCGAAGAATGCCTCTTCATAAAGCAAGCATCATATGCAAAGCCATGGAAAGAGCAAGCTTTGTTGAAAGTACTTTAGTTAATGAATACATAGTAGCAGGTGCACAGAGGAGAGGAAGAAGGGGGTGGCCTATATGGAGGCAAGAAATAGTATCTGATGGTCCTAATACGTCATACAATACATTCTGGCTTGTATCTTTGAGATTTGGGAAGCTGCTGAAAAATTTTAAAAGGTGGAGTTCAGGATCTGAACAGATATTTAGAGATAATATCCTAGCAATATGAGATAGCATAAAGAAGCTCCCTCTCCATGTCTGGGAGTGTGTTGCTCCCAGGAAGAATCTAAAAGTATGTAAATATCAGCTTCAATTAGCACAAAGGGAATGTTACTGCTCTATTTGTTGGAGACAAATATACATACAATAACTGAGGATAACAGCAGTGCCCTATGACCCCCTTCTGAGGATAATAGCAACCTTCTGTGATACTCTTCTGTTTCATGCTCCAAAGTAATAAACATCAATACAGGCAGAAGTACCAAAAAAATTTTTTAGGATCATATCAGGAGGCAGAAACTCTTTAAACTTGAAGGAAACGTCATCAGCAAGAGCATCTAAATCCAATTTTTAAAATTCCATTTGTTCTTTTGTTTTTCCATGGCTGCTACCCATGATAATTTGGATTGGTGAGCTGTGTCTCAGGTATAGAAGGACAATCCCCCATAAGGATATTAAAATGTTTATTTACTCCCAAATGAAAAAAAAATGTGGTGTTTTGGCTATATCGCATTATTTAATCAAATAAAGTTTCATGAGTTTTGATTAGGTATAAATAGTCTCTGAAACTGTGAGTTAAAAAGGTGATGAAGATTAAACTTAGTTTTCAGTAGCTCAAATCTAATGAGTGGGTAAGAACATAACTTTTTATTACCACACTATTATAAAGCATACTGAAGAAATTCGTATCATTTTCTTTCATACTATATATTGGTGGGAAAAGGATGGCACTAATTTTGACCAGTGGGACCTGGGGAGACTCTCTAGAGAGGTATTATTTTGACAGAGAGAGAGAGAGAGCAGGGGAGGGGCAGAGACAGAGGGAGAGAGAGAATCCCAAGCAGGTTTCATACTGTCAGCAAGGAGCCCGACGTGGGGCTCAAACTAACAAATCATGATATCTTTCCCTGAGCTGAAACCAAGAGTTGGACACTTAACCAAATGAGTCATCCAAGCACCCCAATGAGATCTGTTTGAACATGCTAGTGGAATGGGCATTTCTCTTTTATTTCTATTTTTTTTTATTTTTGAAACAGAGAGAGAGAGAATGGGGGAGGGGACGAGGGCAAGGGAAAAAAAGAAGGGGGTGAGACACAGAATCCAAAGCAGGCTCTAGCCTCTGAGCTGTCAGCACGGAACCCAACTCGGGGCTTGAACCCATGAACTGCAAGATCATGACCTGAGTCAAGTTGGAGGCTTAACCAGTTGAGCCGCCCAGGAGCCCTGCATTTCTCTTTGTATTAAAAGTGATCTTAAAAGTGTTTAGACTATGTCAGATGGGGGTGCTGGAACAAATCTTGTTGACTCACAACCCTTTTCATTTGCTAGCCCCTCCCTTCACCTATTTATTGCTTTCTTTTTGCCTTTACCTATGTCTTACTTGTAAGGCATTCATTTATTACGATCAGATTGAAAAGTTTTGTTGCAAGCTATCAGGACCACATATTTAAATAATTTAAAGAGAATTTATTGGATTACATTACTAAAACATTCAAAGGTATGGGAGCCTTCAGGTTATGTTTAATTTCCTTGTTCAAATTATACAAATCTCTTTTTTATATTTCTTGGCTCATCCTCCTTGATGTGGATGCTCATCCTATATAACTTTTTCTTCATTGTTTCAAATTGTTTCTTTAGCTCTTAGCTCAAGACACTTCCACATTCGATGGAAGCTTCCAGATTTATATTCCATTGATAGAGCTTCATTTCCCTTGACATTGAGGAAAACCTCCAACCTTTTGCCTGATTAGATCAATTTAGATCACGTGCTCTTCCCTGGACCAATTCCTGGGGTTAGAAAGTTGAGATCAGATCAGGGTTTTCAGCATCTGCACTACTGACATTTTGGCCAGATCATTCCTTGTTGACAATCATACCTCAAGGTATGCATTATAGATGTGTGATAACATCCCTGGCTTCCACCCACTAGATGCCAGTAACAAGCCACACTACCACCTGTCCTCTCACAAAAATGTCTGTATATAAGGTCAAGAACCACTACATTAGGCTGATGTAGTTAGGTCTGAACCCTAAATCAGGGGCACAGCAAGATTCCTCTGAAGCCTCTGAAGCCAGATCCTGGGAAGAAAATGGGATTATAATTTTTATTTGAGGACAAGTAAGGAAAAGGAATAAAGATATTAGTTGTCAAATAAAGAAGTTATCAACCAAATCCTTTTCCCATTTATTCATCAATCATACATGAACTACAAATCTATTATACGTGTGATAATATGACAGGAAGGGTGAAGAGTGGGGTAAGTCTGGACTCTATGCCTGGATGGCAAATATAGTCAAACCACAGTCTACTGTTCAACTATGCGAATTTTAACCCTTTTGGGATTTTAAAATAACACTTGCCCCTATAGCTTTCTGAGCATAACTCTGGCATAACTCAACACACTTTTTTTTAAGTTTATTTATGTATTTTAAGATAGAGAAAGCACGAGTCAGGGAAGAGCAGAGAGCAAGAGAGAGAGAAAGAATCCCAAGCGGACTCCATGCTATCAGCACAGAGCCTGACACGGGACTTGAATCCACAAACTGTGAGATCATGACCCAACTGGAAGTTGGACACCTACCTGACTGAGCCACTCAGGCACCCCTCATCATACTTTTTAATCATTGATTTACTTCTCTGTTTTACCCCTAAATACATCATAATCTCTTTGAGAGAAGATACTATTTATCCCTACTACATTCCACCAGTGCCTAGAATAAACTAGGCTTTCATTAAATGTTTTATAAAAGAAGGAAGCTCTTTTTATTCAACAATTACCATTCTCATTAATGCCAAGTATTCTTGATATAGAATCTCTATATCTTGATAACTATTGCTTTGTTGTAAAATCTGATGATTAATAGTAACATACCTTATCTTATATTCTTGTTTACAATTTGATTTTACAAAGCCTATGATTAAATATGGAGAAGAAAGAATTATGAGCTCCCGTACAGCTGTCATAACCTGATCTAATAGGTATTATGCCAAAGCTTCATCTGACACAATCATAATTTATACTAGTCAACTATCATGGCTTTTGTATCACTTGTGCATAATAAGACATAATTTGGGTATATATATTTTTCCCCAGCTGTAACTTAGTATCTAAAATAATGTATCACAAAGATGCTATAAAATTTCTCTTGGAAAATGTGTGAATCGATAATTGCACATGGCAGATAAGAATGAACTAGTACTCTGGAATTTGGTAACATATGAAAGGGACTAACAAAATCTCCACGACAGGGAAGGCAGTGGTTTATTCCAAGCATATGCAATAGAATCAGAGGGTAGCTGCATACCTTGGATGCAAATAAACTAGCAGTACAAAGCCTAGAAATCAATACAGATCATGTCAAGCCTATTCTTATGTCTTAAAATTTGGTCTAGCCCCCTACCCAAACAAGCCACCAGTATCCAATAAATACTGGTGAAGTCTGCAAGTTATAAGTATTAAAATTGGTCCCCAACAACTAGATCTGAATCCCTCACTGCATATCTCAGTCTTGTTTATTATCTGGGTTATTTGACTCTGTATGTCTGATTTTATTTCCTGATTTGGGCTCATGCATGTCCTTTAGACCTGAGGATAAGTCTCATTTTATCGTACCATCATTATTGTTAGCATGCATCGTGTTATATTTTAATCGAGATGCTCGATTCATTATTTAAGGTTATTACCCTTAATCCTCACAACATTTTGAGATTGTTACTCACTCCCCACGTGGTAGGCAGAATGCTAAGATTATCCCCCAAGATTTCCTCCTTCTTCTGTAGATTCCTTGCATAATACCTGAAGCTGTGAATAGGACACACTCTATTTCTGTGACCAAGTTATATCATGTGGCTCTTACGTGACTTTAAGAAAGGGAGATTATCCAAGCAGGCCTCATTCAATCTCATGACCACATGTGAGCTGAGAGATTTCTCCTACTGATCAAGAAGTCAGAAATAGCTGACTGGCTGGCCTAGAGGAAAGTGAACATCCATGTAGTGAGCTCCCCAGGGAAGAGTAGTGCCCAGATGAGAATTCTTGGGGGGAAAAGAAGGACTTCAGTCTTATAATTGGAAGGAACTGATATCTACCAACCATAGGAATGAGCTTAGAAGAAGATTTGTTTTTCCCTCCGAACCTCTGAGTGAAAAACGAAGCCCAGGTGACACCTTATTTTCAGTCTTGAGCAGAAAAAGCAGCTTGTTCAGGACTTCTGACCGATAGAGCTATGAGCTAATAAATGGATGTTATTTCCAGCCATTGGATTTATGGTATTTTGTTACACAGCAGTGGTCAACCAATACTTTGCATATGTATTTCATATAGCTATCAACTAGGTGAGAAATATAGTGATTGGTAAAGTGTAATCAAAAAGAGTGTGAGCTTTGGAATGGGATTTTCTGGGTTTGAATTCTAACTCTGCCATTTGCCAGTGATGTGACTTCAAGAGAACTATATAATCATTCTAAAACTCAATTCCTCACTTGAAAATGTAGATATACCCCCATGGAATTGTTAAAAAGATTAAAACAGATGGAAGAAGTAAAGCTTCTAATTTGGTGCCAGGTTTATTTACAAGTTCAATATATCAAGTAGTTACCCAATATGGGGGGGGGGGGGGTTGCAAGACCCCCCAGTGGATTCCTAAAACTGTGGATAGTACTGAAACTTTATATATACCGGTTTTTCCTATACGTGTTTATCTATGAGAGAGTTGACTTTTAAATTAGGCACACTAAGAGATTAACAACAACAGCTAATAATAAAATAGAACAATTATTCCTAGAAGCTGTAATAACATTTATGTTAAGGAAGACTTTCTGTCTCTATAGATATCTTACTGTAATGTACCCACCCTTCTTCTTGTACTGTACTTACCCTTCTTCTTGTGATGATGTGAGCTCATAAAATGCCTACATGATGAGATGAAGGGAGGTGGATGGCATAGCAGGACGTACTGTCAGGCTGCTATTGACCTTCTAACAATACTTCATAAGGAGAACCATCTGTTTTTAGGTGATAACTGAAAGTGTACAATGTCAGACTGCAGATAGTTCAGGAGGGGCACTGTACCAGCTAATGTTTTTCCCACAAGGTCATAAATCAAACATATAGGGCTTGGGGATGTGAGAAATTTGGCCAAAGCTGCAAACCTACTAAGCTGTGAATCAAATTTCGCCCTCAAACCATGTGACTCTCCCATGTCTCTACCTACCCCTCCTGAATTAGTCCACTGTCCTTCAACATTCCCCTTGGAAGTCGGGTGTGCAGGTCAGTCCTCAGATGGTATCGGCTTCTCACTCTCGTGGTAACTTGCCTCTCCCATTGGAGAGAGGACATCTCACAAATCCAGAGAAGACTTAGACCAAAACACATTACAAATCCAGATTCTTTCCGCAATTCATCGTGTTTTTAGAACCTTAGATCTCAATAGAACAAATAGCCCTTTAAAACATCCTCTGAAAAATGGAATGGGAACCTCCCGTTTTCTGAATTTTTTGGCTAGGCCTCTGGGGAAAAGTGCTGTTATGTGTTCCTGAACTTTTTTTCTTTTCCTTACTTTCTAACCTTTATCTGCCTTCTGGAAGTGTTAGCAATGAGAACCTCCTCCGCCTCCCCCCCGCAAGTATCAACAGCTCATGCCTGCAGCAAAACACGGAGCTAACAGATCAGCTCTGGATACTAAGAAGTATCCTCAGTCCTGTAACCTGTCCCCACCTGTAGTAATTCAGGCAGAATGTTGTATTTACCCATCTAAACCCCTTTGAAACCCTACTCCATGGTAAATAAAGCCTGAGAGGGGTGGTGGAATCATTATCAAACATCACATAATTACTCAACATTACATATCACAGATAATAGCTGAATAAGAAGGGAACATTATTCACGAAGTCAGGTTTTTACAATTTCATAAACCGAAAAGTAACTCTAAAGCGGAAATTTGGCCTCCCTTAGGTATCCAAACAGGCAGATTTTCTCCCCAGTTTACAAACCGTGCAGCGAGGAAAATAGGGACAAATTGATTGGGTTAGAGAGATAATCGCCTGGTACAAAGGTAATTTCTACAAGTTAACGAATTTAGAGTGCTCTGGTGGAGGAGAAATAGCCACAGGCTACAAGAACTGCCTTCTGCAAGTTCTCTTTCACACCAATAATTATTTCAAGGAACAAATGAAGTCTTATTTATTGGCAGGAGGACATGGATCCTTGGTGATCACTGGTGAAAAAGGAAACTGTGAAATTAATTTGTACTAAGCAAAACGGCACTCGATCCAGCAAAGCTCTCCTTTGAATTTCAGTTGGTATTTTGGCCAGTGATTATCACGTCAGGTCATTTGAAAACTGCAGCTAGTGCACAGTTGTTTTCCACAGCAGTCTACCGGTTGGGTATTTCATGCTTACCATGTACTGATCTATAACGTATGACAAGGGTTATTACCTGTGATGTGTAATGACAAGCCTATCAGCTAAGGGGAAAATCACTTAACCTCAATCTTAAGCTTAAAAATCACTTAACCTCAATCAAAATTCTCACTCTAATAAATGTATCTGATATCTTAAGAAGAATATCATTAATTAGGAATTTTGAATTATTTATTGCTTCCCCCCCCCCAACTCCCAGAGATTCCTAGATAGAAGTAAAGAAAGAAAAAAAAATCACTCTAAAGCTATCATAGGTATGCAAAACATGACTTCACAGACAGGAAAAAAAAAATGTGTGAAAGTTTTCTGAGTTTCTTTTTGTGTCTGGTGTAAGAATGTGGTCCAGGTTCATTCTTCTGCATGTCGCTGTCCAGTTTTCCCAGCACCATCTGCTGAAGAGACTGTCTTTATTCCATTGGATATTCTTTCCTGCTTTGTCAAAGGTTAGTTGGCCATACGTTTGTGAGTCTGTTTCTCGGTTCTCTATTCTGTTCCATTGATCTGAATGTCTGTTTTTGTGCCAGTACCATACTGTCTTGATGACTACAGCTTTGTAATACAGCTTGAAGTCCAGGATTGTGATGCCTCCAGCTTTGGTTTTCTATTTCAAGATTGCTTTGACTCTTTGGGGTCTTTTTGGGTTCCATACAAAATTTAGGATTATTTCTTGTAGCTCTGTGAAGAATGCTGGTGTTATTTTGATAGGGATTGCATTGAATATGTAGATTGCTTTGGGTAGTATCGACATTTTAGCAATATTTTTTCTTCCAATCCATGGGCATGGAGTGTTTTTTTCAATTTTTTTGTGTCTTCTTCAATTTCTTTTATAAGCTTTCTATAGTTACCAGTTTATAGGTTTTTCACCTCATTGGTTAGGTTTATTCCTAGCTATTTTACGTTTTTTGGTGCCGTTGTAAATGGGATCAGTTCCTCGATTTCTCTTTCTGCTGCATCATTATTGCATAAAAATGCAACCAATTTCTGTACACTGATTTTACATCCTGTGACTTTACTGACCATAGACCAGTTCTAGCAGTTTTTTGGTGGAGTCTTTTGTGTTTTCCACATACAGTATCATGTTATCTATGAAGAGTTAAAGTTTGACCTCCTCTTTCCAGATTTGGATGCCTTTTGTTTCTCTGTGTTTTCTGATTGCTAAGGCTAGGCTTCCAACACTATGTTGAATAACAGTGGCAAGAGTGGACATCCCTGTCGTGTTCCTGACTTTAGGGGGAACGTTCTCAGTTTTTCCCCATTGAGAATGATATTAGCATTGAGTCTTTCATATATGGCCTTTATGATCTTGAGGTATGTTCCTTCTGTCCCTACTTTCTTCAGGATTTTTATCAAGAAAGGATGCTGTATTTTATCAAATGTTTTTTCTGTATCTGTTGAGAGGCTAATGTGGTTCTTATCCTTTCTTTTATTGATGTGATGTATCATACTAATTGATTTGTGGGTATTGAACCAGCCCTGCATCCCTGGTATAAATCCCATTTGACTGTGGTGAATAATACATTTAATTTATTGTTGGATCCTGTTGGCTAGTATCTTGTTGAGAATTTTTGCATCCATGTTCATCAGGGATATTAGTCTCTTGTTCTTTTTAGTGGGGCCTTTGTCTGGTTTTGGAATCAAGGTAATCCTGACCTTGTAGAATGAGTTTGGAACTTTCCTTCCATTTCTTTTTTTTTTTTTTTTTTTTGGAACAGCTTCAAAAGAATAGGTGTTAACTCTTCAGATGTTTCTTAGAATTCTCCTGAAAAGTCATCCAACCCTGGATTCTTGTTTGTTGGGAGATTTTTGATTACTAATTCAATTTATTTTCTGATTATGGGTCTGTTCAAATGTTCTGTTTCTTACTGTGTCATATATGTTTCTAGGAATTTGCCCATTTCTTCCAGACTGCCCAATTTGTTGGTATATAATTGCTCAAAATATTCTCTTATTATTGTTTGTAATTCTGCGATGTTGGGTGTGATCTCTCTTCTTTCAGTCATGATTTTATTTATTTGGGTCCTTTTCTTTTTGATCATTCTGCTAGGTATTTATCAATTGTGTTAATTCTTTCGAAGAAACTGCTCCTGGTTTCATTTATCTGTTCTACTGATTTTTTTTTTTTTTAATTTCAGTATCATTGATTTCTGCTCTAATCTTTATTATTTCCCTTCTTCTGCTTGTTTGGGGCTTCATTTGCTGTATTTTTTCCAGCACTTTTAGGTCTAAGGTTATGCTGTGTATTTGAGACTTTTCTTACTCTTTAGGAAGGCCTGGATTGCTATATACTTCCCTCTTAATGACCACCTTTGCTGCATTCCAGAGGTTTTGGACTGTCGTGCTTCATTTTCATTGGCTTCCATGTATTTTTTTGGGGGGGGGGGTTAATAATCTCATTTTTATTATACTAAATATCAGGCCAAAAGTCAATGGCATTTACATGCTGGAAGACTGTTTTTCACTCATATCTTTCAATTATATCAAACACTGATTGACCAAATATGACTGGATGTTACTGATACAACTTTATGGTCTCTTTCAAGTATACATGAATCTTTTAAATGGGCACATATGCAAATGTGCAATGCAAATGAAATATAAATATTTAATAGAATAAACAGAATTGGGCTTTAAGCATAAACACCCTGCCATTCAATTTTGAAGATCTATCTTTTCTTCACTAATTTGTCTTCCACTTTTAGTAGTCTTCTATCCTATTAAAGTTGTAGGTTTACAGATGATCTGGAAATTTCACATTGAATGGGTTAACCCATTCATTCTTTAGTAGGATGTTTTTTAATTTCCAAGTATTCATGGTCTTTCCAAATTTTGTCTTGTGGTTGATTTCAAGTTTCATAGCAATGTGGTCTGAAAATATGCAAGGTATGAAGTCAATCTTTTTATACTTGTTGAGGGCTGATTTGTGACCCACTAAGTGATCTGTTCTGGAGAATGTTCCATGTGCACTCAAGAAGAATGTGTATTCTGCTAATTTATAATGAAATGTTCTGAATATATCTGTTAAGTCCATCCGGCCCAGTGTGTCATTCAAAGCCATTGCTTCCTTGCTGATTTTGTGCTTAGATTATCTGTCCATTGCTATAAGTGGGGTGTTGAAGTCCCCTACTATTATAGCATTAGCGTAAAGACATAAAAGTATTTTCCTTTTCTTTTCAACTATTTTATTTTAGAATTGTATGCAGTAGTATAAAAACATCACCATATAAACATTTGAAAATCTGACTTTAGGTGTTGTGGTAAAGAAAAGTCTCAGTTTCTAATATTTGTCTATGTCTTTGGTGTAAATATCCCCAGCATGGCCAAATTCAAGTTATTAACACACCACTGAAAAAAAGAGTTGGAAAAAATGCCCACAATCAGCACACCTGAGTCTGTAGGAACTGCTCCAGAGCAACACTGGGTTTACAGTTTTGTTATCGTAAGATCTCAAGAGCAAATACCCTGAGAAAAATGACTCAAACCTCCCCTGTAGTACATTTGTATTATATTTCCTTTGATTTATCACGTTATTGTTATTATTATTTTTATTTCCTTGTCTGCATTTTTCTTTAGACTGAAAGATGTTTCTGTTAGTTTACACATATCCATAATAGCTAACAAAGTTCCTAGATACAAAGTCCTCAATAAACACTATTAAAATAATTTCCCTAAATTATTTCATCTTACTTACCAAGACTCCTAGACAGGAGCCAAAATGAGGTTCATGCAAACATATTTTCAAGAGCTCAGAGGCTGTCAATACTTTATGGAAAATCTCCAGTCTTCTGTAGATCCTTCTCTCCTTTAATTGCCACACTGCCCTTATATTTTCTTGGATATTGATCACCAGGCACTTATCCTCAAGGATATGTAGGAGCATGACGAATCCCCAAAAACCATATCTTGCGTATCTATTAGGATATACTTTATCACTTTTCCTCTAAAAACAACAAAGAGAGTCACATCTTTTGTTTTTCACAGACAGACAGAAAAGGAGGTCTTTTCCTAAGAGTACAAAGTTGGACACTAGTGGACCTGGGAGTGGGAGAAATTAGGTTCCGTGCCTAATTCCCCCTTTCTTCCCTTTTATCATATGACAACTATTTTATTATTTAACAAGATCAATTGCATTGAGTTCTACTCTCAGAAGTTTGGCCTTGTGCTAAGTGTTGATATCACAAGGACACAGATAAGCATCTGGTTTAGTTGCTTCAAACATAAGCCTAGGATAGATGCCTGTAACTAAACAAGTTGTCACAAAGCAATTTCTTTCTGTTCAGTGATGCACAGAATGAAAGCATCTAGTTTTAAGTGCATTTTGAATATGATTTGAAATTACTAACATCATTAAACTGTATCTTTGTGTTTTGGTGAAATGTTTATATTCTTCTTTAAAGATTTGCAGTAATAATGTCATGATCTCTGGGACAGCCATCATCTTTCCTCAGCCTAATGCCAATTACAGTTAAGTGGTCAAAAAATATGGGCAATTAATTTATAAAGAATATATAAATGAAATAAATATTTTAATCATCTACTTTGAAGAATGGGATACTTTTGTAAGGTTTTTTTTCCCGTAATATTTTGTTCATCTTTTTGAATAATTTGACTCATAATATACATGTATGTATATTAAAAGAGGTCTGTGGAAATTTCACAGGATACAGCCATATGAATATGATCTGAAAGTTCATTAAAAAGAATTCAATGTTTATTAAAAAAACTTTTTTGTGCTATGATGAATATTTCATGATAAGAGTTTTTTTGAAAATTAGTAGACCTCATAATGTCCTGTAACAGACCTAAAGCATTTTAGCAGGGGATTCATGATATGCACAATTTGGTGTATAATACACATTTGAAACACATGAATTAAAATTTAAAATCTGAATGCTATCTTTATTTTTATTTTGATATATTTTTTAATCTATCTCACTCCCTCTGTCCTCTCTCTATTCCCGTCTCTTCCTACATATGCTATCTTCCTCCAAAAATGTGTTGCTCATCTTTCTTGCATTTATGATGACACATACAAGAAGGAAAAAACAATGTTTTCAAAAAACTTTAAAGACTGGGGGTCACACCCTCAGGTTAGGACCTGCTCCTTCTGATCATCTGGCTTCCTGTTATTCACTGTCTCTCCTTTTGGGGAACAGCCAGCCTCCAACTTGCAGCGACGTTGGGAATGTAAGTCAGAAGGAAACACATGCGGTGGTCACATGACCAATCCGTCTCTACCTCATGAGAACTGTAGAGAAACAGGATTGGAAGCAGAAAGACATTGAAGGCAAAACAGCAGTTAGCCTAAGCTGTCACCAGCAGCCACTGCGGACACCATCTCCGACATCCCGGCTCACTTGTTACTGTCAATCCCTCTAAATCGAGGCAAGGCAACTGGCCTGGCACTTCTGATTTCCTCCATGCACACAGGAGTGCACCTCTCATTATGCACACATCCCCTGAGCCACTGCTTTAGAGCCCCAGTCTGTCTCTCTTTTTCTCCCTCTACCTCTGGCTGGCTGTGGGCCCCTTCACCCATAACTCTCCTCATTTAGGAACTTCCATATTTCAGAGTAAGAAAGCATCTAATTATGTGTGACCCTATGACTGGCATGGTGTTTTCTGACGTGGACACCTTTAAAGCGGGGTAATGTCACACAGTAGAGGCAGGCAGAGGTAGGACCTAAACAAGAATCTTGAGTCTTAAGGGGAAGCATGAAAGAAGCAGTTGGAGTTTATTCAATTGAGCAGAAGATTCCAAAGGATACTCTTGAATAGTCTCTATCACCAAGATTGCTTGGGTTTCTCACTTCTCTGGGCCTGGATTCTCATCCTCCCATTTGATCGTGTACATTCCCCAAACTTCTGACATATATACACACACACACACACACACACACACACACACATATATACATACACACACATATTATTATATATTATCGTACATTAATATATATTATTTAATAACATTTAATAATATATTATATATAATAAAATAATATTTAATATAGATATACATACAGACATATTATTATATATTATCATATATTAATATATATTATTTAATAACATTTAATAATATATTATATTATATATAATATAATAATATTTAATAATATAATATATATTATTATATATTAATTAGTTAGAATTAATATATAATAATATATATCAGATATATAATATATTTATATATGTATTAATTCTGATTATATTATACATTAATTCTGATTATATGAATTAATGCATATAATATAATCAGAATTAATAGTCAAAATTATAAATAGTCAAAATTAGATTATAGTGCAACCAAAGAATTATAGATGATACAATGGGTTTGATGAGCCTAGTCCTTTATTTGGAAAAGAAAAAAAAGTACAAAATGCAAATTAAAATTATCTCTGAATGCCCCCAACACACACATATAAACACAGGTACACTCACATACACACACACACACACACACACACACACACACACATCTGTCTTAACAGCTGGCCGAGGCTAAAGGATGTTTCTACTAATCCATAAAGATCCATGCAGTTCACTCATTGCCTTTGTGACACCTACTTGGTTTTTCTACGTGTATTCAAGAGAGACATTTTCTCCCTCCCTAGCAACTATGGTTCTGATAACAATTCTGTATTTTGACTCTGCTTTAAGGATAATAGTAAAAATAACTAACATTTATTTAAGGCTGTGTGTGTGCCAGACACTGTGCTAAGAACTTTTTATGCTCCTATTTCTTCCCCAGAACAGAAATTATTTTTATCATCCCATTATGCAAATGAGAAAACCAAGTTCAGAGTAAATAACTTGCCCAGGGCTTCACAGCTAGTATGGCAAAAACAACTTGAGTCAGATGTCACTCATTTTATCATGCCTTATATTTCATATAACTTGTATTTTTACACTCTGTTAATGTGATGCTTGTTACCGAGTGGTGGATTGTAAAATTCCTCAGTTCTTGTCTTCTCAGAGGAGAGAATCAGTGGAAATAACAGAAAGTTAAGGCAGAGAGGTTTTATTTTGCAAGGCAAAAAGACACTCCAGAGCCATGGTTTGCCTGGAGGGTAGGTAGCAGCCCTCTGAGCTCTGCAGTTTTTGTTTTGTTTTGTTTTGTTCTGTTTATAGTGGTCTATTTGGTCTCCTCCTTCCCATTTCATTATCAGCTCACCCTGTGGATCTGCCCTGATTTCTTCTCCTCCAACTTTTGTGCATGTCTCTGTCCCTTTGCTTCCCCTAAGCGCCTAAGCAGAAACCCATGGCAAAGGGGCTGGGCCGGGGGGGGGGGGGGGACTGCAATGCAAATGATATTATAATGAAATAATAACAGCCTTGGGGTTACTAGTGGACAAGCTTCTCCTTTAGCAGATATGCTTCAAAGTTGGGAAAGTCCTTGCAGCCCGTATCTTTTACGTATCACACTGTGTTAAACTGCAAATGGGGTTGGGTCTAAGGGAGACGGGGGCCTGTGGTTCCTGCCCTCCCATCTGCCCTCCTCCTTTCTCACCTCATGCTTTTGTCTGTCTATGCTAGCGATGCTCTCAAGCTGTCTGTCCACCCTGGAACCAGGGATTGCGTGGTGGACATTACATTTATTTACCTGGTGCCTCGCAGAGTGCTTAGCATATCTAAATGTAAATGTGTCTGTTAAATAATTTCTTATAGAGTACAAAATAGAAAACTTGAATTTTTCACTTTTCAGTAAACTCATTTGACATAATTTCACCATGGACTAAGTTTCTTTCAAGGCAGTAAAAATCTTAGTCATCGATTGTCAAGAAAGATTCTGAGAAAACATAGAAGCCGCAGCTCTGACAAGCACTCAGTGAATACATTCCATAAACCTATGAACGAAGGCGCTTAAATATCTGCATGAAAGAGAAAAGGGCAAAGGGATTTGAAGATTATCAGCTGATAATCAGAGACAGGAAAGCTCTAGAGAGGGTATTATTGAAAAATATCAACCACCAACAAAGTATGCCCCCAAGTGCATGTATAAGACAGAGTTAATTGTCCCATTTCTGTCGGCAGCTAATGAAATGTGATCTTGCATTTTCAGTTCTACCCTTCAGACTTCATATACTTCTGGGGAAGTTAAAGTCTCATTGCAAAATATGGCATGGCACTATGGAGATTTTGCTTAAAACATAAATTGTATCTCAACGGCAGGGAAAGAATGTTGATGGTGAAATAGACCTGTTATCTAAGAAAAGCAAAATGTCCCTTTCGGTACAACGCCACACCATGGGCTTCAGGAGACTAGGTGATACGAACAGGCAGAGACTGGGAAATGTGACAGGAAGGCCTGGCTTTAGGCACCTGCCTTGCTGAGGGGGCCCACGCTGCAGCGAACTCCCCAAGGATCGTTTCAGCCACTCGGTTCACCGTAACCTGGGCTCAAAGTGTGATGCGTATCAATGGAACTCCAGCAACATACCCACGGACAAGCGTTCATTTCTCTCTCACCCGAAGCAGTTGAGCCCCATGAGCTCACCCAGGGTCCTCCTGAAGCCAAAAAGAAGTAATGAAGTTAGTAATGGAGGCAATTAAGGAGTGGTAATGTGACTTACATCACATTATTATGTGACTTACTCACAGTCCAGATATCAGGAACTGTTTATATTTAAATACCTAGACACAAATTTCAGGCACTTACCTATGAATAATGAGACTTCCTGCTCTGCAGCCATTTCACTCTTCAAATTATGTGCATTCCGGGCTCTCGGGTATCGTGGCATTTTTTTTTTTTTTTAACGTTTTATTTATTTTTGAGACAGGGAGAGACAGACCATGAACAGGGCAGGGTCAGAGAGAGGGAGACACAGAATCCGAAACAGGCTCCAGGCTCCGAGCTGTCAGCACAGAGCCCGACGCGGGGCTCGAACTCACGGACCGCGAGATCACGACCTGAGCCGAAGTCGGACGCTTAACCGACCGAGCCACCCAGGCGCCCCTTGTGGCATTTTTATAATGCTAAATATACTACCGTGTGTGGAGGCCAGCTTACGTCAGTGGAGTGGGAAAGGAAGTGTCAATGTTCAGAAGTCAAATTACTAAATCTACCAATGAATCAATAAAAGTTAGATCCAAAGGAAATATGCTTCATGTATATGAATGTGTAAGAAGTGAAAATACACTAAATTAACCTCCCACCTCCATAAGTGTCTCATGGATACACAGATGGGTGTAAATGCTGTTGCTAGTGAGGCTGTAACAGCACAGCAATGCCTTACTGCACCCTTCCAAAAACAAATCCCTTCCTTTTCTAATATCCAGGTCAGAACTCTCTGTTTAGATTTGTCTTTTCTGTAATCAAATTCAAATGACAGAACCGATGTTGGCCTTCATCCCACAGGCCTTTAACAGGACAGATTCTGACTTGCTCATGAATATATTCCTATTCTTTGCAACCGGCCCGTGGCCGCTGAGTTGTGAGACAAAAAATACAACCTGTGCTGGTTAGTGTTTATGAGGTTTTTGGCCCTCTTTGGTTGTGGGAGTACTGCTGACCCCCATAAGCATACCCCTTGCTGTTTCTGTTTCACTTTAGGTCCCCCATACGTGAGCAGCAAGGTTCCCATCCTCTGCCTCAATTCCTTTTTTTTTTTTTTTTTTT
>NW_024412376.1:145473701-145490818 GCF_014898765.1 Herpailurus yagouaroundi | reverse complement strand
GAGAGAGAGAGAGAGAATTTAAGTAGCTGAGCATGGAGCCTGACGTGGGGCTCGATCTCACGACTCTGGGATCATGACCTGAGCTGGAATCAAAAGTCAGACCTTCAGCCAACTGAGCCACTCGGGCGTCCCTCTCTCCCTCAATTCCTAAACATGCCCTGCAGTACTGCAACTTGAGACCTAAGTACTGTCCCCTGAGAGAAATATACTTGTGTATCCCATTTTCTTTAGCCACCGTAATGCTGAGTCTCTGTCGCAGCGTCCTCTGGTTCACCTTGGATAAAAACAGTGGTTAGTTGAAGAGGTGGTCAAGATAAATAAGTTAACGTACATTCAGAAATGGAAGACAAGATACTCTCTTTATGCGCTCGCTTCCTCTCAGAAAATCTAGGTCTTCTACCTTTAAAAAAAATTGTTTGTGTGTTTGTTTGGCGTGTAAAATAGGGACAGCGGTTACATGTAGGGCAGAGTATACATCGTGCTTTTCGGCAATAGAAGGACCCAGCTCTCTCCTGATCCCAGATCATTCTCTCTCTTCATCTAATTTTAGTTGCCAATTGACCTTCTCACTCCTCTTCTCTTCAGACCCAGTTCTGTTATTCTCCCAAAAGGAAAAGCGGGTATTGCAATCAATTAATATATTGAAGACATCACCCTCTCACATGCCAGGTTGAAGAATTTCATCTTACTTTTATACATAGTGAAACTGGTAATGTATACGTGTGTGTGTGTGTGTGTGTAACTCGTCATTGTTTTGTTGGCTAACACTGTATAAAGAGTAGACTTCAATTTGCATTTGCCTCATACATATCCCGCCTGGTTTGGGTTTGGTAGCCTGACTCACCAGGATCAATTTGAAAGCTGTGGTGTGCTTGAAATCCAAGTTGAGTCAAACATGGGGGGAAAAAAAACAACACAACAGTGAAGAGAACCATGAAGCAGGAAGTAGTGCACAAGATCCAAAAATAGAGCAAGAATTCAAGAGATCTTGTATAATAGGCTTCACAGCCAAACGTATTGAAGTGTAGATAATCAACAATCTAGAGAGAGTCAGAGAAGTTCAGCCTATGATCGACGTGACTGTGTGCATTTTGTTTTCTTTTGTTCTTTATGCTATGGATACACGTTCCATATTAGCTACACATCTAAGCCACAAATTCAGGTGGGCATGAAGTGTGATTTTATTTTATTTTTATTTATTTATTTATTTTTTTAATTTTCTTTTTTTGAACGTTTATTTATTTATTTTTGGGACAGAGAGAGACAGAGCATGAACGGGGGAGGGGCAGAGAGAGAGGGAGACACAGAATCGGAAACAGGCTCCAGGCTCTGAGGCATCAGCCCAGAGCCTGACGTGGGGCTCGAACTCCCGGACCGTGAGATCGTGACCTGGCTGAAGTCGGACGCTTAACCGACTGCGCCACCCAGGCGCCCCTGAAGTGTGATTTTAATACCACACAATAAATTCATTTCTGTTTTAAATGCAATTCTGATAGATTGTGAAAAAAAAAATGTCAGCCATATTGGATTTCTCTCTACCATTTGCTTGGTTTTCTTTGAAGTATGAAGAAATGGTAGTGACAATGCAATAGTGGCCCAGGACTGTGGATGGGAACACCTGACATGGTGTCCACTAAAGCATCACTGGTTCTGCCTCATCCTTTCCTACATGAAGGTCTCAGCTTTGTTGACTTTTCTTCCTAAACATGAGGCATCTCTGAATCCAGGTTTAGCAAAGCTCTTTTGTTCTTCCTTTGGGAGCAACTCTGCTGCATCTTAGTAACTCCACCATGGATCTCTGACCTTCTCTCTATAACGACATTGGCCTTCATTTCCACAACTCCTTCTCTTTGCCTTTTGGGGCACAGAATTTTGATTTCCCTGGAATATATTTTAAAATTTTTTGTTAACATTTATTTATTTTTGACAGACAGAAAGAGACAGAGAACAAGCAAGGGAGGAACAGAGAGAGAGGGAGACACAGAATCCGAAGCAGGCTCCAGGCTCTGAGCTGTCAGCCCAGAGCCTGACGCAGGGCTCGAACCCATGAACCATGAGATCATGACCTGAGCCGAAGTCAGTGGCTCAACCGACTGAGCCACCCAGACACCCCTCCTTGGAATATATATTTTAAAATGAAGAATTTGAACCATTCATTTTCATATTCCCCCAAATCTTTCTGAAGTTTCTCTTATCCTATTTTCTTGAGTTCAGATGAGATGGAACACCACTTTTCAGGAGAACCCCAGAATATGAAGCTTTTGCTTCCCCCTTATCATCCCTGGCTCCAAGTGGAAATTGTGTTTCCTACTCGAGGGAGCGGGGAAAAACTAACTCAACTTCATCACATATTTGTCTACAGCTTTTAAATCCTATGTCTGGTCCTCAACTTTTAAAACCAAATGAATGTGTATCCAATGTAAGAGAAATACCAAGGAAAATCTATGTTAAGTAGTATGTCAAAATAGCTTCTTGCTATATGTTGCCTGCCTCCACACAGCACATTGTTATTTTGTGTTTAATTTTCTCTCTATGCCCATGGGAAATATTATCGAGTCAATTTTATAAAAAAGCTAAAGATGATAATATTTAGATATATCAGGTTGTCTGTCACCCAAATTTGGAATAAGAACCAGACTCAAACTTGAGTCTGGTGACAGTCCACAATGACCACATGCATCTTAGAAATAATATTTCAAGTTATCTTCACATTTTCCCCTACATGACAACACTGACAAAAGTGTAAAATACCCAATTTGTTCAAATGCTAACAAATGGTCAAATCCACATAGATTGGCATAAGAAACATGTTGTATGCTTAGCCTTTAAGATATGCATTGTGTTGCAGCATGTAAAGAATTATTTAGCACCTGGAGGAAACCTCATGTTTATATGAAGTATCTTGAGGTCAATGGGTCCCGTCACAATTGTTTATTATATCTATTCTTGATGCTGTGGCATGGAGATTATTTACTACCATAACATGTTTACAAATTCCAACTTTACAAATTCAAATAACACGATGAATAGTCAACTGTATCAAAATACATCTCATTTCCCCCCTGTACTTTTAGACTGGTAGTTTTCAAACTTCTGCTTCATTTTAAAATTACCTATGGAGATTTATATTTCCAGAAATTCTGGTTTAATTGGTCTGGGTTGGGACCCAGGAATGGATGATTATAAATTAGCTTTTCTAGGTCATTCTACAGTGCAGTCAAGGTTGAAAACCACTACCTTAAAGAATTCTCCCTGTATTGTTCATCATCTGCCTGTGCTGTCCATAAACTCTCACCGGGACGGGAAACACCAGCTCATTGGCATTGAAGGAGCCTCATTGATTCCTGATAACTCTCTTTCTCTCCCCCTCTGTGTGCTGTGTCTTTGTCTGTCTCTGCCTTTGTCTGCCTCTGTTGTCATCTATCTCTCCTCCTTCCTCCCTTCCTCTGTCAGTAACTTCTAGTATGGGAACAACCTGGGAAGGGTGGTGTAGCCCTCCCCACCAAGAATTAAAATATCCCTAGTGCTTGAATCTTCACTCCTCTGTCACATGGTGGGTACCACTGTCACTCTGACTCCTTTTCATATCGTAGTGGGACACCTACAAGGAGAGAGTAAGGTGAAGACTGCTGTAAAATGAAATAAACATCTGTCCAGCTTTATTTGCCTTTCAGAATTCTGAATATCCTACCCACGCTCCACACCAGAGGACCAACATCAACCTTTCCCCTGAGTGATGATATTTCTACCTTTGTCGGAAAGAGGTCCAGATGAACGTGTGGCAATGGCGACTTTAGTGAGTGTTTTTTTTTTTGAAGCCTGTGGTTTGAGTCATTCTATGGAAATCAGCTTCATTCCCTGACTTCGTTGTCAGCCCTCCAAGAACCCAGTAACCTGTGACAGCTGAGTTACTGTGCGCTCCGTGAAGGCTGCTTCTACCAGAGGCCCTTATTGGTATTTTTCTTCGAGCCAGCTCTCCTCAGAGTCATTTATCATCTTGTCTCCTGAAACGGCTACACCTATTGTATCATTTCATTTATATGTTCCCTATGCAGCAGCCTCTAATGACCGTTTAATAATGTTGAAGAAGAGGCAGGCATGTCCTCTGTGCAAACCGTATTCTAAATAATAAAATAGCCTGTGTAGAATTAGAAAAGAATCTGACGTTTTAACCCTAGCAGTCAAAAAAGATCTCTTGTTCAACTGAACTGAGCATCAGGCCCTTCGGATATGCATCCCTCTATTGTAGATACTGGTGTCTCGATCTGCTTCTACGGTTAAATAATTAGCACACCTACAGCAGGGGTTTTGTCCTTATGCATCTAGCTCTTTGTTGTCGTACTTGGAAGAAATGCTACCTAGGCAGAGCTAAATCTGTTTTATATTCAAAACCACTGGCATATTAGAATTGCATACACGAAGCCTCTACCAATACTGAGTAGAATAGCTGGCTTAAAAAAGTCTTTTCTTATCAAGTATGCAAAAGAGAAAGCGGTACATCAGGTAAGGAACATGGGTATTTTAATTGTTTATGAGTAAGGCATTTTGCCTCTTTGAGTAATAACCCAAAGGCACATGACACAACAAATGCTTACTGATCATTTCATTCAACATATAATTATGTGATAACACGTTTATTTTCTCTCAGTTCTTATTGTCATCAGGATGTAAATAACATCTTCCCCATGTCAAGGAAGCTTTGGAGAAATGTACCGGATGTGCTTGGGAGAACTGGCACAAGTTTTTTTCAGTCTTTTGAGGTTAAAAATTCAGAAATTTGGATATTAACCCCTTATCAGATATATTATTTGCATATATCACCTCTTACTCAGTACGTTGCCTTTTTCATCTATTGATGGTTTCCTTCTCTGTGCAGAAGCTTTTTAGTTTGATGTAGTCCCATTTGTTTATTTTTGCTTTTGTTGCCATTGGATTTTGTTCCATGGGTAGCCACCATGGAAATCAGTTTGGAGGGCCGTCAAAAAATTAAAAATAGAATTACTACATGACCCAGCAATCATATTTCTTAGTATTTGTCTGAAGAAAGCAAAAACACTAATTGGAAAAGATACATACACCCTTATGTTCATTGCAACATTATTTACAATAGCCAAGATATGGAAGCAACTTAAGTATCTATTGATAGATGAATGCATAAGGATTATATTTATCACATACATATACATGCAATGGAATAGTACCTAGTCATAAAAAAAAGAAGGAAATCTTGCCATTTGTGACAATATGGGTAGAACGTGAAGGCATTATGCTAAGTGAATAGGTCAAACAGAGAAAGACAAGTGTCATGTGATTTCACTTGGACGTAGAATCTAAACAAAACAAAACAAAACTCAGAGATACAGAGAACAGGTTGGTGGTTGCTAGAAGGGAGGAGGCTTAGGGGATAAGTGGAGAGGATCAGGATATACAAACTTCCACTTATAAAATAAATAAGTCATGGTAATGTAAGCAGGGTGACCATAGTCAGTAATATTGTATTACAAATTTGAAAGTTGCTAAGGAAGTAAATTTTAAAAGTTCTCATCACAAGCAAAACACATTTGTCACTTCGCATGGTGACAGATGGTGACTAGACTTATTGTGATCATCTCACAATGTATGCAAATGCTGAATCATGATGTTGTAATCCCTGAAATGAATATAATGTTGAATGTCAGTTATATTTCACTAAAAAAAACCCCACAAACTCAGAAATTTACTTTTGGGAGAAAGTGCTTGAGATTTAACACCAAACTGAAGGGTGAATTCAAAAGGCAGGAAGATCAGATGGCTCGTGGGTAGTGTTTAAGCTGGGCCTGTTTTTAAATAATAGCATTTTGACTTTCTATGAACTAGACAGACAAGTTAATGTCGACACTGTCTCTTCCTATAACCTTCAACAAATATGGTCTGAGTCTTAAAAAATAAACTCTCACTTCATAATTTTGGGTTCTGAGAACTGTTCCATATGGAATGGATGGAAACAATTTCATTTTCTACTAACAAATTAAGTTTACTTCTAGTTAATAATGTTTATATATACCTTTCTCCCTTCAGACAAGCATATGCAAAAAAGGAACAGCTTGTAGCTTCTGGATACTAAACAGTTACATCAACCTACTGTGGTTAACACACGCACACACACAGTATCATGTCAGATAAAAGGTGAAATAATTCTTCAATGACAACATACCATTACCTCTCACATGGTGATTTTACGTTAGTTGCTATTGTTTATCCATCCTCCATAAAAAGAATCTCAAAATCCACAGGGTTTGGCAAAATAGCCAGCAAGTGTAAACACTTAATAAATGTTGAATGAATATACATAGAGTCGGCCTAATTAAAGCTGGATGAATGGAAAGATGAACAAATCAGTTAACGAAAACAAAATATGATAACATTGAAACATCTCCAATTATAAACAATAGACTTAATCATCACCGTTCCTGATATTGAGTCATATTATCCACATTATTCGCTGTATGGCCATAGTCTCCATCTCAAGAACGTTTAAATGGGTTCCCACTTTCTTACAATAAAAGTGCTATATGTATTTTTTTCTCTCCTTAAAGGCTGTAGCTTTACATCTTTGCACAATTTTCTTTCTTTTGTTGGTAAAAAACAGTTTTTCCTTTTTGCCTTTCCTATTTATAGAAACTCATACTTAACTCTACCAAGAAAAGTTCCTGAGATTTCTTCAAACCCCAGTGAATTTTTACTGGGGTTGGCATTGTCTCAAGGAAAGCATTCGGCCAATGCTAATAACACATTGGTAGCAATTTTTGATTTGTTCATCCACATTCTGCATGACCAGTGATGCTAAGGGATGTACTGAAGAAGGCATGTGGGGAATATACATGATTCTGAAACCAGTCACTCTATAAATGCTCCATTTGGTTTGCAGTTTGAAAGTTACTTTGCACGTTGAATATTGCCTAGATGTTTCCAGTTTGATATATTGGACTATTTAATTTTAAAGTTCCTCCTTATCAGTAATTACCTAATTTTTAAAAATTGAAGTATAGTTCACATACGATATGATACTAGTTTCAGGTGCTCAACATAGTGATTTAACAATAATGCTCACCACTGTTGGTATAATTACCATCTGTCACCATACAAAGTCATTACACAATTATTGACTGTATTTCCTATGCTGTACTTTTTATCCCCATGACTTACTTATTTTAAACTGGAAGTTTGTACCTTTAAATCCCCTTCCTCTATTTTGCCTGCTCCCGCAACCCTCTCCTTTCTGGCAACTACCACGGTGTTTTCTGTAGTCTGTTTGTTTGTTGTAGTTGCTGTCATTTCTTTTTTGTTTGTTTTGTCTCTTAGATTCCACATAGAAGTGAAATCATGCATCATTTGTCTTTTGCTGTCTGACTTATTTCACTTAGCATAGTACTCTAAGTGTAGGGTAGGTCCATCCCTGTTGTCATGAGTGGTAAGATTTTGTTCCTTTTTATGGGTGAGTAATGTTCCATTATATGTATATACCACATTTTTTTTTAATCCATCCATCTATTAATGGACAGTTAGGTTGTTTTTATATTTCGACTATTGCAAATGATGCAGCCACTATGAAAAACATTATGGAGTTTCCTCGAAATATTAAAAATAGACAATACCATGCAAACCAGTAATTTTACTTCTGGGTATTTACTTGAAGACGACAAAAACACTAATTCAAAAAAAAAATCACCTATGTTTATTGCAGCATTATATTGACCATTTTATTTTTAATATTTATTTATTTTTGAGAGAGAGAGAGACAGAGGGTGAGTGGGGAAGGAGTAGAGTGAGAGGGAGACACAGATTCTGAAGCAGGCTCCAGGCTCAGAGCTGTCAGCACAAAGCCCGATGCAGGGCTCGAACTCACAAACCGTGAGACCATGATGTGAACCGAAGTTGGATGCTCAACCGACTGAGCCACGCAGGTGCCCCTATATTGAGCATTTTAAATCACGTCTCTATAATGGTCTATCATTGGAGAGAAATCACACAAACGTTCGTATGGTCAGAACCACTAACTTAAACCGGCCCTGAAAGTTCACATAAGCATCTCTTCCCCTGTGATCTTAAAGTTTCTTCTGTGTATAACTACTAAATCACATATCACCTAAGTACTGGGAATTTTTGTTCATATGACTATTTTCTCTATCTCAGAATTAGGGACTAGTCACACCCACCTGTAGAAGCATATGAGCTATACATATCTGAATATGCATTATTGTTGTTGCATAAACTCATTACCCACTTGGCTCATATATGTTACAGCTGCTGGGGTGTTGAGAAAAAAAGGATGGAAAGAGAAACCAGGCAACTTTTAGTATTTTACTTCCATGCAAAGTCACCACTGACCCTAAATTCTAGGTTACAGTTAACTGATGTAGAAAATTGCTTTAGTAAAGTCTCTTACCTATAAGCCAGCTCTGATGGGCTGCCTCATGTCGATAAAATTCAAAAAAATCTGTATATGTAAGCTAAGACATAAACGTATCAGCTTTTTTATTGCCTCTCTGATGACATCTTTCTGTTCATCCAAGAACTTTCTTTTAGATACCATTCTTTCGGATGCATGCCCCTCATCTGTGCAGAGGTAGGCATCACAGCAGGTGTTCACGTGTGGCACCTAAAAGAGAACCAGTCATACTAATTGGCGTCTGTCTGTTTCCTCTTCTCCTTTTCTTGAGGCCATTGCGAGAAGCTCCTTGACTCAGCCTCCACTGTATATAATCACGTGCAACAGGGTGGCTGACCTAGTATAGATACTCCATAGGTGACACTAGCATTAAAATCTACATATTTTATGGTACATAAGCAAATCAACCACCCCTTTCTGTGTGTCCTCCCCAGAGGTTATTGTTGAAGTCCTTAAAACTCCTACAATATCCCTGAGATAACGAGCTTTACCTCTCCCTAGGGTTACCTCTGACTATGGGCAATTCATGCATAAGAAAGCATAAGTCCTTGCAATTAAGATTTGAAATATCTCTATTGGTTGATAAAACAACTATTAGTCAAGCTTCTTTAGTTATAATTTGGTTTGGCAGCATCTATTATTGTTGTGACTATGAATATCAAGTGCTACAAAGGAGCTTAATAAATCTAACAATGCATAAAGCAAAAAAAAAAAAAATACAGAAAATTAGATCGGGACATACACAGGCTCCACCTGTTCCTGTGATTGCATATATAAATATACGACTTGCAGAATTTTGCCCCTGAAAATTATTTCACATGGTTCATTGGGATATTTTGTCTAAGTATTTTCACAGCAGTGGTTAAGGCAGGATTACAAAAGTGCCTCGGGTCTGGCATCACTCATCTGAGCCCAGGATACCAGGAGTTTGTAGATATTATTGTACCATGTACAGCAATTTGCTCCAATGCAATCTTGTACAAACCCTATATGATGTTTGAAAGCTGTGAATTTAAACTGGGGAACCACATAGTGCGTAGGAATGAAAATCAGTAGAAGCTGTGACCTATAATTAGTGGCATCATAACATGTGAGCGTTACTAGATTTGTGTCAGTGAAGAAATCCATTCATGACTCATAGTTACAGTTCTTGTAAACCAAAGTCATCCAATTATCCACTGGTATTTTAATTGGTGAAGGAACACTTCACCATAGATGATGATGGAATATCTACTGAGTTAGAAAATAAACTCATCATACAAGTTGGGTATCAAAACAGAAATGAAATCATTGCTGAATAATTAACAGTAAAATAAAATTATCGAACAGTGTCTCCAGTTTGGGAGTATTTAAAGAGCCCATGATCGACAAATGATACATCTGTCATATATTTGATATATTGCTTAGCATATCACACTCACCCAGTCCACATTTGCCAAATAAAATGAAAGGAATAGAAAACATTGTGTGCATGAACTTTATATTAATGCATTAAATATTAATTTGAAGACACAGTGCAAAGTTTTTTTTTTCCTTCAAACAGAAACACTGTTTTATTTACCTAATAACCTTGTGTGCAAGCATTCTCCGGAAGGATGGTTAGCACTTCTGAGAAGCATTCGATCCACCTGGCTATCCAAGCAATAGCAAATTGAGGGTACAGATCACAGAAACTTAGTCCTGAATAGGAGCTCAGAAATAATTTAGTCTGCATAGATGAGGGCTCTTAGGTCCAGAGCTATTGAATGATTCACATAAATTCACATAATTGCCTAGTGACAGAGCTGGGATTAGGACCCTTGTCAGGTGACACGGAATGCAGGGCCCTTTCTACGCTACCCTTCCCCACAGCAGCTAGAAAATGACTCGTAACATATCGGCATGACCTTGGTGGCTTAAAATTCACTTCTCAGAGTATAACATGATTATTGAAATAGTAATCCAGAGGCTGCTTGAAAGTTTATTTTCGCATCGCCAACCTCAAGGAATTTGGGGATATTTGGGGTTGCTCTCAGGAACAAGAAATGCGAGAAGGCATTTGGGACTTTGGCCATAGCCCTTAGGTGCCTGGGAAAGGAATTCTTGAGAGAGACTGATGGCTTTCATGCTATATAACATTCTGTCCTATCAGCAGTGGGAAGTGTGAGAGCCACAAGGAACACAGACCTCAGCTGGACGGTGTCTGCTTCACAAAACAGCGTGAGGTATTGAGGGAACCACTGACGTATGATGCTCCCTGGTCTCCAGACCTGCTTTCTTAAGGTAACTCTAGAGAGTTTGAATCTTTAAAAGATCAGTTCTTCTTGGGGCACCTGGGTGGCTTAGGAGGTTGAGCATCTGACTTCGGCTCAGGTCATGACTTTGTGGTTGGTGAGTTCGAGCCCCCGTGTCAGGCTCTGTGTGGACAGTTCAGGGCCTGGAGCCTGCTTCGGATTCTGCGTCTCCCTCTCTCTCTGCCCTCCCCTGTTTACATGCTCGCTCTCTCTCTTTCTCTCTCTCTCTCAAAAAGAAATAAACATTAAAATTTTTTTTAAAAGATCAGTTCCTTTAAATGGTTGATAACATCAATGTTCCCCCTAGAAAGCTCAGCGGGGCTACCTCGTCAGGCTGTCTTTTCCAGATGTTGCTAAGTGGAGAGCTGCACTGAGTCGCCAGTTGAAGGACTCAGGAGATTATTGTAGGCTATTCAAGGGACACACTCAGTTGCTAAGGGGGAGCAACGCTTGGGTTTGTCACGTTGGAATCAGTGACAACGCACCAACAAATATTTCAGATTTATCTGAGATTTTTTTTTCTGAAGTTTTGGGTTTTATTTGTCTGTCTGTTACCCCAAACTGCATCGCAGCTCTCATTTTCTCCTCTTTCTGGTTAACTATTGAAAGGGAGGGGAGACGGATTCAGACCATTTGAGGCATTTTTTTGTACTTCAGCTTACTTTATCCTAAGGGACTTCTAGAGGCGATCTCATTAAATCATGGCAATGATCTTAAGAGGTGTCTCTCGGGGCGCCTGGGTGGCGCAGTCGGTTAAGCGTCCGACTTCAGCCAGGTAACGTCTCGCAGTCCGGGAGTTCGAGCCCCGCGTCAGGCTCTGGGCTGATGGCTCAGAGCCTGGAGCCTGTTTCCGATTCTGTGTCTCCCTCTCTCTGCCCCAACCCCATTCATGCTCTGTCTCTCTCTGTCCCAAAAATAAATAAACGTTGAAAAAAAAATTAAAAAAAAAAAAAAAAAAGAGGTGTCTCTCAATCTCTCTGTTTTGAAAATGGAGAAACAGGTACCAGTCATGGAAGTAACTAGCCTAAATTCTTTCTAGTAGGATACACAGGACTGAGATTCAAAAGAGGCCAGTCTCACTTTAAAGTTCAAGCTCTTTCTACTGTACGATGTGTTCTCTGTTACTCTTGTTCTTTTATTCAATGTCTGAGAAGACAGATTTACAGTGTCATACAATCTGTGGGGACACCAGCTCCAGTCTTTCAGATGGCATTCTCACCCAGTTACAAGAACCCAGACACCATACCCAACATGGGGAGATTCAAACCGAGGCACGACTGATCATCTCCATAGCCCTCACTGTAGTTTCAAAAGCCAAAAGCAGGAAGAAAAATCACAGAATTGGAAAGCAAGAACATTACATGCTTTATTTGCTGCGGGAGCTATAAGGCAGGGAATATCAAGCATCAGGCGGGACAGTTGGACAAGCCAGAGTCAGGGGCATCTTGTCCCCATTCTTTGTACATGTAAGTTGCTATGGTTACACGAGGTGCTGAGTTGAGAGCGGAATGAAGAAGCTACTGTACAATTTTAGTTTGTGAGATGTTCGTGAATGTTTCTGTCATTGACGGCAGGTAGAAAAGCAACACTTTCCTAAGGCATGGTAAGCACGATTTGCCTAATAAAAATGCTTCAAGATTAGTTTTTTGGTGGCATGTTTTTTTTTTTCCCTTTATTTTTTACTGGATGTTACCCCATCATATGAAAGAGCTATTGTCGTGAATGAGGAGAAAGGGCCCTGATATCTGTGACAGTGGTGCTCTTAAGATCACAGAGAGCAGGGTAGAGGCCAGTGCCCTGATTACACCCATAAAGCACTTTTTGTATAATTTGCTGCCTCTTCTCTCTAGAAATAGAACCCATAATTAACATTGTATTAGGTTCACTGAAGTTCACTAATTAGGTCTAAAGTTGGACTGTATAAGTATGCTTTTATTGTTAAAGGAGATATATATAGATTCAGATATAGATATAGATATGTACACATATATTTATATACATACACACACACACGCACACACACACATATATATATATACACACATATATTTTTGATGTTGCATTTCTATATCCCATTTGTGAAGAGACATCAGAGAATTTTTTTCTTCTTCCTTATATTTAAATAAAATTTCAAAATTTTACATAGGGCAGAAAATAGCAGCTATACCAGAAAAATTTTATTTCATTTAAAAATTTTTAAAAACTTGGGGCACCTGGGTGATTCGGTCGGTTAAGCGTCCGACTTCGGCCCAGGTCACAACCTTGCAGTTCATGAGTTCGAGCACCAGGTTGGGCTCAGTGCTGACAGCTCAGAGACTGGAGCCTGCTTCAGATTCTGTGTCTCGCTCTTTCTCTGTCCCTCCCCTACTCGCACTCCGTCTCTATCTCTTTCTCTCAAAACTAAACATTCCAAAAATTATATATTTTTTTTAAATTATAATCACTAGCATGCTGATTATGGTAGTTGGGAACCCAGTAACATTTGACTTATCCTTACTAATATCTGATCCAGTTAAGAGGATTGGTGCATTTCTTGTAGACGTTGAGGCACCTGCCCATGGGAAGCAATATATTTATTGTTTTGAAAATGACAGGGCTATAAGACACTCTTTCACAAGATAAAGCCTATTCATGAACAGTAGAAATAAGTGCATTTCATTTAAATATTACCCTAATTTATATTTCAAAATAGACAAGAAGATCTTTTTGAAGAAAGCATCAAACATGGTTGTAGGGAAAAATTGTATTTGGGGAGAAATCTCAATTAGGCCGCTTCTGACAAGTAAATTGATAATTTGATGCAATCTTAAATTACCATTTACTTACCTGCATACAGTTTTTTTTTCTTCATATACAATATATGGCTACTGAGTTTCATACAATGATTTTTTTTTAAAGAATGGTAATGGAAGGAAAAGTGGATCCTTCTAATCCCTAATAACCCTAACAACCCCTTCAAACCCCTTTTAACCAAACTAATTTGTTAGCCCTATTAAAACTGATTTCTATAATGATGGAAGAAATTGGTGGACAAAATTGGAGCATGCTGGGTAGAAAACACTCCTGCTGGAGAATAAACACATGCACTTCAGAAACCCAGTGCGTCCCTCTCACTAGAGTCCCAGCAGCCAGGGGAGGGGACTTTGTTATAGCTGCCCAACACCCTGTCATCTTTATTTCCCTTTAAAATCTATTTCTTGGTTATACAGAATGAGAAAATTAATCTAACTCATATCTCCTTGGTTCCGGGGAAGGTCATGTGACTCAAGCCAGACCATTTTGACTTCTTCCCTATGGTTTTAAATTCTGGAACAGGAACAATAGTTTTCCCTTGTAGGTAAGAAGCTGTTGAAATTAAAGAATGAGATGTCTACTGCTATATTTTTGAGGTTCAGAAGAAGTCTCCACACACAAAGAGTACATGAAGCCAACACACGAAGCAGAGAAAAGGGCGAAACTCAAGCACTTAGTCCCAGTCAACCCTCAGTACAGCTCAACTTCTACTCATTTCATGATTTGTTTATACAACTTAATAAATTTCCTTTTTACCTTCAGGTGCCTCTATATGGGGGTTTTCAAATATAATAGAAAGATTTCTTAACTAATTCCATTAGTGTGTGGGCTACTATTTTTCCAATGAAGGATTAAGAGATCCAAGAAAACTCTTCTCTCCTTCTCCATGCCTCATTTTCCTCATCTGTAAAATGTGGTTCTAGATACTTTATAATGTTCAACTCATAGTCTGATTCCCTGTGGTTGCCATAAGTGTGATTGATATTGACTAAGATGTGAAAAAACTATTCCCTCTTAGTATGATCCATTCTTTTTGCAGTCACCTTTTATTCTGATGCCTCTGCTTCTCAACTGTTTCTTTTATTGTTGAAGAAGCCATTACTCAAAATGTATTTAAACACAGAGTTCAAAACTAACCACTGCACTCTCCACTCCAGGCCTGAGGTTGGTAGTGATAAAAATGGATAATGAGAGATTCTCAAACATCATCCAACAAAGGTACATTCCAACATTTTTTAGGTAGTTATTCTCAAACATTTTTACAGAAATATCCATGGTATCAGATGAGTTAAATATATTTTCTGTGGGGTTCTGTAGAGAAGGTGGGAGATATACACGTTTCTAAAATAGCCTATCACAAGGACGAGATTTATAAGAAGTGGGAGAGTTGGCTTTAAGACTTCTACATTCCTTTTAATAATACAAAAGCAATGCTGTAATTCACTTCTAATAAATTAAATCTGGATGAAGTAAGATGCATGCTTCAGACAGATGCATTATGTTTATCTTTTGATATCTTGAATTTACTAGTCCATAGGTGTTTGACAAGCATAGGACTTTGGTGTTAATGGCTCCTGTTAAAATACATGTTCTCTGAGAGTGGAATCATATCATCAGTAGTACGCATTCACATAGAGCTCAGATAACCTCATCGGGTTTTCTTCACTCGGATGCAAGGATGATGGAAAAGACAACAGACAAATTTGAGGAAACAGAATTGCTCAGGAAAAGTTCAAAACGTGAAGCAAACTCCAAAGGACATCTACATATCTAGGGAGCTGCTTCAAAGCACAGAGTGCCTAAAGATAAAACAGCAGAAGTGAGGAGAATTGCTCATGTGGCATAGGGTTGAAGTTGCATCCAACGTGTCTCTGCTCTCTCCCAAAAGAAGAGCAGACAGTAGCTATGGGGGGAATGTGTGGTCGCATCAGGACAGATAGAAACTTAGAGACACAGATAGCGTGAGCCTAAGGCTAGTTGGGGGTTCCTGGGGCTGTGTTTCAGAAAAGGCTGATGGTGGAAAATGAGAGCTATTGAGTACTCTCTTTCAGTGACTGGCTTCGCTTCATTTTGTGCATGGCATTTGTAGATTGTTGTCTAACTTTGGACATTTTTAACAGTAGAGGAACTTTTCTGTCAGTTATGATATGATAAAACACACACACACACACACACACACACACACACACACACACCTTTTAATTGAACATTCATTAAATCACTTGGCCAGGAATCCAAACAACACAATGTCTATTATGCTATTCTGTGTGTAGTAGAAGTTATGCAACATGTTTCTTCTCAGAAGAGAGAATAAAAAGTAAAACCACCCCCAGATGACCACTTTAAGCGCTTTTATTTTACAGGGAGAGGTGAGGAACATGAATAAAATACATGTTCTTGAATTAATCTCCCTTGGGTGCAGAGAGAAAAGAGCTCATTGTTCTTCTAACGGGCAAAATTTGATTTTATTGACACCCTTGCTGTATGTCAATTGCTCAGTATATCTCCCTAGGCTGTAGTCTTACAAGCTTCCTTTTCTTTCATTCTTCCTTTCTTTCTGTTTTTGTTTTGGTTTTCTTTTTTTCTTTTTTTGGAGGCGAGTGGGGAGTGGGCTTCTTAACTGAGCAATCTATGATGTATCCCCATGGATGACACTTTACACTGTCTTATAATCCACTTCTGAAAGAACAACTATAATATCCAGGAAAACAATATATCACATATTATGCCTACTACGTGACTCTGTATACTTATTTGTAAGTGGACCGCACCCTTCACGTATTAGGTAATAAACACATGAATTCAATTTAAGAATCATATTGAAAGATATTCCATAATGGTTGGCATTTCTCTTGAATTCATTTTGTGTCTCCATAGACTAGCTCCGGGCCTCACATCCAGTAGATTTAAACAAATGTTTATTGAATAATGAATGAGTACATAAATTAATGATTTGATGAATGAATGAATAAGCAAATAGTTATATGTACTAACAAAAATGCGGGTAAACACAGAATTATAGAATTCATTTGCTTAGTGAGATCATCTCGTTCTGCCAAAACTTGATGTAGTAGACAGAGTAATGGCCCAAAGATGTCAGAAGTCCTAATCCCCCCAAACCTGTCAGTGTGTTACCTTACCTATCAAAAGGGATTTTGCAGATGTGAGTAAGTGAAAAAAACTTGAGACAAGAAGATTAGCCTAGATTATCCAGGTGGGCCTAATCACAAGGGCTCCTCAAAGAGGGGGGCAAGAGGTCAGAATCAAAACAAGCAATGTGACTAGGAAACAGGGAGAGAGAGAAATTTAAAGATGCTATGCCAACTACTAGATTTGAAGATGGAGGAAGGGGTTGAGAGTCAAGGAATGCTGAGCCTTTAGAAGCTGGATAAGATAAAAGGGCAGGTTGTCTTTAGAGCTTCCAGAAAGAACCAGTCCTACTCACATCTTAACATTAGCTCAGTGAGACCCATTTTTGGAATCTGACTTCCAGAACTGTAAGAGAGTACATGTATATTGTTGTAAACTACAAAATTTGTAGTAATTTGTGACAGTAGCAGAGGGTATTGGGTAGTTCTCAATAGGTCTGGAATCAGTTCTGGAATCTGAAACTTACTAAGACC
>NW_024412376.1:145444422-145473601 GCF_014898765.1 Herpailurus yagouaroundi | reverse complement strand
AAAAAAAAAAAAAAAAAAAAAAAAAAAAAAAAAAAAAAAAAAAGCATAGTGTTAAGATCTTGAGATTAGTGGAGACATCAGTATGATTTACCCTGTGCAGAAATGTTTGGAAAAACGAGCCTGAAAAAAAAAAAAAAAAAAAAAAAAACCTAAACTATTAACACTATATTCTGTATCGATTTTCTCCTCTTGCTTTTATAAAAAGAGCAACAACGCCTTTCACAGAGGGTGATTTGGATAATACCTTGCATGCATTGTTTCAAGCAGAAATTCTCCATCTATCATTTCTGCTTGTATTACTTCACATTTCTCAAACCTTCCCATTGCATTGCGGGGAGCAAAGTCCCCTGCCCATGTTCCAGCGCCCGCTGTGTGACACAGAGCTTTCTTCCCTTTCTCTTGAATAGATTGTCGATGGTTTTCTTTATCTCCTTCTGTGACGAGCATGATAAATATGTGGGGTCAGCTACGTTTTCTGTTTCTTCCAAATCATTCTATTAAATTATGCTAAATCATTGTATTAAATTAAACCATGGCTTCATTAAATACACGTAACGCCTCCAGAACTTCTAACGATTTTAGAGATATTCAACAGGGACCGTGCGTTAGCACTGATTATTTTCCGCAAATATCGACATGAAGGCTAGTGTTCTAATACCACATTAGTCACTTAGTTCAAATCTAGGTCACTAATAGAAAAGGGAAAAATCAGAAGCACAAAGAAATCCTTAGAAATGTGTCTGCGAAAACAATAGCATCTTACAGCAGGTTATCAGGTAGCCAGAAACTGGAATTTTATATCCTGTGTCCCCATATCCACTTCCTCAGGACCATCAGCATTCATCGTAACTAGTACTGGACAGTTATTTTAAATCTGACATGATTCCTATAAGTGTTCTCATATGAACATTTTCTTTGGTATATCATCTCACGCTCTACATCTCTTTTTCTTTAAAAATAAGTTGTCTTGGGGCACCTGGGTGGCGCAGTCGGTTAAGCGTCTGACTTCAGCCAGGTCACGATCTCGCGGTCCGTGAGTTCGAGCCCCGCGTCCGGCTCTGGGCTGATGGCTCAGAGCCTGGAGCCTGTTTCCGATTCTGTGTCTCCCTCTCTCTCTGCCCCTCCCCCGTTCATGCTCTGTCTCTCTCTGTCCCAAAAATAAATAAACGATGAAAAAAAAAATAAGTTGTCTCTATAGGGACAAATTTCAGTATGGATGCCTGCCTTCCTTCTTTCAGGATGCTTATTCAAGCAGGTCAGGTCTCAGATCTGTGTTTATTATTTTCATTTTGTCTATAGGAAAATAAAGGACTCAGAGATTCACACAGTCGTTAAGGGGCCGTGACTGTCATCTAGGATGCTTCCCACTGGAAACTTGAAGGTTTTATCTTGCTAAATACACTAAATATGTTGAAAATCGAAATACCATCAGTAGGATTCCAAGGACTCTTACCGTTAGCCCTGGATCCTGTGGCTCCTTGCTGGCATAGTATGTTACTGCCTGAGACGTTAAGCCTCTAGACCTCTGTTGGGGACCAACCATACCTGCTCCACAACCAGATCGAAGGGATTAATAATGAGGAGAGGAAATTTGCCTTGTTGGTGCCAGTGAGGCTCTTGAACACTCTCTGTCTTCTCCTTATGCCTGCTTTAGTGACTGCAGAGGAGATTTTTATTGCCAGACATACATGCAGTAGCAAAAAAACTGAAGCATCTCTCTCAGCTAGTGAGCTGTGCAAAATAAAAGTTTGGGACAGTCTCTATGGAAACTTTTGAATATGGTGACCTACCAGTGCTGAGTGCGTATGAAGTGACAAGTCCTCTTCGAAGGCAGAATGTCACAAATGGGAGTTGGTAGGACTTTATGAAGGTCGCTAAAATTATCTCTGCCTCAGTTTCCATCACTGTAAAGGCATAATTATTTGATTTGAAATTACATTAGCAGGATTAATGAGTAACCTAAATTACATCAAAGTCTTCAGAACTAGGCATTATATAAAGAGGAAGCAATCTATTAAGGGAGTAAAAGCTCAAGAAAGAGAGGCTAAACTTGATATATAAAATGTGGTCTGAAATGTAAGTAATTGACCAAAAATCAGGACTTTGGGCCAATTACTGGACATCCACGCTTTGTCATTTGAGAAAAATTGTACAGAATATCCTTTCTTCATTTCCAACATTTGCTTATTACGTGAAGTAGATAATTTAGTACTAAATAAAGACATAGTTACATTCTCTCCATGTATCATTGCAGACTGCTAAAAAAAGAATTATTTTAAATTGGTAGTCAGAATCTTTCCCCAAATGATGATAATTGGATCTCAGATTCAAAGGACACCATTCAATTGGAAAGAAATGGGCAGAGGAAATATAAAAGCTCTGTCCTCAGTATATAGTATTTTATATTTTCTGAAGTATTACATCAAGTCCAATCCACAAAGGAAGTAAACATTGACCCAAAATATATATCTGACATTTACCTTAAAAATTCCATGTGGTAGTCATTTATATTTTTGTTACTCATGCTGTAACGTCTCTTTGTGAGTGATAAGAATTGTCATTAATTTTTATTGATTGCCCACTGAGTACACAGTGCTCTGCTAAGATATTTTGATGGGCGTCGAGTAGAGAAACAAGGACAAAAGCTATCTGAATCCTCCAGCATAAATCAGTGTGCATATTGTTAGCCTTATTTAACAATGTTTCCATAGTTAATCACTCGTGTGTTTATCAAGTAACGTTGGGACTTTTAGAAGATGCACGCTTACTGTGATTTGAACAGCTTAGTATTTACGATGAAAAAGAAGTGGATTCAGATAGAAGGGGTTGAAAGTTTGTCCCTGGTGATTTGGGTAGAGAAATCATTAGCATAGATATTTGTTTATAACATGGCAAGTTGCTGAAGCAGGGCACTCTTCAATGAGCTTAAGGTATAACCTGTGAAGAATGTCTTGCTAGACAAATATCAACAAGAAGCTATGTGCATTTTACAAATACAAAGAAAATAAACATCGCTTATCTGGAGGGCAGGTTGAAGATGACTTATAGCATGGCAGGATATACATAAAGCACTAAAAATAAATCAGGATGACATATGATCTCCAAATAGAATTGAACACTCTTTGGATAGATGTGAGTCTGAAAAATTCTTGTCTGAATGATTTATACTGGATTTGTGTAATTTCCCCAGTGTCCCCTTCATGACTACTGAGAAATTTTGGAGAACACAGGGGAATATAGGTTGTGTTAAGAGGGTTCACAAATTCTAAATTCTACAAAGACCTACATGTTGCCCAGGATGGTTGGTATTTCAACCCAGAGCAGTGCTTGGTACAGATTATTAAATGTGACAGAAGGTATGTGGAGTTAACATATTATTCAATAAAATTCCCTTACGTCTCACTGGGTAAATAAAATCCTTAGGCATTTATTTATAACTAAATATCTTATCAATCCTTTTATTAGGAAATATTTCATCTGTATATTAACTCTGTATATGTCCCTACACACACACACACACACACACACACACACACACACACCAAATATTTTGTGTCATTCTAATATATGTCAGGAATTGTGGTAGCTATTTCACACATGTATATTCATTTTAATTTTATATTTAGCAAGCTGTCTTAGTGTGTTTAAGTTGTTATATCAAAATACCACGTAATGGGGAGCTTATAAACAACAGTTTGTTTCTTACAATTCTGGAAGCTAGGAACTCCAAGATTATGGTGGCAGCATGGTCATGTTCTGGTAAGAGGTCTCTCAGGTGCTTCAGACTAATTATTTCTCACTGGGTTCTCACAGGGTAGAAGGGAAGGGGACCTCCGGTGGGGTCTCTTTGAAAAGGACATTAATCCCATTCATGAGGACTCCACACTCATGACTCAATCAATTCCCAAAGACCCCACTTCCTACTACCATCACCTTTGGAAGGTAGGATTTACCATATGAATTTAGGGAGGGACACATTCAGACAATAGCAAAAGGTTGATGAAATATGTCTTTTTGTTAAGTTTAGTGACTAGTTAAGAGTCTTCTTCCAAGGAGGAAGACATGAAGAATGTTTACCAAATGTGTGCATGTAAAACGCTTTGAAACCCCTTATCAATGAAGCAAATATCATAACTAGAAAATCTTGAGGAGATGCACCCCACAATGGGAGGTACTAAACGATGTACGTATCAAACTGTTCATTCTATGAAATATCAAAACTCCATTTGGACCTTGGAAGTATATCTCTTCCCTTTAAATGACAACACAGAATTGATTTTATTTATTGCCTCTTGAGTGAAAATATGTTCAGCAGTGAACCATGAATTTCTAAACACATTCTTCCATAGGCCACAATCGAGGAAGCTCCTCGGTTCCTCTTCATTATGTGTTTCTTTCCACAATGCAATGTCTTGATGCATAAAGGGTCATATGTCATTTAGGTGGCCCTTCATGCCTTTAGATTTTGAAAGCTATAGCTTTCTGACCTAACGACTGTACTGTAGTTTTCAGAAACAATGAAGTTAACATCTTAGACTGTAGAAATTTGGCCAATTAGGTAGTAACTGAAGCCAAAAGATGGAAGGGTAATAAAAACTATTATGTATATCTAAATGTATACATCAGCATTTCAAAACTCCTTTGTCCACATTCTTAATCTTCACATTCATTTTGACTGTACATGCATACATCTAAATAAACTGAGCTCTGGTGAGAAGTCCTCTTTTGTTTGCTACAGCAGCCTTATTTTCTCCAGGAACTAGTATTTTAAGAAGAATAAAAATTATTGGTTAATATCCATTTCTGTTTGAAATATATTTAACTGTATAGTTAGAGTTGATATATATTTATATATTCATTATATTTATGTATTTTTAAATATATTTCTAAAAGCCACAAAAATGTAAAATACAATATTTCAGATGCTGTAATAATGCAAAAGTAATTACTTCTCACCCCAATGCCTGTCTCTTTACTTCTGATATAAAGAGAGCATAAAGAAGTCAGCTTTCTTAAATATAGTCCTCTTTGACTTGTGGTTTATTTTTTATCAGCTATTTGTAGTAAGGAGTAAATGTAGATGTCTTTATTTAGAATATTGACCTGGGGTGGAGGGGGGAGGTATATTTCAAGCAAACATTTGGCAGGCTTGGGTGCTTGAACTTCTAAATACATAATTTCAGAGATCATTTCTTCCAAATTTTTTTTCAGTTAGCGAGAATTACAATGCAATTTCAAACTCAATTCAAGTCTGACCCTGATCTGCTAGAACATAAATATACCCAATCCAATTATATCAGCCACCAAAGAACACTTTGTACTTCCTTGCAGATGCTTCTTTTCATTGTTCCCTCAGGATAAAACAGACTTAGTGGTGGGAGATATGTTACATGGTGAATAACAGCTTACAAGACAGGTTTTCACCCAATTTCCATAGGAAGACATCACATTTGGATGATGATGTGAAATATGAATTTCAGTCCAGCTGTTTAATCCCCTGCTCTTTGAAACATATTTTTCAAGGTTAATTTGTTTTTGAGAGAGAGTGCCAGGGAGGTGCAGAGAGAGAGGGAGACAGAGGATCCAAAGCAGGCTCTGTGCTGACAGGAGAGAGCCTGATGTGGGGCTCAAACTCAGGAACTGTGAGATCATGAGCCAAAGTCGGACACCGAACTGACTGAGTCACCCCAGCGCCCCGATAATTCAATAATTGTATGCACAATCAGTATAGCTGCTATCCACTCCATAAAAAGTTAATTTTTTTTCTTATGATGAGAACTTTAAGATTACTGTTTTAGCAACTGTCAAATATGCAATACAATAGTATTGACTATAGTTGTCATGCTCTACATTACAATGCATGACTTACTTATTTTATAACTGGAAGTTGGTAGCTTTTGACCCCCTTTGCCCACCCCAACTTCCTTCCCCTCTGGAAACCACCAATTTGTTCTTTGTGTCTAATGAGTTTGGTTTTGTTATGTTTAGTTTGTTCATTTGTTTTGTTTGTTTAGATTCCACATGTAAGTGAAATCATATGGTTATGTGTCTTGACTTATCACTCTGCATTTCCTCAAGGTCCATCCATGTTGTTGCAAATGGCAAGATTTCATTCATTTTTTATAACCAAGTGGTGCTCCATTCTACATCTATAACACATATTATTTTTTCTTCTTTTGTTTTTTGGGAGGCTTTGATTACCAATTCAATTTCCTTACTAGTAATTGGTCTTTTGAGATATTGTGTTTCTTCATGATTTAAACTTGGCAGATTATATGTTTCTAGAAATTCATCCACTTCTTCTAGGTTATACAATTTATTGGCATGTAATTGGTTAACAGACTTAACAATCTTTACCTTTTGACTTTTATAACTGTATTTCTTTAGTATCGGTTGTGATTTCTTTTATTTCTGATTTTATTTTTTGGTTGGATGCTTAACTGACTGAACCACCCAGGTTCCCCAAACACTGCTCTTTTTTTTTTTTAAATAAATTAACCTTTGAATGTAATGTGAAAGCCTAAAGGTTACCAATATTTCATTATTTCCTCAAGAAAATCAGTTCCAAAGTAAAGATCAGGACCTGAGGTGAAGTAGGAAACTCAACCCACTGAGCCACCCAGATGCCCTTCACTGCTTTTTTTTTTTTAATGTTTATTTATTTTTGAGAGAGAGATTGAGAGAGAGAGACAGAGAGACAGAGAGGTTGAGCAGGGGAGGGGCAGAGAAAAAGGGAGACACAGAATCCCAAGCAGGCTCCAGCCTCTGAGTTGTCAGCACAAAGCTGGGTACAGGGTTCAAACCCACAAACCACTAGATCATGACCTGAGCTGAAGTCAGATACTTAACCAACGGAGCCACCCAGGCACCCCTAACGCCCCAAACACTGTTCTTTCTTTTTTAATAAATTGACCTTTAAATGTAATGAGAAAGCCTAGAGGTTAACAATATTTCATTATTTCCTTAAGAAAATTTGTTCCAAAGTAAAACAATGACCCAGACAGTAATAGTCTACATATATGATCTATCTGCCAAGTATTGAAACCCAGAGAGTTATCTTGTCACAGCAAATACAAATTTGTTGAAGTTATTTTTAAAGCCTTCAGTGCCCAAACTATGGAACACATCAGTTAAGAAAAATGGATCAGGAGTGAGGTTGATAGGATTTATGGTTGTTGTTGTTTGTTTGTTTGTTTTTCACATTTTCAGAATATTGGTGGAGATTGATTTTAAATGTGGTGCATTTTAGCTTACATTTTAGAATACAGTTCCTTCAAATGGTAATGCAGAATGGTAAATGAAGTTAGTAATGCAAAATGGCCATTGAATTCCAAAGGAAGATTCTAGGAGAGTGAGCCCTTTGAAGAGTCTCTCCTTATGACTGACTCAAGATAATCACAGGCCTGGCAAGTTATATGTTCTGCAAAAAGTCGCTCCATGTGTCCATATGTTTGGACACACAGGATGATGTCTTTTCCAGAAGTAACAAGAGGACCACATTCTTCTGTCATTTGCTACCTGTTTGACCTTGAGCCAATCACCAAGGCCTACTGCGCTGTAATTCTCTTCTCCAAAAAATAAAATACTAACCTATTAATAAGAGGCCACAGGAAAGAAAAATAAATATTATCAAATTAAAGTGTCTCTCATATTCATAGTTTATGAATTATCTATTTATAGATGAATATTAAGACTCTTGAACACCATTGCCAAACATAGCTACAGTCTTTTTTACAAGACAAGTGTTTTTCTCCTTGACATTGTAATGAAATCACACAGAAATCATATGAGAAAAATAAGTTTTATCTGAGAATATATACATTTTTCTATTTATAGATTCTGGACTAGGTAGAAATTCCACCTATAACTGAGCAGATTACTATCTGTGACCTACTATATCTATAATCTTTTGGAGGACAAAATCAGTAGGCTCTTGAAGTCCATCCAGATCAGTGATCGTTTGTGCCTGGTTTTAGTTAATTAAGATTGTTTTCAGGACAGTAAGCCTCACACTTAGCTTTCAGTGGAATTTGACTTGTAAGAATAAATCAGTGCTTTGGAAATGTCATGTTCTCATTTTAATGAGTTTATAATTAAGCAGAACACCGGTTGTTTTCTTTACTGAATCCCACCCACAAGGATTCTATCGATTTACTGTTTCATTATATGAAATAGCACGTCAGGGTGAAGGTAAAGCCGAAAACAAATTATGATCTCATCTAAGATGGAGATCTATATTGGAGTGAGAGTGCTGACCTGTGAAATAAATTCAAGGAGCATTTACAAAATCATTCCTATTGTCAAAATGATGAAAGAAGATCTTCTCTGGGCGTTGCAGTGGGGACCAACCGAGAAGTCAGGAAGTTTCCAAACTTAAAATGCTAAAATAATGTTCACATGTTTTTATTAATAAGGGATTCTTTTAATTATAGAAGGAATACTTTAATATCCTTGAAAGTGTGTTCATGTATAGCAAAGGGACGATTGGGGAGGACAGTGTTGCACGGAGAAGAATTATCAAAATTAAATTCATGAATGTTGAAGATTACACTTTAACTTTGTATGTTTTTTCAAATGTCATTGTCATCACTAAAATTACTTTGACATTATTAGGTGTCATGGGCCTTACTCACGTGATGACTTTCCTCATGCAAAGGGATCTTTATTTTTTATCAACTGGTGTCTACAAATAGGAAAGGCATTTATAATAGTAAAGAAGGAAATTAGTTATCGTTGTCCTTTCATTTCATCAGCTCTTTCACCTCAGTCATTAAGTGTTACTTTTTACCTGGACACGGTATAATTCCTGGTAGAAATTAGAGTAAAGAAATGAACCAAACAGCCCGTGTGTTGTAGAAGTTCATAACAATTAAGTTTAAATGTGACTTGACATATGTGTGGGGTATTACAAAACCATTTAGGAAGATCACATAAAAAAGAGGTACACAATTACTACAAAGTCAACAAGCTTAGGATTCAAGAAAGGTGGACTCTATAATAAATAATACGATTTAAAAATTCTAAGAACACAGACCATTTTCCTTAGTTATAAAGTTGATGTCTTATAAGAACTAGTTATATGATTTTGAACTTTAAGGTTCCCATAATCCTAGAGTATTATGCCTAGATAATAAAATTATGTTTGAAAGTAAATTTGTATCTCCAGTAGAATAAGTGGTATTTTCCAGATAGCCAAATGGATTTCTCATATTCTTTTTGTTTCATTTACATGTGCTTTACTTAGAAATGTGTGAACACCTTCTTAAGTGAGTTCCTATTTCTGAAATGAGATCTGAGATCCATCCACAGATCTACTCTATTCCAAGAAGTTACCTTTGTGTCTTTAATTGTTCGCATTTGAATTGGAAATCTAACCAATGTAGGAGGCATTAATTAAAGATACATTAAGAGAAAAGAGAGTGAGAAGGAAGGAAGGAAGGAAGGAAGGACGGAAGGAAGGAAGGAAGGAAGGACGGAAGGAAGGAAGGAAGGAGGAGGAGAGAGAGAGAGAAATTTGTGTGACCCTTAACACAACTTACAACTTATACAACCTATAGATTATAAAAGAGGTAAAAATGCTATGTTGTGGGGCACTTAGATGACTCCATTCATTAAGCATCCAACTCTTTATTTCAGCTCAATCATGATCTCACAGTTTGTGGGTTTGAGCCTCGCCTCAGGCTCTGTGCTGACAGTGCAAAACCTGCTTGGGATTCTCTCCCTCTCTCTCTGCCCTTCTTCCACTTGCTCTCTCTCTCTCAAAATAAATAAATAAAGTTAAAAAACGCAATTTTTTTATTTTACTGGAATTAAAGATTTGGCCCATACTCAATAAGTTTCATGATAAATTAAATTATAATTTTTTGAGATCTCTCAAAGAGCCTTTGAGAAAGTAAGAGATAGCCAAGTAATATTCCCTTGTATATGTGTGCCACATCTTTATACATTCATCAGTAAATGGGCATTTGGCTCTCTCCGTAGTTTGGCTATTGTATAATGCTGCAATAAACATTGGAGTGCCCTGTTGAATCTGTATTTTCATATCCTTTGGATGAATAACTAATAGTGAAATTACTGGATCATAAGGTAGTTCTGTTTTTTGGTTTTTTTTTTTTTAATTTTTTTTTCAACGTTTATTTATTTTTGGGACAGAGAGAGACAGAGCATGAACGGGGGAGGGGCAGAGAGAGAGGGAGACACAGAATCGGAAACAGGCTCCAGGCTCTGAGCCATTAGCCCAGAGCCTGACGCGGGGCTCGAACTCACGGACAGCGAGATCGTGACCTGGCTGAAGTCGGACGCTTAACCGACTGCGCCACCCAGGCGCCCCTGTTTTTTGTTTTTTGAGGAAGCTCCATACTAAGTGATGAATCACTGAATTTTACTCCTGGAAGCAATATTGCAGTGTATATTGGCTAACTAAAATTTAAATTAAAAGGAAAGGAAAGGAAAGGAAAGGAAAGGAAAGGAAAGGAAAAGAGAAAAGAAAAGAAAAGAAAAGAAAAGAAAAGAAAAGAGAAAAGAAAAGAAAAGAAAAAAGAAAAGAAAAGAAAAGAAAAGAAAAGAAAAGAAAAGAAAAAAGAAAAAAAGAAAAGAAGGGAGATATATCATACTTAGAATTGAAATGGTGGTTTCATTTGAATTTTGGGAAAAAGTACCTGTATCAGAATATCTCAATTAAAAAAAAAACCAGTTTATTTATTTATTTTGAGAGAGAGAGAGAGTGTGTGCACACATGAACAAGCAAGAAAGGGGCAGAGAGAGAGGGAGAGAGAGAATCCCAAACTGGCTCTGTGCTATCAGTACAGAGCCTGATGCAGGGCTTAATCTCACAAAATCAAGAGTCAGAGGCTTAACCAACTAAGCCACCCAGGAACCCTTATCTTAATCTTAAGAACAATTTTGAAAGATTGCTTACCGTATATATTTCTGATAAGTTATGAGAATTTCACTTAAGTTTCATACTTGATAAATACAAAATAATGTGAAAGAGAAACCAGTTAGTATTAATTTGACTCTTTGTGAAATGCTAACATTAATTTTAACCTCAGATGAAAATATATAGGAAGAATATGATTAGTCTTGAGGAACCACATATTGAACCTCACATATTTCCCACAGATACTTATCATCTGTGAGTTCAATGAGTTTCACCATAAGGAATTCTGAACATGTGAATTAGTCCTTATTATAAAGGATAATAGTTAATTAAAAACCTAGTTTGAATATCAGCTTTCTTTAAAAAATAAACATGATATTCTTTGACACATCTTTAGAATGGAAACTCATAATTTACTTTAGTATAAAGGTAATCATTATAATAAAGTATACTAGTTACTAAGAACCTTCTAAGTGTCAAAAATGATCATTTATGTATTCAAAGAATAACAATTGAGTACTTACTGTGAGCCAGTCACTGTCCTAAGCAGTGAGTAGACAGTCTTTAAGTTTAAGGAGATTACATTGTATTGGGAGAAAACAGATAATAAATAAATAATAAATGCATACTGAATACATCAGTCTGCTATGAGTTTATAGAAAAATAAACAGGATATAGGGATAGAGACTGATGACAGAAAGTATGTTTTTTTTTTTTTTTGACAGAAAGTATGTTTGTTTGCTTGTTTGTTTTATATCGGATAGTGTCTTCATTAACTTGGACTGCTATAAAAAATTACCACAGAAAGAGTGACTTAAACAACAAACATTTTTCATGGTTCTGCAATAGGAGTTCCAGATTAAAGTGCCCACAGATATGGTTCTTGGTGAAGGCTCTCTTCTTAGCATGGCGATAGATACCAGCTTGTTATCTCCTCACATGATGGAAAGAGAAAAGGTTAGTTTCTTCCTCTTCTTATAAGGATACTAATTTCATCATGGGGACTCCACTTGCATGATATATTTACCTCCCAAAGGTAATTAGAAAGGCCCTACTTCCATATATTCCAACATTAGGACTTCATTGGAGTTTGGTGGTGGGGTGGGGGGAGGGATACATTCAGTCCATAGCAGGTAGTCATAAAATGTCCCTCTGATGAACTGACATTTGTGCAGATATGAGGAAGAAAGGAGGGAGTTAGCCCTATAGATATCTGGAGACAGTTGTTCTGGAAAAAGATCCTCAAGCAGGAGGTGTTTAACATGTTCAAACTAAGGTGAGAAAGTTAAAGGCTGATAGCGAGGATATCAAAACACCAACAGTTTTACAAGCCAGGGAAAAGGTTTTTGACAAAGCGTAGTTGAATTATGGATGCATTTTAAACTTAGAAAAGACCCTATTAAAGACTGTACATAGAACTGTGAAGTTTGTTTTGAGATATCAATTAGGTATGAATGTGGAAATCTCAAGAAAGTAGTTGGACCTAAGAATCTTGAGTTTTGAATGAGATCAGGACTGGAAAGGTATCTTCATACATAAAACCTCACAAATATCATTAATGAAGACATTATTCTTCCCAATACACAATAGAAAAACCCGAGGTTTACATAGGTGTATCTTCTCAGGCCACATAGCTTATAAATAATTGAACTATAAGTTGATTTAGCTTGTACCTACCTCCTATGGCACGTACCGTATCTTTCTTTTAGCGTGATTTAAGTTGTAAGAGATTAAATATTCAACATAAACCAACGTCAATACAATGCCAAGAAAAATAGCTTCTTAATTATCCATCCTCCTTCATTTCGGGGAAATCTGAAATTTTCCTTAGAGTCAAAAGAATTTGAATTCCTTCAATTAGTCAATACCAGTACATATTGAAAACCATTATATGCTAAACATTTTTTTCAGATACTGGCAGTTCAATGATGAACAAGACAGACTATATCTCTGCCCTAATGAAGGCTATATTCTAGAAACACACAACAGTGTACAATTTTAGACTAAATTAACTGCTTTTGTACCATTGAGAACATGAGTGGAGATGAGTGGTCAGGAAAAGCCTCTATTTAAGCAGACTACCAAGTGTAAAGGAGGAATCAGCCATTTTTAGTTCTGGGGTGGGCATGGGAGAGTGCTTGGGAATAAGTCTGAGGAAAACGTGGAGGGGGCAGGGAAGGGCCCAGGATGGCAGGGAGGATTGGTGGACTTATCAGGCAGAAAGAAGCAAGAAAAAGTTGCTGACATAGCAGGAAGCTTGGTCAGCTGGAATATCCAAAAGATGTAAATCCACATTTATTTGTGGCTAATGATGTTTAAGTAATTCAGAACGATTCATATTTCTCGGCCCTATAGATATTTTAATAAGGTCGTCTCCAATAGATTCACGGACAAACGCCCACCCTAAACTACACATGTATACCTCCCAGAGGTGTTGCCACAGATTGTGGTCTTCAAAAGCCTAATGTTAATCCTTATTCCAACAGTCTGAGAGAGTTAGAAACTGAAAATTCAAGATAGGGATGTTGTAAGTCATGGAAATCATAAAGGTGATAAAGCTCAACAGAAGAGAGAACCCAGAATCCTGGCTCCTGCCGTGTTACATTAGGAGAGAAAATGTTTCTTTGACATATATAATCTTGGGTCAAATGTTCTTCTTTGAAAAGTTTGTGATTTGTCGGTAGATTCCCTCTGCTAAACGAGGCAATGAAATTCTTCCAGGTCTCAGCAACCAGACAGATGTTTGTCTTTTCTAGACTGCCCTAGCTGCTAAAGAATATCAAACTCCTGGGACAAAGGACACTGTACTAACCAAGCCTTCCATTTGATTTGGAGACTGATTCATAGTTTTGACTTCTCAGATATATTGGATCCTGAGTCTTTGCCTCTGACTACCATGCCAATTGAAGAGCAGAGTCTGGAAAAAATTTTTATGCAATAAATTGGTAGTAAATGATGAAAATATCAGTATTTTCAGGAAGGCACCTGATAAATCCTTGGAAAATAGGTACATTTAGGATCACAAAGAAAAAAAAATGACAGAAGAAGACATCCATTATTTCGGAGATTGGTGTAAATAAAGACACCCAACTGGCAGCTTAATTTCTCCAGCACATTGGAGTCCATAGTGTCAATAATTTAAAGGTGAATTAGGCACTTTTCCCCTTAGGTGAGAATATAATTAAATGTTTCAAGTCTTACATGGGGAAGGCATAGATGTAAATATCAAAAACCCAAGTACAATCTACATTTATGTAGAGTCTTCCAGTTTGCAATACATGTGTTCATTTTTTACCTCATTTAAATTTCACAACAATACTGGTAGATTTATTAGTTTCAACTTGAGATTCAGAATGTGCAAGCAACGATGAGCTATCACCTCACACCTGTCAGAATGGTTAAAATTAACAACACAGGCAACAACAGATGCTGGCGAGGATGCGGAGACAGAGGATCTCTTTTGCACTGTTGGTGGGAGTGCGAACTGGTACAGCCACTCCAGAGAACAGTATGGAAGTTCCCCAAAAAGTTAAAAATACATCTACCCTAGAATCCAGCAGTTGTACTTTAGGTATTCACCCAAAGGATACAAAATACTGATTTGTAGGGGCACATGCATCCCGATGCTTATAGCAGCATTATCCACAATAGCCAAACTATGGAGAGAGCCCCAGTGTCCCTCGACCGATGGATGGATAAAGAAGGCAATGGAATGTTACTCAGCCATAAAAGAGAATGAAATCTTGCCATTTGCAACGGCATGGATGGAGCTAGACTGTGTTATGATAGGCGAAATAAGTCAATGAGAAAGACAAACACTATATAATTTCCCTCATGTGTAGAAGTTAAGAAACAAAACAGGTGAACATAGGGGAAAGAAAAATAAAGTGAAGGAAATAAGCCATAAGAGACTCTTAGCTATAGAGAACAAACTGAGGCTTGCTGGAGGGGATGTGGGTGAAGGATGGGCTGTGTGTGATGAGTATTAGGGAGGGCATGTGTTGGGATGAGCATTGGCTGCTATATGTAAGTGAGGAACCACTAAATTCTATTCCTGAAACCAAAGTATACTATATGTTAACTAACTAGAATTTAAATAAAAATCTGAAGCAAAAAAACAAAAAACAAAAAAAAATAGAAGAAAGTACACACAAGCTTCCAGGTTTCAGAATATAATAAATGATGAATTAGGTCCTAATATAGAGAAACGTTACATTTTACAGTTTCTTCCAAATGGAGAACTGTATTCATTAATTGCCAGTTAGCGGGCCACTACTCCTTGCTCTCTCTCTCTCTCTCTCTCTCTTTTTATGTTACAACCAGTGGGTAAAAGGAAAAGAGACATCATAATGTTAATTATAGTCATCTGTTACATTCAGGATTTTGCATGTGATTTATAGAAGATAAAATATTATAAATTTGATAAACTTTATCTTCCATATTACACAATGACATTCGCTTCAGGATTTAGGCCATATCTAGGTAAACACTTTGTTTCAATTAAACATAAATATAGCAATATATTTGATCGTGTTTTTCCTGAAAAGTTTATTCACATATCCACAGTAAGAATGCCAAGGTCTTGGGGCGCCTGAGTGGCTCCATCAGCTCAAGTCATAATCTTCTGGCTCACGAGTTAGATCCCTGCATTGGGCTCTGTGCTGATAGCCCAGCGCCTGGAGCCTGCTTCAAATTCTGTGTCTCCTTCTCCGTGCTCCTCCCCTGCTCACCCTCTGTCTCTCTCTGTCACTATCTCTGTCTCTCTGTCACTATCTCTGTCTCTGTCTCTGTCTCTCTCTCTCTCAAAAATTAATAATACACGAAAAACAATTAAAAAAATAAAAAAAAATGCTACGGTCTTGCACAAGCATTCTGACATATCAAAGTCAAATCAATCTTGGGACTTAAAAAAAAAAAAAAGACCATTCCCTTAGAAAAATACCTGTAATTGTACAGAAAAGCCTACAGAAACTAATTACATCCTAGATTTAAATTGTAATTTATAAACTCTCAAGTGGAAAAAGAAAACTTGGAAAAGAAGAACAGGTCCTAAAAAATGATTTATTTCTAATGGGAAAGAACCCTCCATGAAGATTTCATTCCGGGGCCGTCCAGGGAGGGGTAATTATACTCTACCCTGATTTTGCCAAGAGAAAACGAATACAAAACAAGTTCCCCTTTGTAAAATGAGGAAATAAAAGAAAAAAGCCCATCGAACTGCATGGAGAGTTAGTATACTAACTTTTCTACTAGAACTGGCAAAAGCCAATGGTTTTTTTCTAGATTAAAATAGGTGAAATAGAAATTCTCCGTGGCAAAAGCATTCCAAATTCAAGCACACTTTCCCTTAAAATCTGAGAAAAGAAAAAAGTTTATTAGGAATGGAGTATCTGTGGGCATGATTCTTATATATAGTTGTAGTAACTTTTTCTTGAAACGTATTGAAAGTGTAATGTTAAGTCTTTTGAACTTTATTCCAGTTATAAACATATAAGAAGGAGGTGGGAACCATACCTGGGATCCTACATAAGCCTTGACTTATGTCAAGGCTACTGCCTGTCATGGGCTTGTGTCTTCATAACATGAATGCATGGACCTTGCTTATAATAAGTGTCTGTTTAATGAATGGAAGAACAAGCAAATGAATTAGTAAACCAACTTCTGGGCTGTCATATATTCATACTTTGAGAACTCTCTTTATTCACATTTTAAAAAGCTGAAACAAACGAAAACTTGTGAAAAACAACGATTCCCTGTAGAATCATTTTAAATTCAGCTTTGGTTTGTATCATCTTTGTAGTTACTCTTTTCTCTATGACACTAAGACAGTTTAGAACAACCTTTAACTTTGCGTTGATTTTCTACATCGGTTGCCAAATATCTTCCGGATTAGTTTATCCCAGCCTTCCCATTCCCACTTGTAACTTTGCATTTTGATTTCTTTCTCTCACATCGCTTAAAATTCAAGAGAATAGTAATGACATATGGGGTGTCTGGGTGGCTCAGTCGGTTGAGCGTCTGACTTCGGCTCAGGTCATGATCTCTCCGCTTGTGAGTTCAAGCCCTGCGTCCGGCTCTGTGCTGACAGCTCAGAGCCTGGAGCCTGCTTCGGATATTGTGTCCCACTCTGTCTCTGCCCCTCCCTCACTCATGCTCTGTTTCTCTCTCTCTCTCTCTCTCTCTCTCTCTCAAGAATAAATAAAACATTAAAAAATAAAATAAAGAGAATAGTAATGACATAGACCAGGTATTCAAGATGTGGTCTCCCCTGGTTGCAAACAGGATATTCTTACAGTCCAGACATTGTTTTCTTCAGGAGTCACGTGAGCTATGGCCAGTGAGATGTTGGTGAATTCTCCCAGGCCAAGATAATGCACGGGAATCCCAACTCTCTCATCTTGGGGAAGCCAGAAAAAGAATGGCCTGGACATTACCTGAGGAAATTAAACCAAAAAAATTATCCTGAAGCTCCCACCTTGCTCCAGCCTCCAAAGGAGATTCATCTCCTAACCAGTTCATCTCCATGCGAAAATGTAATATAAGAAGCAGAGGCTCCCCCCATAGTTATCTTAAATCCTTTTATTTTTATTTATTTAAAAAAAATTTTTTTAACGTTTGTTTATTTTTGAGACAGAGAGAGACAGAGCATGAACGGGGGAGGGTCAGAGAGAGGGAGACACAGAATCTGAAACAGGCTCCAGGCTCTGAGCAGTCAGCACAGAGCCCAACGCGGGGCTCGAACTCACAGACCGAGAGATCATGACCTGAGCCGAAGTCGGATGCTTAACCCACTGAGCCACCCAGGCGCCCCTATCTTAAATCCTTTAAAAACTAAGCCAGAGAAGCGGGTGCCTCATTGCTGTCTAAGCACTATTGCTGTATTTTACTGAATGAGAAAAAAAGAGAACCAATACAAATAGGTAAATGATTCAATCTGCATGAAGTTTTCTTTTTTTTTTTTTAACATTTATTTATTTATTTATTATTGAGAGAGAGAGAGACAGAACGTGAGCAGGGGAGGGACAGAGAGAGAGGGAGACACAGAATCGCAAGCAGGCTCCAGGCTCTGAGCTGTCAGCACAGAGCTCAAAGCGGGGCTCGAACCCACAAACTGTGAGATCATGACCTGAGCTGAAGTCAGATGCTTAACCGACTGAGCCACCCAGGTGCCCCTGCATGAAGTTTTCCTAAGATCTGTTTTTCTCTTTTTACTTTAAAATCAAATATACTCAGTAACTGACCCCAAGTATAGTATTAATTTTATTTCCTCTTGACCTAAGTGGAAGTGGATACAATAAAAATATGTGGAAAATTGCCAATAAAAAGCTTGCTTGTTTGATTCTTTTTTCCAGATTTTGTCCTCAAGCTGAGGGAAACAGAGACATCACATAGAATAAGACTCCTCAATATATCTGTGATAATGGACTATTTTTTTTAGTAGGTCTGTTTGCTTGTTTAATTCCCTGTTGATCACAGACCAGGCCGAATCTTTGTGAATACACACACACAGAAAGGTTGGGTTTTGTATTTATCCCAAATCGCTGTAGAAATTTCCAAATACTCCCTCTCTCACATTTCATACTAATTGCATGGCAGACCAGTAAGAGTTTGCAGGTTGAAATAAGATCATGCACCACCCTGTCAGTTGCAGTGCCAGGAAATATTTTCATTATTTGTTTTTGTGTTTATTTCTCCCCTAGGTCTATGGTACCTTGGAGCTCCTTAGGAAAGGTTTAGGTTTTATTTGTTGTTTTATTTGTTGTTGTTTATCAGTAATAATAGAATTCTCCCTGGAACATAGTAGGTGACTAATAAATATTAGTTGTACAGAGTGCAGGAGTTAACAAATCAAAATCCCTTCAAAATCCCCAAACACCCTGGACTCTTCTGACTTGGGAGAGCCAGAAAAGTAGCATCAAACACCACGGTATTTTAAAAACAGGAACAAAGCTCACATATTTACCCCCTTATCTCAAATTTCATATACCTCAAGAGTGCTTGGAATTGAATTAGAGTAACATTCAGGTCTAAGAGAGCATTTGTAAATAGAGGGGTTGACCCAGGCTACGAAATCAGAAAGGTCTCAGGTTGATCAAGCCAGGGCTGGTTCCCACAACAGGCACTATGGGGAATGTTCCAGGCTGAGCTTTGACAGGCGATTCCCTTTCCTTTCAAAGAATCACACCGATCCTTACCTAGCGTATTATTAGTCTGCCAGGGCTGCCGTAACAAAATCCTCCAGACATGGTGGTGTAAATAGCGGAATGTGATTTTCTCATAGTTCTAGAGGCTACAAGTCCAAGGTCAAGATGCCAGCTGTTTTTTGGTTCTCCTAAAGCCTCTCTTGTTGCTTGCAGATGGATGCTTCTTTCCTGTGTCCACATGTGGTTTTTTTCTCTGGGTATGTGCACTCCTGGTGTCCTCTACCTCTTATAAGGACACCAGTCATATTGGATGAGGGTTCCATCATCACGAATTCATTTAATCTCAATTGCTTCTGTAAAAGCCCAACTCCAAATATAGTCACATGAGACATTAGAGCTTCAACATGAATTTGGGAATGAGGGTGGGGGGACACAATTCAGTCTATAAGGTCTTGGCACGTTATTGTAAAAAGAGATGTTCTACGGGGAACAAGTTTGACGGCATTTACCTCATACTGAGCTCTCTTTAAGCCACTATTGTTAACAATGAAATTTATCGTTACACTATGTGCAGATTGTTCATCAATTGCAGTCTTGTACTATGACTTTGCAAACTCTCCTAAAAGCAAAATCCAATTAAATGAATGCTTTAATGAGGAAGAGACAAGGGTCACTTTTTTAAAAAGGAGAAATATCATAGTTACTGTAGGGCTGCATGAGAGTCATGATACCCTGGAAAGGCGCATTGATAATAATATAATCATAATAAAAGCACTGGTTTAAATTAGCAGATTTTAGAGTAGAAAACGATGACCCAGTTCATCTGATCTTATAGTTAATGACACTGACATCTTAACCTTGCCTTAACTTGATGTATCAGCAAGCATTTGAACACACCAGGGATTTCATTTTTACCGAGGATTTTTTTCCCCCAGAAACCATGATGATTACTAATCAACAATCATATTTTAATAGTGTCTTCATAGTGGTTTTCTGATGCAGCATGAATAATTGCCTACCATCTGTATTGCTCGACTTTCATAACAAACCTTAGCTACTGAATTGAAAACTAAACGTGCTAATCTATTCACTGCACTGCGCTCATGCATGAAATGCAAGAGAATGTCAAAGAAATTATCCATTTATTTACATAGCCTTTTTTTCCTTCCATTTTCCTTTAGAGCTTTTCAGTCTGTCATTTGCACCACCAACTCTCAATATAGAAGTTGGTAGTCTAGGCGTGTAGCCGATTCCATTTTTGAACCCTCAATATCAATGGTTCTTGACTCATAAGCAGAAACTAAACTCATTTTGCTCTGAAATATATGCGTTTGCATTGCAGAACTTTTCACTGTTTTGGACAACTTTTACTTCTTCATTCAAAAGAGGAAAGGAATTGTAAAGACCAAGAAGCTAAGGGCATGTGTCCTAGCAGAATGCTGAATGAGCACTAAAAAATTACTTATTGACGTATATGGTAGCTTCTAATCAGGGCTGTTAGTTCTTCTCTATTATGAATACTAAATTGACATAACATTTAAACGAAAGCTGTGATTTTTCTCAGAAATTGTTCACTTTTACATTTTGAAATTATATAAGTCCCCTCCTTTCTGAGCAAGTATATGTTTCCAGTGCATCTGTAGAGTCCACAGAAAGCAGGGAGATAATGCTTGGAGTGAATAGTGTTTCTGAATCGAAAACTCCCTTCAAGCCATAAGGTACAAAGAATAGGTATTATGATATAGTGATAAAAGTAGCAAATGGAGGGTTTCACCATGGAGATACTTACAAACAGAATATTTGGTGGGGAGGGCCAGTAATAGCTAACTTTCACATGGAGCGTGTCTTCTGCTGATTTCTGTTTCCCCGCTTTGCAGGGATACCCTGTTCCTATCCACCCCTATGTCCCCCACCACTCCAATAGAAAACCCTTTCACCATAGTGGTTTTACTCAAAGAAATCTAAAGTGTTTGGAGTCGGTTAGGTACAAATCTTAGTGCTATCCAGGACTACCTGTGTGACATCAGGCAAGTTTGTTTGTTTGTTTGTTTGTTTCTCTTTTTAAAGTTTAACTTTCCCAAGTTTTGTAAAATGTTGATAATTATAGTAGCCCCTTTATAGGATTAAATGTATTACACTATGTGAATTACTTGTAAACTGCTTAGTATGTACATAAATATCATTAATACTTACTTTTATTGTGTGGAGGAAAAAACAGAACTTTCCAGAGGCCTTGGGACCTCTGTGGTTACTTGTCTCTATCTTGGTCCGGTGGCTTTGTTTCCCATCGTCAGGGGTCTCTGAATACTGTATTTCCCCTGGGATGTACAAGTGGTATTAGAACTGGTTTACAACTTCCCTGGGCAGTTCGAATCAAGTTGTAGGATGTTTGTGTCTAGGAGATAACAAGGTCACATGCATAAAAAGAAAAGATAAAAGCTCAGGCAAATGTCATCAGCACCTTTCCAAAGTTTCCATACAAAGGGGAAACGGCGAGGCTAGGATCTCTCTCCTGGTGAACATTCCGAGGGTAAATCCAGCTGTGCCTGGCTCCTGTGCATCTCTCCATAGATGACTGCCTCCATCCTGTTGGATGCAGCTACATACTCTGTGATTGAGATGACAAATTTTCACCCTGTAATGTGTACACATTGACAAACTTGGGATCACGATCATTATCATGATCATTAGCACATCATCAGCATCAGAACAACCATCATCATTAGCACAGTATTAAAAATGTCTTAAACACTGTGAAAAGCATAGGGATGCATAGTGCTTTGTTCCTGTCTTCTGGGCGCTTATATGATAGATGGTTATAACACACGATAATAAGACCTGCAATGTATGACTCCAGCCCAAACCAACTCCCTATCCTCTAGCTCCAGGATGACCCTGCCTATTTAACAATTCCACCTGGCTCCCTAACAGGCAATTCAGACTGTACCAAGACAAACCCCAACTCTTAATCCTTGTCTATACCGAATTTCTGTTATCTTCGAGTTTCTCATGCAAGCAAACAGCATCTCCATTCAATCAAGTGCTCAAATCCAGAACCCTGGGTAATCTTTAATATTTCCTTTTTCAACATAGTACACATTGAGTTCATCAGGAAGTGCTATTAGCTTCAACTGCAAGGTCGACTCGGCATCTAATTCTCTCCATGTCTACTACAATTATTCTAGCCCAAGTCAACATCATCTCCTGGCCAACCTTCTTGCTTCCATCCTTATGTTTTACAATCCATTCCTTAACTACAAAAAATAACATTAAAAATCATCGTTCCTGCTTAAGACATTATAATAATAGCCTTTAAACTTAAAATAAAATCCAAATTCCTGTCCTTGCATTGTAAAATGCCATATGGCCTGGATGTTCTTGCAGTCTCCAAATCCATGTCTTGGTAGACTTCTCTTACTTTAAGAAAGTGTGGCTGGGCTAGCTTCCTTTCTATATCTCAAGCATATAATGCTCATTGTTACCACGATGACTTTGTGCTGGCTATCATTCCCTTCATCTGGAATGCTTTCCTCCCCAGTTAGACGTGTCTGGCTCTTTCTGTTCCTGCACTTTTGAGCTCAGGTATTACTTCAGCAGGAAATGTTCTATTGACCTCACCTTCCTGTCTAGAACTTACCTCCTCACCACAACATCCATACCACATCCGTTGTTCAGAATGTGTCATTATGTTTTTATGTAATTATATTTCTTTTGTTGTAGGCTTCCTCACTAAATGATAGACTCCATGGGAAGAAGGAACTTTCTGTCTTATTCAATGCTATATCTCCACTCATAACAGAAAAGTGTGCAGCAAGCAGAGAAGAAAAGCAGGAACCGAATCATGCTATTATAGATTACTGCCTTGTACAGTACTGTCTTGAACATATATTCAAGACCTACATATCAAAATGGCTTCTGTATTAGACAAAAATTCTTTATATAAGTACCCTAAACTATGGACATATCCATGGATTAGAGTATATTTCATTTGGCATCAGCATTTGTTTTATATTTACAATACATGCTCCACCTCAAATTTTGATCAAGAGTGCGGCGCCTAGGTGGCTCAGTCAGTTGAGCATCCGACTTTGGCTCAGGTCGTCATCTCACGGTTGACAAGTTCGAGCCCCACGTCGGGCTCTGTGCTGACAGCTTAGAGCCTAGAGCCTGCTTTGGATTCTGTGTCTCCCTCTCTTTTTCTTCCCCTCCCTCATTCATGCTCTGTCTCTCTCTGTCTCAAAAATAAATAAACATTAAAAAAAATTCAAATTTCAATCAAGAGTGCTTCGGAAGCAGTAGAACCAGCCAACAAAAGAAACACTGTAACAGAATTGGTATCTAAGCTCCAATCCTGTTTTCCCCAATTTTTTAACCATGAGTAACTTCAGTTGTAAAAAAAAAAAAATATGTTGCCTAAATGACTTCTTTGCAGTATAAGCATAATTACATATGTGTTGTAAGATATTTTATTGTGATCTTTTTTTTCTTGCTCTGATATATCAAATTAAAAAAAAAAATACAAGGAAAAAAAAGAAAAGAAAGAAACCGAAAGTGAAGAACGTCAGGGTGACTTTATCTTCCTGCTTCCCTTTCCAATGACAGTCATTCTTTCAAGCATTTCAGAGCAACTGAAAGGTGTGGAAGGTGTGGAAGGAGGATTTTACTTTGTACCGTAAAAAGTCCCATAAAACAGCCCCCAAATTAGATGCTTTGAGAGTGGTCCGACACCAAAGGTGGGAGAAGTGAACTCTCTTGCCTTTCTAGGATACTGTAATAAGTGAAATGTTTCGCAACACAGTGATTTTCTGGTTTCTATTTATACACACAATTCTCTAAATAGAAAATGGCAGTCCTTTTACACTAAGCTTCTTTCCTTGCAAACAGAATCAATGCCCCATTGCGACAGAACCTCCAGTCAGAGAACAGGGTTCCTGGGGGAGAATCACAACTGCCTGGCCTGAAAAATGTTGTCTGATAGTGGGTAGGGGACGGGTTCAGCAGCATTTTGTAGCAAGGAGTATATCAGTGATGGTTACCATCATGAACTAAGATCCAGGCCGGTTCTCATGTTCTTGAGACACATACAATTCCGTGCCATTGGAGAGAGTTCAATGATGACTGATGCCAGACTCCTCACCAAGCTGGGTGAATGGAAAGTGACCTTGATATTTTAATAAAGTAAAGTAGTAAACTAAACTAAACTGAAATGAAACAAAAGAAAACAAAACAACCAAGTCTTATGTTAGCTTTAAATAAAATCTTAGTTTATTCTCAAATTCCACAGTAGAGTTTCTCAAGGTCAATCAGTATTGGAATTCACTTCTGTGTAATACATTTAGTGTTTGTTTTTAAGAGTTAAGGGATTCCAAACAATAGGAAATATATTTCACTTAAAGGATAAATATGTTCCCAAACACTGCCGATCTAATGTTTTAATTAACTAAAACTCATGGTTATTGCAAACTCTTTGGCTGGCTGCCAGAATTTTAAATTGTACGCCAGTTTTCACGGCACTATATTATGAAAATCTTAAGTGTGTTCAAACAATTGTTTTGCTTTTTCTATCCTGCTTTTCTGAGAACTTTTCTTAACCTTGAATTCAATAAATAGATACATACTTTATAAATATTTTGCTTAAGAAAAGTTTGAATCCATAACCTTGAATGTGAAGTTTTAATAACAGTGTTGGGTAATGATAAATATGAGTAGAGTCCCATAGTATTTTTAGGTAATGTGTCTTCTTTGGAAAGGTACTAGGAGGATTTTCTTTTACAGAGGGTCACCTGGGCTATGTTCTCTTACAGTATAATTATAATTTATTGGAAAAAATGTGGGCTTTGTGTATTCATTTTCACCACATAAAAGCTATTGGTGTGAAATTAATTATAGAAGTTTTATATTAGATGGTTTGCAGGAAGAGTTCAAGATTTATCTCGGCCCTGTGGTAGTTTTCAGTTTAAGGCACATTATATGAATATATATGAATACATATGAAATAAATGGACAAAAAAATATACTATCGCTTTCATATGTAAAATATATTTTATTTGTTAATAGATATTTCTATCTTTGGCCATAAGCATAACAATTAATATTTAAGTATTATGTGCCAAGCATTGTGCTAAGTGCTTTATTTCTTTTATTCACCTAACAAATGTATGAAACAGGTGCTATAATTATTATCATCATTTTTTACCTTCTTGCTCAAGGTAACAGAGCTAATGGTTTTGAATCAGGATTCAAACCCTAGTTGTCTGACACAGGATTCATACTCTTTATGCAAGTAGACCTCATGTAGATGCAGTAAAATATTCATTCAGAAACTCTTGGGGCGCCTGGGTGGCGCAGTCGGTTAAGCGTCCGACTTCAGCCAGGTCACGATCTCGCGGTCCGTGAGTTCGAGCCCCGCGTCAGGCTCTGGGCTGATGGCTCGGAGCCTGGAGCCTGTTTCCGATTCTGTGTCTCCCTCTCTCTCTGCCCCTCCCCCGTTCATGCTCTGTCTCTCTCTGTCCCAAAAATAAATAAACGTTGAAAAAAAAAGAAACTCTTAAGTATCAGACCACTTGCAGTGGATTTATACTACTTTATACTACCACAGATGACATGCCTTTGCAGATAACAAAGGTATAATTTTGTAATTTGTTACTGCTAATAAATTAATTGCCACTTAGGTAGGCATTTCTTTCTAATTTTCTTGGCAAAAGGACAGGTGTGTGGTCTGAATGCTTAATTTCCCTAAATTGTTCATCAAATCCAATAGATTCAATCTGTCTTGTACCCAGAGAAGCCACCTACAGACAAAATAATGCCTGTATGTTGTTACACGTTTTATAAAATAATCCAATATGCCAAGAGTAGGAAAAGCATAATTTTACTTCCATTTGTAAGAGATTAGGAGGAAGACCCATGGGTATTTCAGGACTAACTGAGAAGGACGAGACAGATGTGATTTCTTTACTGGGAAAGTTTTTTAGATGAAACAGGATTTTAGAAGTTATCAATAGCGCGATGATGATGATGGTTGTAAAGACAAAATTGGAAGAAGAGAGACATTTCACAGATGGGACAAATATTATTACTTACTATTACAAATATTATTATTAATACAAATATTATTACAAATATTATTTGGGGGATTTACACAGAGGATCACTTCTCTGATACTTTGAAATTCAGCTTATGTATCAGTTTTGTAGTAGATGCAAACAGAAAGTCATTGCCGATTTTAATTAAAAGTGTGTCACAAGGAAATTAACACCGTGATGGAACTTTCATAATACTAATATTGTTTCAAGGAACTTTTATGATACTAATATTGTATCAACCACCATTTTAAATATGGAGACAACTGTCAAAAGAGGCTGAAATATAAAGAGAAATCTTTTTTGTCTCTTTTGTTTCCATGTAACAATCTGAACAAATTCTCTTTGTAGTTTAACTATAAATAAAAGCGATAACACCCTTTGAGGATGTTTTGGTAGAATCCTTCAAAGTCCTCCAAAATCCGTTTTTTTATAGCCAGTTAGAGTACAAAGAATCAGTTTTCTAGTTTGAAATACCTACGGTAATACTGCGGATTATTTTTAGTCCATTCTAACTCATGTTATTTTTGAGAACATAAAGGAAGTTGATTGTATGATAAAATTGAAAATCACAAGATGTATATTATGTCAGAAAGTGATGGCAGATAAATGTCTGATAAGAATAGCTATTATAAAGTGAGATGGAACTGAAATATAATAAACAAGAGCCATTTTAAGAAAATAAACGACATCTTATTCCACATTCTCATGTTCTCTCTCTTTGCCTCACATATTATATGCTCTATTTCTGTTCATAAAATGTTACTTAGTGCAGTATAAAGGTTCACATTTGCCATTATATAATCCTTTTGCATCGTAGCACAATATTAACTGAAGACTGCCTAGTGATAGGAGAGCGTGCTCATTGAATTTTTCAAACAATTTCATTTTCTTTCAAAGATGTGCAAACATGAGACAAAGATTTAGAGTGCCTTAGTTGTCATTTGTTTACTGTTGCTGATAAAGACGGCACTGGCTAGTAGTTGCTGTAGGTTATAGACAATGACTTACTTTGTGACTCCAATCTAACCGTTAAGGTGAATTGGTCAGCTCTTACTAACTAGAACCTAAAAGTCCATTTCCAGTTAAGTTCTTGGAGGGACTTTGCCAGTCATAAATGCCATGAAATGAAGGAAAGGGGGAGGGGAGAAAAATGGATAGGAATGGGAAGGAAAGACCATGAAAATAGAGATGAGTATGAAGAAGAGAAAAGAATCAAAGTCTATTTCTTAAAATATGTCAAGAAATGGAGCATGCCAACTTTTGTTGGAAAAAAAGACTAATATTAATCATTTGACACAAGGTGTTTATGAAGGGTAAATATTTGGAGAAAGAATATGCAATGCTGGTGAATCTGCTATAATGATAGAGGAAGGTGGTTATGTTGGTCGTCAACACCAAAGGATGCTGATGGTGGTGGTGGTAGTAATGGAAAAGAAGGAATCTGAAGAATACCTTTGATTTTAGGGTAATGACTTTTCCCCATCAGTAAATGTTTTATGAAAGTTCCAAAGACCCTTTAATCATTTAAAAAATATATTGTTGTTTGTTCAGCAAAGTAAATTAATTCACACTAGCAGATCTTGGGAAAGCGCTATATTATGGAGGTGCCTGGATGCCTCAGTTGCTTCAGCATCTGATGTCGGCTAAGGTCATGATCTCACGGTCTCATGAGTTCGAGCCCAGCTGGGCTCTGCGACAACAACATAAAGCCTGCTTGAGATTCTCCCTGTTTCTCTGTCCCTCTGCCACTCGCACTCTCCTTGGGTCTCTCAAAATAAATAAATACACTTTAAAAAACTAAAAGTACCGCGATATGATTTATATAAAGAGATATAGAAGATGATTATCAAAATCAAAGCCTTTCTAAAATAAAAACAGGGCAAAACACTCTTCTACATGTGTGCACACCTATTAACACACTTTCCTATATTATGTATTTGTATATATTCTTTAACCAACTATATGTCAATGGTATCTTTCCTCCTCATCTGAATGAGAGCAGTAATCCTGCAGACAAATTCTCAAGGCCACCAACTAGAGATAATGAGGGGAAAATGTACCGTGATCTTGTTAATGAGTGTGTTAAAACACACCCCTAGAAGATGTCACTGTACTATGGGAAAAGGGCTGCAAGAAATAATCACCTAATTTTCTTACTAGTCCACACCAGATGGGGGATTGTAATGATCTGGGTAATGACAGTGAAATTCCAGAAATTTTTAAATGCACACAAGGTCCCTTAAATTTGATACGTTTTCCCCCCTTTATTTCCTTTTTAATCATCTTTCTGTAATTTATTTCTTAAGAGAATTTGCAAACTAGCCTACTCTTTATATATGTTTAAAGAAAATAAATATTTTTTTGACTAAATCAAACCCAACTAACAAACACAAATTTCTTCACATCTTTCACTACTAACAAAATAGTTTTTATTTAACAGCAGACTTTCCTCATTACTCTTTTTGTTAAAATTAGACGCATTTAATTAAAAGATTTATTTGTAAGAATCCATTTCCAGGGGCACCTGGATGGCTCAATTGATCGAGCATCCAACTTCAGCTCAGGTCATGATCTCACAGCTTGTAGGTTTGAGCCCTGAGTCCGGGTCTGTGCTGACACCTCAGAGCCTGGAGCCTGCTTTGAATTCTGTGTCTCCCTCTCTCTCTGCCCCTCCCCTGCTCATGTTCTATCTCCCTTTATCAAAAATAAACATATTTTAATAAGAAAACTTAAAAAACAAGAGGAATCCGTTTCTAATTGCATCACTTAAATAGGAACCTTAAAGCATAATCTTTCTAGTAAGATGATGGCAACCCAAGAGCCAGCAGTACCTTTTGTCCCCCTTGATCTTCAAAACAATTCACTTCTGCAGCTCTTCTGATATATTGGCTGAAACCATCTTTTGATTTTTTGAAGTGGATAAGGAAACACCTGAAATGACCTCAATGTGATCTCATTGCTGAAGAAAAATTCTTTCACACCATGACACTTTAATTTAATTTAATTTAATTTAATTTAATTTAATTTTATTTTATTTTATTTTATTTTATTTTATTTTATTTTATTTTATT
>NW_024412376.1:145318299-145444412 GCF_014898765.1 Herpailurus yagouaroundi | reverse complement strand
TTTTATTTTATTTTATTTTATTTTATTTTATTTTATTTTATTTTATTATTTTTGCATCATGACAAGTTTTGGGGGTCCAGTAAAGCCCAACAAGACAAAAATATAGTTTTTTTAATGTTTATTTATTTATTTTGTGAGATACAGAGGGAGAGAGAACCTGTGAGTGGGTGAGGGGCAGAGAGAGAGAGAGAGAGAGAGAGAGAGAGAGAGAGAATCCCAAGCAGGCTCCACGCTGTCAGGATAAAGCCCAACATGGGGCTCTATCTCATGAAATGTGAGATCATGAGCTGAGCCGAAATCGAGAGCTGCACTCTTGACTGACTGAGCCACCAAGGCACCTGTAAAAAAATGTAAATTGTTTTGCCTTTGAATACATACAAATATGAGTCAATCAGTATGAAGTTAAGAGCATACTGCTATGATCGTGTGATCATACTATGGACTATCAGTTTCCACTGCAACTGTGTAATTTTAGGCAAGTTACTTAGACTTCCTCTGCCTCGTTTTTAAAAATCTACTTATTAGAATTGCTGTAAGTATTAATGAGTTAGTACACACTAAATGAGTTAATATTTGGAACGGTGCCTGGTACATAATAAGTTCTAAATGTTAGCTGTTATTTTAAATACAAAAATCTTTATTTTATGGCAGTAGTGATAGACTACCTTTAAAACACCTGGTGTTTAAAGGAATTTAGGTCCTAAATGATTCTGAATTCCTCCTCACCCTTCCACCCTTCTCTAATGAATAGCAGGTATCATTTAAAAGTTAACGGACGTGGAATCTATTTTGTAATGGCTTGTCTCCCTGAAACAACTGTATTACCATGACCTGCAGCCATCAATCAGACAAGCTTAGAAATATGAACTTCTGTTTCTATGCCAGATTCAAAAATATTAATATTTCCATTTATTTACATGGATAGTTTTGGGGGGATATAAAGCAAATACTATACTTATAGATTTCTATTCAACTAGCATAATAATATTTAATTCCAGGGAATTAAGATAAATCCAAGTTTGCATATGTAGGTGTATGTATCTATAAGGCACTCTTAAGACTGTTACAAACATAGCTAAGCTGTAATAAATCACCCTTAAATGCCAAATTCCTCAGAGAGGGAAATTTTTTCTCAATGTAAATTGCTGTTGCTCGTGGCTTGGAATTCCCAAAGAAGACTATTCTAGGGTCCAGAAGGGGAAGCTCACATCCATAAGTCATGGATTTCCAATTCAAACTCTCAGGAAACAAGGTCATCCTACTTGGGAAGAAAAATGCACAGCAGTTAGTGACTTTCAGTTAATTTTTTGTTCAGCTCCTATAGCCTACAAAGCCCAAGGTAAGATGTGGAGAACAAACCACTTGAGAATGAAAGTGAAAGATGAATTTAAAGGGTGAGAAGATGGAATTGGAGTGGGAGCAGGTCAGATACATCTGATTTGGCCCATTGTAGCTGCTTTCTTTTTTTCCATCTCCTATGGCAGTTGTTGTGTTTTTCTTAATCATGATAAGATAATTTCTTATTATTTTGTACTGTTTAATAATACAGCATTGGTATTGTCTTTACTTCTTCAATTACACAAGCTACTTGCCTTATGCTTATAACCTATCCTACAGAGCTAAATTCTAATAAGCACTAAAAAAGATACATGTAGCTTGGTTCTTTCTATGGGATTTGACTTCACTCATCTAGTATTACTTATCTAAAACAATAAACACATGCATTTTCCTTTAGTTAGTTTTAAACCATATTAATTATTTGACTTCTAAAATATCTTCAGGAACAATACTAAATAACACATTCACGTCAGGCTATGTCCCAGTGAAGTCCTCCAATCAACCTATTATATTGTGTATAGGAATAAGTTATCAATGAACTTCTTTCAATGTAGGATATAATAAGGAGAGCTCACTCTACTAAAAGCACATGTGCATAGAAGTTTAGTATTTTAAAGATTCCATAAAGTTATTTATTTAATAAGTTCTTATAAGTTCCTACTATATGACTAAGTACGTCAGAGAGAAGTATGTTATTAAAACCATTCATTCATTCCTCATTAAAATCTTATATTATTAAAAAAAAATATTGCCTCCATTTAATAAATGAGGAAAACAAAGTACATAAATATTAAATACCTGTATAAGTCATTGGTAATGTTAATATTGAAACCTAGGCAACTTGACTCAGGTCTATACTCTTAGGTTTTATGCTGTGCTGCTCTATTCACCAATAGTAGAACCGAATATGATCCTGGGAGAGAATCTTGGTGGTCAACTAACTTCACTGCTGATCCTGGGTCATTCTTTATTATGACTATATATTTAATCATTTTTAAGGAAATCTGCATTTGTTAGGATAGGAACATCTATCTTTATCTTATTGCATAATTAGTGCTTGACCTAGCATCTGGTAAATGGCGTTCTACAATTATTTATTAATTGAGTGAATAATTGAAAAAGATGAAATGGATGAATGCATCTTAAAAGGTATTTATCCAGTTTTCTGAAACAGGACTTATGATGGGGAATTCATTAATGCAAGTCAATAAATTGTAAAAGATAATTAATACTTCCTACTATGACAATATAGCCCTTTTTCTTTTAAATTTGACAATTTTTCTTGCTTTACACTATATATTTCTTACTGATGAGGTCATTTAGTTTATCTTCAAATAAATCTGCTCAAGTCTACGTTATTTTTTTTTAATTTTTTTTTCAACGTTTATTTATTTTTGGGACAGAGAGAGACAGAGCATGAACGGGGGAGGGGCAGAGAGAGAGGGAGACACAGAATCGGAAACAGGCTCCAGGCTCTGAGCCATCAGCCCAGAGCCCGACGCGGGGCTCGAACTCCCGGACCACGAGATCGTGACCTGGCTGAAGTCGGACGCTTAACCGACTGCGCCACCCAGGCGCCCCAAGTCTACGTTATTTTTATTCTTATCCTCTTTCTTTGCCCCATTAGAATTTTTCCAATGAGTGTTCAGGAAAGCAGAATGGAAGTAAGTCATGGGAAAGCTGGGGTTAGGATTATTGGACTTTGCCTTTCAAACATCCAACCTTATTTTACAGTAAAATGTATTTCCCCAAATTTTTATGCTGAATCCTAGCCCCCAAAGATGATGGTTAGGGTCTTGGTAAGGATCAATGTGTAAGGGTCTTTGGCAAAGCCTTCATGAATGGGATTAGTATTCTTAGAAAAGAGGCCCCACAAAGCTCCCTAGCCCCTTCTGCAATGTGAGAACACAAAGAAATTGGCAATATGCAACCTAGAAGGAGGCCCTTCATCAAAAGTTGACCATGCTGTCACTCTGACCTTGAACTTTTAGGCTTCAGAATAAATTTCTGTGTTTATAAACTACCCAGTCTGTGGTATATTACTGTAGCAGCCTGGACAGATTAGAACACCCACACACTATAATATATTGTCTAACCACACAAATTTGTATTTATATAACCCATTCATTCATTTATTCATTCATTCAGCAAATATTTCTTTTAAGTACTATGGCATGCTGGAGATAAAATAACCAGGCAACAGACAAAATATCTGCTTTAATGGAATTCATACAAGTGAAAAAAAAATGTCTGTGATATCTGAAATGGCAGGCAATATGATGACTGAAAAAATGAACTATATATATCAACTTAAGATATAATTGAATTCCTTCTCTGGTATATTATTATTATTATTATTATTACTAAATTAGTAAAATTTAAAAATTTTCCTTCCTTGTAAGATTGTACCCCTGTGTTATTATCTTTGATTATCTCATACTCTCTAGTCAAGTTCAGGTGTCCCTTCTACTACAGTAGGACAAAAAGGAAACGATAAGGTTATGGTACAAACTGGGTATATTCCTAAATCTACCAGAGATCCGTCGGAGGATAATTTACTATTTGCACTGTAGGTTTGGTGGGTTTTACTACCCTCCTGAGCCTCAGTTCCAGCCCATAAATTTGTACAAATAGTACATTTTTCAAGGGCACCCAGTAGGTGGGTAGATGAAACCCAGGGGCAGGGGTTGCACGGCAAATATGGGCTCCAGCCTGGGGCTGCAGCAGGCTGCAAGAAGAACGCCTCCTTGTAATCGATCAAACAAGAGGGAGCACATTTTTCCTAATTGGTCTGCTTAGAGAAGATTCCTTTTAGCAATGTAACCATCTAGATCCCAGCACTATTCTTCTAACACAGAGTTACTTTCTAGGCTAGTGGTAACCCTGCTGCAACTGTACTTTTCCCTTCCAGAAGCTTGCACAGTATTCTCATTTTCTTTAACCCCCACTTTAATGGCCTCTGAGTTGACTTGTTCAGTAAATCCTCCCAGAAGTCAATAAGTCAATGTTTTAATTAACTTTCATATATTTACTGTAATTACTTATTATAATATATATATATATATATATATTTACGATACAAAAATAAAAATATATAGATAACCTCGAAAGGTGTGTTTTCTTGGAAATTGTCCCTTTTTACCTGTTCATGTGTATGTGTTTTATTTTTTCCCTAGCAAAGCAGTGGCCTAAAAATAGGGCAAAATAAAGAGAAGTTGGAAGGATGAGGAAATATGGGGCTGGAATGGGGGATCCTTGCCTAGTCATAATTTTCTGTCTCTCTATTTACACATTCAGATCAGCATGGAGAGAAGGGGAAAAAAATCATAGATCTTGTATAAGCAAGTTACCATTATAAACATGGTGGACTTTTAATCAACTAATAAACTACCTAGCTCAATATGCTTCATTTTTTGAAATGATAAGCAGAAATAATATGACTTAACTCATAAGCTTGTTGTTTTTATTAAATGAGATATTACCCATGAATTTCTTAGCAAGCGGCTTGGTGGATAGAGTTCGAAGAAATTACCTACTTTCAAATTATGATACACAGGCATTGTCATAATGGGTAAAGGATCTTACGTCTATCTGAGGGTAGGCTGAGTGTTGATCACTCCCAGTCCTCCGTTTACACATCCTAAAACCAAGGGATGCACTGGAACTCTTCAGTGATCTTTCCAAACGTAAGATTCTATGGTTTCATAGTAAGAAATGGTAGGCGCAAGAAAAAAAAAAAAAGAAAAGTTGAGCACTGAGAGAACAAGAAAGTGACCAGGATTTTGATTTGGCTGAGAAACTGAATACCAGAGGCATTTTAAATCGAGAGTCTAAAAGTAAAGCCATAAATGAGGCCTGTTAAAAGTTTTAAGAGTTTATTTGAACAAAACCCGTTCCAACTGAGCAGCCAGCACGAAACCAGAAGACCTTAGGAACTTTTCAGAGACAGGAGCTGGGGGACAGACTTTTATAGAGAAAAGGTGAAAGTTAAGTAAGGAAATTATTGATTGGCTATAGCTTAAAGCCTGGAAGGTTATTTGTGATTGGTTGTCCTTAAGTTTCCATTTGGTAATCTTGAGGCATTTGCTGGCTTACATTTTATTTTGTTTATGCTGGTTACCATGGTATTAACTATCATCACCACACCCCCCCAGCCACCACAATGGCCGTCTTGTTAATTAATTTAACAATCCTTAATTAAGGAAGAGTGAGAAGCTCACTTTTATAAAATAAATGATCCTTTAAAAAAAAAAAAGTTTTTATTTATTTTGAGAGAGAGAGCAGAGGAGAGGCAGAGAGCAGGAGAGAGAGAATCCCAAGCTGTCAGCTCAAAGCCGTATCTCACTAGGCTCCCTCACCGCCTGTGAGATCATGACCTGAGCAGAAACCAAGAGTCACACACAACCAACTGAGCCACCCAGGCACCCCAAGAAATAATCACTTTAAAAGCAGGCATCTGCCCTTGTCACCAGGTAAAATTCAGACTACCTAGAAGCTATGATTTATTTGAATTTTAAAATATAAATCATACTGGGTATAAATTGAGCATCTTAAAATTAGACTTAGTCCTGCATAATCTATACTCTCCAAGTTTGAGAGTCAAGGCTCTTGTCATTACTTTTAGAGGAAATCCCGAAAGATACTTGGGAGTCAATGACTTGCCACCATGATTACAAAGACTATTATTTTTGGTTGTCTCATCAGCGGTAAGATTGGACACACTGTAATGAATGTGAGTCAGTGGAATCGCATTGAAATGAATTTAGAAAGCTGCCTAAAGTTTCCCTGCCTGATTTTTCTCTTTCTTACTTGTTAATCCCCAGAAAGCTCTGCACATAATTATTCATGTGTAAAGGACAGAAGAGATGGGATTGTGTGAGGGAGGACGTTGGGACTGCCTCTAAATGTCTCATTTTGCATACCTAAATCAGTTTCGCCCCACGTCTCTCAGAGTCATCAAGAGAATAATTGAAATGCTTTGGAAACACCTACCCATTTCAAGTTGCAAAGGCTTTATTACTTTGGCAAGTGCTCCTCTGGCTACTGCAAATCTAAAATGTGAATTGGAGAAATGTGTTAGTGTTTGCAAAATCCATGCTGCTAAATTGTTTCTTTAAATAAAATCGAAGTCAGCAAAAATGTGATTCTACAGCTGCTGTTTCACAGGGACTTCCACTGCTTATCAGATTTGAAGAGTTCTTAAGCTTTTAAAGGAGAATTCACTTCTGTTTTGTTAATGATACCTTTGTTTCATATTCACAATGAAAAGAAAACTAGTTTTTACAAATCTTTGACTTTCTCGGAAGTTGATGACACTGGAAACACAGAAGAGCAGTGGCCCTTTCTGGGACCTCCATAAAGTGAAGCCTGAATTTTTTGCATGGAATTTATGTGAATATTATATCAAGCTTCTTGAAAATGTGGTTGGCACTAAGTCTTTGGTTTATTATAAATTGGTTTCCACATGAAATGCTTTATATAGTATAATAAATTGATTGCCACTGTATATTGGTTTGTGTTTATAATATATTGGATTGACTGAATAATAAATCTTTCTTTTCAGCAATTACTTTTATTGGTGTGAGTAAATTATATTGGTTTCACAGTGAGCCAAAATGCTTTGCATCTAAATTATACTGTCTTGGTCAGGTGATGCTGAGTTTAGCATTTAATTTAAAGATTGGAGAAAAAAATACATACGGATACTGCTTCCCTTATGATAATTGCATCATTTTTATAGGTAATGATAGTTCACTCCAAAGTCTTATGTTAAAGTGGAAGAGATTTAAGTTACATAAATCTTTTCATATTCTCTGCCAGTTTGTATTTCAATGTTTGGTATAGAGTGGAATGTATTTTACTGTAATTCTAAACTCTGATCAAGGTATGTAATATATAAAGATCACATTTCAGCATGATACAAGACAGAACATTCTAAGAATTGCAGCTTTTTGAAAATGATAGAAATTTCTTCGACTTTTAAGACCGTGAGTCTCTAGTACAAATTAATTGTGTTTAATACCAATAGGATATCGTATGATAGTTGGAATTCCCGCACTTGTTACAAGTTTGGCTTATGTGGCTTTTCAAGTTCTTTAAAATGTGCAGATTCTATCATTTTCTGCAGTTTCTACAGTTCTAGAAGTCCTTCAAGTCACTACCTCTTTAATTCTTTCAACTCGCAGTGAGTAAGCAACTGCTTTGGGCCTTCAAGTTGCTTGCAATCCAACATAGTAACCAGAGGCATATGTGGAAACGCATGACTAAAATTGCAATACCGGAGGAGGTATCTGTGATAGGGAGAAGATTTGCCAGTGTGGTTTAGAAGATACTGAGTTTGAGGGTGTCTTTGGGCCTCCACATGCACAAGCCAATTGGATATAAGGTTTCGAGATTAGGTAAGAATTTGAGAGTGGAGTTGAGGACTTTTGGTAAGCTGAAGATTTAATACTGCATGAGAGTATAAAGAAAGGATCAGTAAAAAGGGCAGAGGACTAGAGATCTTTGAGTAATGTGGACAGTTAAGCATCGGGCAGAGGAAAAGAACTATGTGTGACATTGGTCATCACCCCCTTAATTCTCATTCTCTTGTATTTTGTATTAGAAATTCCTCCCAATTAGGTAAGCTCTTAGCTACCCAGGTAGAAGCACATTTCAATGAGACTAGTGCCTACCAGTGGGATATGAACGGAAGTGAAGTACGCAAATTCCAGACATGATTTTTACAAGGGAAGACATTTCTCTTCCATTCTCCCTTGAAGCCATCCTCCCTGGTTAGGAAGTGGCCCATACTTGATGGCACGGAGGGAACCTGCATGTTGAAGATTCCAGAGTTAACCTGGTTCCCTATATCTTCTCCTGGAGCAGAGCAGTGTCCGAACTACCTATCTCTGAAGTATGTGCAAAAACTTTTGTAACATCTTTAAGTTCTGTACTTTGGGGTCCGAGTTTGCCACAACTTAGATTGTACTCTCAAAAAGCAAATATTTAAAAGAAGAGACTAAGCCATGTAGCACCTTAACACTCATGGTAATCTGAAAGTATAAAAACTATTTCCGCTTGCCTTTTTCAGTATATATTTAAACTTTTATCAGTTGCTATGTTGGCATGACATGTGGCCAGGATGATTTCAGATCTTTAAAAAATGGATCAGTTTCTTTGGAACTTAGTGTAAAGGTACACTGAAGTACCTATGCATCAGAATTACATGGCAAGCTTTTAATTGCCCAGAATTTCATGCATGTCCTTGAGGGAATTCTGATTAAAATCTATAAATAAAAGTTAAATATTTATAGAGTATGTTGTAGAACAAACCCCACTGATAAGTACCTTACCAGAGAGGATTCTTTCTATGGAGCAGTTTATTATAAAAACAGACAAAGATTTCCTGGACAAATGTAACCCATGATGGTTTGCCATGGATGACGATTATAATCTGCTATAAAATAGGGTTCAAGGCAAAAGATAAATAGGAAAAAGAGTCTTACTTTAAACAAAGTTTAATTCCCACACAACATCCTTGTCAAGAAACATTATCACTAACAGTAGAGCATCATATATAAAATGTAGAAATTGTTTGAAATATAAGGAAAAATTAAAACAACGTATATACACAGGACACTTCAAGCCCTTAAAAATAAAATAAAATGAACTGATCGTACATTTAGTTAATAAATGTAGATCAAATGTTGGACCCAATGAACGTGGACAACAACCTATTTTTAACCTTTTAAAGAACTAATTAAGAAGAAAAATTTATCAGACACCACATCATATTTTAAAAAGAGCATATTATATTCTGGCTATAGCACAACTGATTTGAATCTTGTTTTTTATACTTATGACAAGTTTTTCAGATTCTGCTTTTATCACTCATTCACATTTTCTGTATTTAATCCCACTTTGTTAAAACAAATTAATTAAAACAATAATCTTGCTTTGTTAAGATTGGTTTCTATCTTTCTCTGTATCTATGAACTGTTGTTTGCTTAACGTTGATGGACTGAAGTGATTTTCATGGCTCCTGTATCTCATGGTTAGCTACATTTGCTTGAAATATTTCTTAATAATGATTTATCTAATAAGCATTGTCAGTTTTACAGTGGTTAATTTTGAGTCAAAATTACTACATAAGATCACAAAGTTCAATTAAATTTTTACTGTTTAAATTTCCCTTACAATCCCCAAATATGACAATATATTTCAGGCTTTCAGAATAAGATTTTTGTTATTATGCTGTTTTAACCAAAAAAGAAGGAAAGAAAGAAAGAAAGAAAGAAAGAAAGAAAGAAAGAAAGAAAGAAGAAAAAGAAAGAAAACAACTTTTTCAAGTAGGATTTTTGAATTTTCAATTATATTTGTTTTAACACATGTACAAGCAATATTTGTATACTTGTCATCCATTTTTGAACTATCATAATTAATTTTCAACGCGTTTCTTAGTCCTATTAAATTCTTCCATTGAATGAAGTCATGGCAATCATACAGTAACTTTGATTTGAACTATTTGAAATGTTCACACCTAAGATCAAAAACATGTGTCTCCACATATGTTAAAACTATTAATGACAGGGGCGCCTGGGTGGCTCAATCAGGTAAGCATCCTACTCTTGATCTCAGTCAGGTCATGATCTTACAGTTCATGAGTTTGAGCCCCATACAGGGCTCTGTGCTGACAGCATGGAGCCTGCTCAGGATTCTCTCTCCCTGTCTCTCTACTCCTTCCCCGCTCATGCTCTCTGTCTCAAAATAAATAAAAACTTAAAAAAAAAATAAACATTGGGCACCTAGTGGGCTTAGTTGGTTGGGCATCCAACTTCAGCTCAGATGATGATCTCACAGTTTGTGAGTTCGAGCCCCACATCAGGCTTGCTGCTATCACTGCAGAGCCCGCTTCAGATCGTCTGTCCCTTTCCCTCTCAGCCCCTACCTCACTCTCACCTTCTCAAAAATAAATAAATAAATAAATAAGTAAACATTGAAAAAGAAAATAAAATATAAATATAAATAAAATAAAATAATAAAATAAAATAATATAAATAAAATAATTAGTGAGAAAGTTGACAGTTATTTAAAGTCATACTGCTAGAGGTCTATAACTGTGCTATCTAATAGAATAGTCATTACCTACATGTGGCTGTGTAAATTTATATGAAATGAAATGAAAAATTCCATTCTTCAATCTCATTGGCCGCCTTTTAAATGCTCAATGGCGACGTACGTCTAGTGACTGCTATGTTGTATAACTTAGATTCAGAATATTTTCATTGTTGCCTAAATTTTCCTTGGACATCATTTTTCAAAAGCAAGGATTTTTAGTAAGCGATTTGTTCTCTTGCCTTACCCTAAATTTTAAGTCTGTACAATACAAATAATTCTTCTGTGGAAAAATAGTTCCATGACATGGTACATGAAATGTTAAGTAATTGAATTTTTTGGTAATGGAATAATGGACATTTTTTTGAAAAGGCAATGCTAGGCAAAGTTAAATTGCTTTGTTATCGCAGGACTCCATAAGACTCTAATAAACTTAATGTGTTTGAACATATTGGCTCTTCAGGAGGGGGTGTGTTATATAATGTTTCCTAAATTTATATAGCTATAGGATCTTCACATTTTCTTTTTTCTTTTGAAGTGTCTCTTAGAATATCACATGCAAAATATGTTACTTCAACCATTATCAAAGCAATAGAAAGACTTTTAAAGTACATTTTGGAAAACATTTGAAAAGACAAGGCCAAAATCATCAAGACATTTATATTGTGCTCATTTTAGGCAATTATGATTCTATTTTATAAAATTATTTGCTGCATTACTAGTGATCTTCCTAACTACTGTTGCTTTTACCAGATACATATTATGATATTAGAAAATGCACTGCATCAGATAGAAACCAGTTGGTCACAATATATTACTGCTCATTAAATAAACAGACTCAGTCTCTAATAGGATATAATAATGATTTATTTCAATTTACAGAGTCAATATGAGAATAGTACATTACTTGCACATCTTCTGACCAACTCATGCTTTTTCTATTTTCTTAAATTTCCTCAAAGGTTACCTCCTCATGAAATCTTTAACTGTTTTTTTTTTTTCAAATGACAGTTTAAATATTCTATCACTATCTGTAGCTATTGGCTGAAATCTTACTATGTCTTAGACAACGTACTAGTCTTTTCATAACATCCTCGCTTTATCTTCTTAACATTCCTGATAAAGCTCAAAGTCCTTACCCATTTTACAGATGGTTAATCTGGTATTTGAAATGATTAGTATGTCCACGTACACAGCTGGCTAGTGACACTCATGGTTTTGCACCTAGATCTTTCTGACTCCGAAGACCGTGTTCTTTCCAGTGTTTTGTATTGTCCCTCAAATCTTACCCGATTATTTCCTTTTTTGCGGACACATTTTTACACGGCTGGATCATGTGTTCCCGAAATACCCCAGAGTTCATGTCACTTATTCAATAGTTTTATGAATGCTTCGTGTTTTGAAGCTCTGTGCCTCTGTTCTTGATTGTTTTTCCAGAAACAATAACCATCATCTTCCACCTTAACCTTTTTCACATTATTCAGAGATGTGTGTCACTCCAGCACCCAAGCATTACTTGGTTCATGCTCGTCTGTTTTCGTATGACAAGCCAGCAACAGCCAGTTTGGTCCTTCAGTCTCCACATGACTCCAACCTCCACTTCTGTCTCCTTTCTCCCAGGACTGGAGGAGGTTATGATGACATCAGTCCTGACGAATACACGTCTTCCAGATGTTCTCAGATAATCTCCTCCTGTGAAAGCCAGCTGATTAGCACCTTTAAATCCACCTGCAATCTCTTTCTTTTTTAAAAGCTTATTTATCTGTTTTGAGGGAGAGAGAAAGCACTAGTCAGGGATGGTCAGAGAGAGAGGGAGAGAGAGAATCCCAAGCAGGCTTCCCACTGTCAGGGTGACATGGGTCTCGAACCCACAAACTTGGAGATCGTGACCTGAGCTGAAGTCACACTTAACTTCCTGAGCCCCCCCAGGCACCCCTCCATGTACAATCTTAACTCTCCTAACATACTGAGAGATTCTAGTGATTAGGACATGTGCATCTTTATAAGGCCATTATTCTACCTGACGCAGAGCAGGATGCGTGTGTGCGCACATACTATCTTTTCACTCCTGAATAAAATGTCTAGAATTTTGTGTATCTATTCAGTTTTTCTCCTTTCTTATGGTAGTGAGCAGGTCTGGACATACTCAGGGAAACCTGATCATATGCCATACATTTCCTTTTATTAGGCTTAAAGACTAGATTAATGACAGAGAATGTACATGCCATTTTCCTACCACCTGACTTTGGATTGTGTCCATCATATGACTGCAGAGGGAATACTTACTTAAAAATCTCATTTTACTGTTCCTTATTGATGCCCCAGTATTAATGTCAGGCAAAATGCAATTGTATTTTCTCATTCGAATGCTTCCATTTGACAACTTGGGTAATGTACGTTGTAAGGGTGTTTTCCTCACGAGGCAGAATAAGTCAGTTTCATCTTGAAAGAAAACTATTTCACATGCGTATTTATTTATTCATTGGTTTAAAATAAACTAGAATTTGGCGAAATATGTGTGATCTTTGCTCTCATTTTCCAAGCTGCTTGGGAGAATGTGTTGAAATGCGCTAACTAACTAAGGTAAGCTGGATTCTACATTTACAAAATCTCATTCACTCTGTTCCTGGGTTAGACTTGGCCAGAACTTGTGAGAGATTTAGAGACAGAAGCCAAAGAGTGGCTTTTTGGTTTTAGGAACTTATTTTTCTACCTGTTCTGGGAAATAGATGTGCTGCCACGAAGTGTCCCTTGGTAGCCTTCATTGTGGGTGTTGAGAAAGTTACAATGTGGGCACCTCAACCCTCTTTAACCCAACCACCCAATTTCTTGGCTGCTGTTATTTGTGCATGAGGATCTAAGTGATTGAAAGCTGAGCACAAGCAGAGAAGGAAAAAGGAACCTATCAGTCCAGTTCCGCCGTATTATTCTTTAATAATCACACTGATGGTTGTTTGTCTCAGGTCTTTATGCTGTTCTCTGTATTCATCATTTTTGCAATTGGAGCCCCCGAATAGTGATTCTTCTTTGACAGGTTTTTGAGATTTTTGTTTTCTTAGCTGAATATGCCTGCATGCTTTGTATCTTAAAGGGCTTTTCAATTTTTAGTGTTTAATTTTCCCTGACAATGCACTTTTTTGAAAACTATTTTAATTTTCATCTAGGCACTTTAAGAGGGAAACAAATTATTTTTATGTGCCACATCTGCCATCTTCCTAAAGTTCAGGGTTTTTTTTTTTTTATTTTTTAATCTCTATTTTATTTTATTTTTTAGATGTATTTATTTTTGATAGACAGAAAGAGATAGAGCACAAGTGGGGAGGGGCAGAGAGAGAAGGAGACACAGAATCCGAAGCAGGCTCCAGACTCTAAGCTGTCAGCACAGAGCCCGACGTGGGGCTCGAACTCAAAAACGGCGAGATCATGACCTGAGCCAAAGTCAAGCTTAACCGAATGAGCCACGCAGGTGCCCCCTAAATATCAGTTTTAATATTTATTGACAAACACCCTTTTCTCTTTAAAAGTGATTATGAAATGATGTAGCTCCAGTATGTGAAGTGCCCACAGCTTTCTGAGTCAATTAAAATCGTGATTCCTTGGGCAAACTGTTCAGTTTAGTTCTTTAGGTTGACTCTATTTATCTCCAACATAACATATACAAATCAAAGTACTAAGTGTCTTTAGAAATGACTTTGAGATGTAACTTTAGTTTGAATACTTGAGATAAGCATCCATTTGTTAGTCCGACCTTATTTTCACTGATTGGAAGGATCTAAAATGAATTAAATTCTGTGTGGAATATTCTGTGTTTCAAACATCGACCTGAATAAATCGTACCTCAAAAGGCTGAGAATTGTATTGTAATCCTTATCTTTTTTGGTGATGTGACTTAATGCTGATGAAAGTTCACTTTATATTGATCTCTGCGATCTAGAACTCCTTCAGAGATTGATCCCTTCACCACTGAGGAAAAAGTAAATTTTTACTTAGACATTAAGATAAGTAAAGTTACTATGTTCTATACTACACTCAACTATTGCCATTTATTATGAATACATAGCATGTAAAGCTCAATATCAGAATCGTCATTAAGTTTTTTTAAAGACTATAGACACCAAAATACAACTGCAGAGTCACTGAATTTAGATGCCATCTAAATCTATCGATCCATCGATCAATGTATCATCTATTATCTATCATCTATCTCTATCATCTATCTTTTTCTGATCACTTGTTATTAAAAGTAGTGGACTGGTATAGACTTAAGATGAATTGTATAGAAATGTAAACCTCCTTTAGTATTTCCAAAACAGGAGCTGTGTGTATCACATTGAGAGTGGGGGGGGGGGGGGGAAGTAGTGACATCTCTCTTCTTTTTCTTCATTCCTCTTTTCTTCCTTTTTTCCTTCCTTTCATTTTTCCTGTCTTCTTGTTTCCTTGCTTTCTTCTTTCCCCCAAGTTACATTAGCTACAACTGAAGCAAATACTCATTACCGGTAAATCAAAGGGAACCGTGGCGATTGGATTAAACTTAGGTTACACGTGCCTTACCCATGGACCACAGACAGGTTAGCTTTCCTAGCTATACACTGGCAGGTTTGACATCCAGAGGAGAACTCCAACAAGGCAGACAGGTAAAAGGATGTAGACAATAATGAACAGTTTTAGATGAACGTTTTCTCATATCCGTCTATCTATAACCATACTTGGCATAAGCGAAAAGCTTATTAAATCCATCTCGCCTGTCTGGTAAAAATTATGTTCAGGCTGCCCTTCCACCTCCTTTCAAAATAGAATAGAATTCACCATCAATTTCTAAGCAGTATGTAGAGAAGTGTTCAATAAAATACTCAAGAGGAATTTTAAAAAAGTAAGGAAATCACACTACCCACACTCTTTGGCCACTACAGAACTACCTTCCTCAGTTCACGAAGCTTCTTTGACACAGTAGGGGAGTTCTAAGATAAGGAGGTGAAGTTTTCTCAGAGGTCAAGAGCATGTGCCAAACATTGTGTGAAGCTCTTTTTTAAATATATATATTTTAATGTTTATTTATTCTTGAGAGATACAGAGACAGAGCACGCGCTGGAGAGGGCAGAGAGAAAGGGAGACACAGAATCCAAAGCAGGCTCCAGGCTCTGAGCTGTCAGCACCCAGCCCGACTGGGGGCTTGAACTCACAAACCACGAGATCAGGACCTGAGCGGAAGTCAGACACTCAACCGACTGAGCCGCCCCGGCGCCCCTGTGTGAAGCTCTTTTAAGAGTGATTCAGGAAAAGTCTGTCTCTTCCGCAAACACCACATAACAGCTTGTTTCTAATTTGGCCATAAGATATCATAGGAATTTCCAAGCCAACAAAGAGTGACCCTTTAGAAATTAACCAATCTAGGGCAGTGAAGACAATTTCTTCTCTATATCTTTTATTCATTCCGATATTTAACAGAAAACAAAAAATGTTCTTTTTCAATCAAATCCATGTGTTCTCCAGAAAGCCAATCATCAAAAGAAATCTGTTTTCACCCATGAGTTTCTTCTAATGTCTTGACACTGCTTCTGTAACCTAGTTTAACATTTTGAAACAAACTCACTGACAAACAACTCTCAAATAACTTAAAAGCAGTTGTGTTTTGTTGATTTTAGGTAAACAGCAGAAGAAGCCAGAGTGTTCTGTAGTGTTTACAGAGTGGTATGTGTTTATGTGTTCATTCATATTTTTTTAATTTTTTTTTTGTTTTATTTTGCTTTGTTTATTTTGTTTTTGAGGGAGTAAGAAAGAGTTAAAAAAATGTATCAGGTCGTGGAGCCACACACATCTACCTTTAAACCCTAGTTCGACTATCCTGGGCTATTAATGTTTTGTGGCCCAATTCCTTCGTGTATGAAATGTTTTCAATAATATCTGGTGTTTAGAAGTTACAAATACTAAGCATTGCCTAGAACATAGTATATGTTCAACAAATGGTAGTTATTGTGTTTTAGTAATTAATAGTTTTCCCAACAGTAGACGACACTATGAATTCAATCTGATACATATCACTAAGGATGTATTTGGTCCTTCCACATATGTATAATCTTTTTTTTTTTTTTATTTTTTTTCAACGTTTTTTATTTATTTTGGGGACAGAGAGAGACAGAGCATGAACGGGGGAGGGGCACAGAGAGAGGGAGACACAGAATCGGAAACAGGCTCCAGGCTCCGAGCCATCAGCCCAGAGCCCGACGCGGGGCTCGAACTCACGGACCGCGAGATCGCGACCTGGCCGAAGTCGGACGCTTAGCCGACTGCGCCACCCAGGCGCCCCTGTATAATCTTAAATAATTACTTTGTTGACGTTGACTCTCCAGCAGACCACATCGCAGGTTATTCTGGCATAAGCAATTTTTATTTCAAAAATGTTTTGCAGGGCCAAATTGCCAAACGCTTAGGTAGACTCTTTACACCCCTAGTACTTAACTTAAAAATAAACTTTGATTGTAAAACTCCATTAAAAGTAGAACCAACCTGGCATCTGGACTATTTAGTACTAAAGGAAAAGAGGACAAAACAGCGTGTTCATTATCAAAATGTTTTCCTCCAATCAGTTATATTTAGCCTGAATTAATAGAATTTTTCTAGCTTTCTAGTTTTTCAAGAGGAATTAATTTGAGACGGCCCACCCTACTAGCTTCTGACTTGGAGGGCTGAATTCACCAATTAAATTCACAGCAGATTAATTAGCTGGTAATTTGGGAAGTTAATCATCATTCAATGGTACTTATTAAGTGTTTTTATGCTCACAAAACTTGTGTTGGAAAATTGGTTTGGGAGGATTGAAATCTCCCTTGAAGAAGCATGTAAGTGATTTAGACACCCCAGCTCCAACCTAAATATATCATTGGTGCTGCTCATTTTGTTTTATCCCTGTTTAAAGGCAGATATTAAATACAATGCAAAAACCTGTAAGAAACATATTACATGTATTAGCACCTTCATGGCTTTCATTAGAGCTGATTAAATTATGTTCCACATTAAATATCCTGAAATAATTTTCAGCATTAGGTACACAGCCTACAATCTTTCTTTCTTTCTTTCCTCCTCTCTCTGGGGAATTGTTCACGTCCTGTCTCAGTTCACAGATGAAAATCAATTTTGTGATTTCTTCCTGGAAGCTAATGGAAATTTGTTCAAATCACAAAGTTACCACTCAGCATGGCCAATGCAGCAGATATACCTGTTCACTTAGTGACTGAGAAGCTCGATTCGGACCGGCAAGTGGGGGTTCCTGGTCAGGAATGAAGTGAGCCCACAAAGTTTGTAAAATGTTTACATCCGTTGTGACCAGCCGAAGCCAGCCTCTTCGCCGCTTCCTTTTAATGGTGATGTTTCCTTAAAGGTTTATATAATATTTACTGCAAATATAAAAATAAAATTTACTTCTAACCATGTGTATGTAATACCGATGCACGCACAAAAATCCTTGGATGGCCTCTTGAAAATGATTGTATTTACATTTTTATGTCAGAGGACTGTAGAGGTAGTAACTGTTGCTGGCCAGCTGTGAGAACCCTTACGGATTTCCCCGAACTGCATTTTCTTCCTTTTCTTTCCTTTTCAATATTTGTGAGAACTGATAAAAGATTTACCTCTACACTTATTTTGCCATTCTTGACCTGTGTGTAAGACATATCCTTACATAGTGAGGGTGCTAACTGTAAGAATCGCTCCTATATGTAGAGAATTTTATCTAAAGGTTTTCCAGAACAGCTTTCATTGGTAAAACTTTACCCACTTTCAGGAAACACTTTCTTTTCTTCAACCTCCTTTGCACCTGTGCAACGTAAGCCCGTTCTTTCTTCCTCTGGCTGTAGCATAACCAGAGAACAGCAGGCTCCGTGCCCCCTTTAACCCCAGTTTCCTTCTTGTATCAAGTAAGTGATTACAATGATATTCGCTCCTTGAGGTCATCCTATAGAAAAATCTCAGAACTGACAACTTCAGAGACATAATCTCTCAGACCAGCTTGCTGCAATGCTTTGGGCAGACTATTCCGTGAGATTTACAATTATCTGCTTCCTTCCTGGGGAGTAAGAAGGCAAGAGCAGGCAAGGTGATGTGACATTTGCTGCATTCTTACTGTCCGGCAGAGCTAAGATTTCCAGCAACACCGATTGAGGCAACAGGCCAAGATATGAAATTGTTCTAAATCTCATGCGAAGAAATACAGTATTTTAAAAATGTTTTAAACAGTTTCTTCTATTATTACTCTATTCTATTACTATCCCTTTAAAATATTAATAGACTAAGATATAAGGCAAATTACATCTCCATGCACATAACAAAAATCTTTATAGAATTATTTTTTTAACTGGGTATTCTTCCCGAACATTTCATTTTGCAAGGAAAAAGAAATTTGCGATGTTTTGTATAAATATGTCTTGCTTCAGCTACCTGTCAGAATCTTATACCAAAAGAAACACTCAACCTATGGTGTATTCTCATTTCAACAACCAAGGTTTACCAGTATTATATTTACATTCGTCTTTCCCTTTGAATAGTAAGAAGGATTTTTTGGCAGCGTGTCATTTTTAACTGACTATCTTCAAAGCTTTTCTTAGTGAATGAAGGACAATGGCCAATGCTTTGGGAGGAAAGGGTAAGAGGTGGGTAGAAAGGAGGTGTTCTGCCAGATGATGCGAGGGACTCAGGGCTGCACGCGTGTAGACCTGGCCAGCAATTGTTGTTTACTGTTATTAAATATCCCTCTACCTTAGGCTGCCCTTTTGTGAAAGTCTTTTCTTTTTCGTGGTTCACCTTGATGCTCACATTAACCTGATTTTGTCAGTATATAAACATCCAGTAAGGGAAAGGTTGAATCCTTGTTGTGATTTACCACTGGCCTAGACCATAGGGATGCCCTTGGGCCATGCACTCCCTGTGTCGACGTGTTTGTTGGAGAATTAAACTGGAACATAAAATTGTTTCAGTTTTATCTGCCATGGTTCATCTCTGACCCCTCTCCCCACTGAGGATAGAGATATGGAGTTTTATCGCTTACACTGTTTTTGACAGCCTGAGGTAAAATGGGATTCTCTTGTGATTTATCTGTAAATCAACTCAGACATAGTTTAAAAAATAAACTATTATTGCATATGTAAAGTAAAATAGTATTTCGTCTTGCAGCTTCTAAAGTGTTATGAATTTGATATCATAACATTCTTGAACTCACATCAACTTTTCTATTTTTCCCAAAGAAAGAACTTACTATGTGAGCTCCAAAGTTTTCTACATGTTGAATTATATGATCACCATAAAGTTTTGCACTAACTGGAAGTATAAGTTTTTGGCATACAATTGCCAGAGACCTGAAATTGATTGTCATAGTTCACCACAATCCTACTTTGCCCAAAAGATGTGGCAATATTTGTCATTCTTACCAAGGAGAAAAAAAAAAAAAAAAGTCCAAATTTCAGAGGATTTTGTAGAAGAAAAACAATATTTGCTTGCTTTTTGAAGGAGAAAACAATTTTTTGCCATGACTATTCTAAACTTGTGAAGACTTTTTTCAGAGGTAAATTACATCTGTATTATTTCCTGAAAGTAAGTGAAAATAAAATACTGGATAAATCCCCACACACATACCTTCTTCTTCTTCTTCTTCTTCTTCTTCTTCTTCTTCTTCTTCTTCTTTTTCTTGAACTATCAGAGAAAAATCAGAAATCCTTTTGGTAAAGAGTACAAATTAATACACAAATGAGCAGACACGCTTTTTTCTTTTTAGAGATTCATGAATTGATTGGAAACAGAAATTGGAAACGTTGGTAGTTCAGATATAATTCAGTACATTTGGAACATTTTTCTAGCTTCCCCAAATTCAAAATACCTAAATGCTTTACAAAATAACGTTAATTTTATTCTCTTCCTTTTTCCCTTCCTTCAACTCTCCTTTTTCCCTCCTTCCCTCCTTCCCTCTTTCCTTCCTTCGTTTGTTTTAAATCTTTTTCTCAATGGGGCGCCTGGATGGCGCAGTCGGTTAAGCGTCCGACTTCAGCCAGGTCACGATCTCACGGTCCGTGGGTTCGAGCCCCGCGTCAGGCTCTGGGCTGATGGCTCAGAGCCTGGAGCCTGTTTCCGATTCTGTGTCTCCCTCTCTCTCTGCTCCTCCCCCGGTCATGCTCTGTCTCTCTCTGTCCCAAAAATAAATAAACGTTGAAAAAAAAAATTTAAAAAAAAAATATTTTTCTCAATGAATAAATTGGACTTTTTTAGTAATAGGTTATAAATGAGTGTTTCCAGTCATTAAAGAGCCTTAAGTTCTGGGAGATACATTAGCGGGAGAAAAGAGGACGGAAGTAGAAAGGATAGTTGATGGCTGCCAAGGCTATGTGTTTGGAATCCAGACGTAGCCTATATGAAATGCAGAGAAAAATACATCATTTTTCTCAGCATACAGAGTAGATGGACTAAATCAACATTTATTTACTAACTGCTAGGATATCAGCATTGTTCAAATGGTCCTTGCATATTCAGGAAGCAGACAAGATAAAAACCCTGACATTTCAAGAATACAGTCCTACTGGTGTGTTCACTCTTATTCTTGCCCTCAAAGGGTCTGCATGTGACCCCCGTAGTAAAGAGAAAAACCTGGGTAAAAGCATGGGAAACACTCCTCATGACCACTTAAAAATACTCTGGATTTATTTTATATGCGTCTTTTTTTTTTTTCTTATTCCCCTTTCCCACTTCTTTAGTTAGCTGATTTCCCTTATTTATCTCGATTATCCTATATAGTTTGGGTCTGCTTTCCCTAGGCTAATCAGACTGGAATTTTTTTTTATAATTTGTTTTAACGTTTATTTATTTTTGAGACAGAGAGTGACAGAGCATGAACAGGGGAGGGGCAGAGAGAGAGGGAGACACAGAATCTGAAACAGGCTCCAGGCTCGGAGCCATCAGCCCAGAGCCCAACGCGGGGCTCGAACTCACGGACCAGGAGATCGTGACCTGAGTAGAAGTCAGACGCTTAACCGACTGAGCCACCCAGGTGCCCCATCAGACTGGAATTTTAAGATGATTTGTCCTGTAATGGCTTTTTGACTCCATGTACCACAAATCTAACATCTTGAGGGGGTGTGTGGGATATTACGGGCTCGCCAGAAGTTCCCAGATTTTTTGTTTTCTTTTTTGTTAAGGCAAGGAACTCAAAGATGGAGAGGTAAAATTTTAATGACTTCCAGCAAGTTATAGAACTCCTTTGAAACTCAGTTTACACATTTGAAGAAGAAAGAGAATTAGATGGGCAATTAACATTTATCTTTTGGCTTCCGTGTCCCCTCTTTGGTTCTTCCTAGTACCCATATGAATGGTTGTTTTATCCTCCTTTCATTGAAATGGATGAAGAGAAATATTAGTATTGAGAGACAGAGAGAGACAGAGCATGAGCAGGGGAGGGGAAGAGAAAAGGGAGACAGAATCCGTAGCAGGCGCCAGGCTCTGAGCTGTCAGCACCCAGCCCGACTGGGGGCTTGAACTCACAAACCGCAAGATCAGGACCTGAGCGGAAGTCGGACCCTCAACCGACTCAGCCACCCAGGTGCCCTGAAATGGATTAAGAGAAATATTAAATAACTTGCTTCAGACAAAGGAACAATTACATAACAAAATCAGGGTTCTATTTTGAGCCGCCCTGAGTCTTTGTCACCAAATTTTTTTTTTCTCATCGTACCTTATTATACAAAATAAGCTTACCTTGAGTACTACACATAAAGTAGAAGAAATTAAAACTCTTCTCTTTTATGATTGAAATTAGGAGATTAAAAGCCCATGCTTAAGAATTTAATTACATGGGGCTTTATAAACAGGAATTCTGAAGTGTCCTTAGCCTTACAGAGACAGATCCAGTTGTGAGATTTGGGTTAGGGAGAGAAATACATTTTGAATAATAAATTTGAGAAAAAGATAATAGGCCCTTAGGAGAGGACAGAGTGAAGAAAAGCGAGACAGTGAGCAAACACAGACCTAGACTTCTAATTCTGGAAATTATTGAGAATTTTTATCAAGAACTAGAATAGCTAATATCCAAATTTCTTAATTGTTACAAATCACTTTTGTCTTTAGGTCTTCCCGGGTTTTAATAAACTTGATTATATGGATTGCTCTGCATTATTTGGAAAGCAAGGGGATTTTCTGTTTTTGATTTCTGGGTTACCAAATTGCCAGAAAAGTATGTTATGCACGGCAGAGTGAGTTCTATAAAGTAGTTTAGTAGGAATAGAAATTCAGAGCCATAGGAGGCAACATGAATTAAAGCCCCAACAGAATTCCCGGGGATTTGGAAGAGGTGATTTTGTTTCCTACGGAGTACAAAATTGGGTTTGGAGCAAATCCTTTTCAGAGTCTCAAGGATCAAGGAAATTTCCAACTCTGATATTTAGGTGATGTTTGTATGTATTTACGTATATATGCATATATGTATGTTGGCCCTTGAACAATATGGGTTTGTACTACATGGGTTTAATTATATGTGATTTTTGTTTTTGTAAATACAGTACAGGATTGTAAATGTGTATTCTCTTCCTTATGATTTTCTTATTAACATTTTTCTCTTCCTTTACTATAAGAATGCAGTATATAATATATATAACCTACAAAATATATATTGATTGACTTTTTATGTTACTAGTAAGGCTTCTGGTCAACAGTCGATTACTAGTATTTAAGTGTTGGGAGAGTTATACAGACTTTTGACTGTGCAGGGGGTGGATGCTCTAAATTTGTCATCATTCAAAGGCCAACTGTACATATATTACACTTAGTACTAAGTTCGATGGCCTCGGGCACACTTACGTCATTCGTATTTTCCGGACCACACATTTCTATGATTAAATACAAACAGTAATATTTGCAAATTGAACTTCACTGCCTCTATTTCTATCTTCCATTGGAATTTAATTTATCACCAATTTGTCCAAAAGTTTGGGAAATCTGCCCGAGAGTCTTATTTGTATAGTCAGTGTATACGGAAAGTTTTGTCTACCCCTTGTGTCTTCCACAGTTTTGCCCCCGGTCAAAACCAAAGTCGTCACTTTGAAACCGGTGACCAATGGGGATGATGTTCCTCTGGTGGGTATTGATGACAACCAACCCAACTTATTTGCCTTTGCAAGTCTGCTGACGCTGGCTTTCTGACTGTCCATCAGAAATATTGAGCATCCAAGTGTTTATACCCATCACAACACCTATGTAAATGCCTCCCATCCTTATGGAAATGTTTAACGCCAAAATGATTCATTCTTAACACATAAAGCTCTCATTATCCCAAGGACCGTAGAGCAAAACATTATTACCAACTGAAAACTTCCTGCCTTGTCACCTTAGGCCTCGGTCAAAGGGTTATGTGCCTGAGGACAATCTGAGTAAAATTCTCCACACTGTCCTCCAATTATTAGACATATTTTCCCTGAGGAATCATTCATCATATAAGTAGTGAGGTTCATCGCGAATATGTCTACTAACAAATTCCCAGAGAGTCCTGAATCCTGGGGATAACCCATGTTCCCTGCAAAAGAAAAAAAGCAAGCAAACAAACAAAACTCAGCTAATCACATGAAGGGAAACCATCAGAGGCCAGAGCACTTAATACACAACAGCTTCATGCTGGAGGTGAGGTGATGGTGTAAGCACTTACTTAGAAGAGGATATTTGCTGAACCTCAAATACTCTCTACTATCGTTCCCTCCATTACTTGCCCACAGCTCCCTTCACCATTTTGGTTAAAAAAATCACGTTTATTTTATTTTAATAAAATTCATTCAGCTATCCTGAGGTACAGTCATATAAAATGTAAGCGTATTAAGTTGCACATTTAATAAAATGCTTCTTGGAAGTAATAAATTGCTTGAAATCAACTGAGTCAGTAAGATCAGAATCTAAGATCATGCTACTTAGGTTGGCTACGCTCTTGGAATGTGTGTTGGATGAGCTTCTGTCATTTTATAGTATTTTAAATAAAAATGATGAAGTGCTCTTTAATAGGTTAGTTAAATAAGACTATTTCACAGGAACTCAGAACTAGGGGCAATGCCAACTGACCCAGAGAAGGAAGGAGTTGTATTTTTCACATCTTCTTTAGGAAGATAGGTATTTTTTTGGAAACTGTACTGTTTTTTGTATTGTTTATTATAAATTTCCATTCCAAATATCCCAGCAGGGTACTCACAAGATAAGCTTAATGAATAAAAATTAGAGAAATATTGAATGTATGGTATATATGAAGCAATACATCATATTTGACGAATTATTAACTGAGTATAGAAAATTCCTAATTTTCAAGCACGAGGGTGTTTTGCTATGGTCCCTTGTGAAATCCTCAGATCGTTATTAAAATCCATATATTGAAGAAGAGGAAGCAGAGTTTCACAGAGTTGTTAGCAGAGCATTTGGAAACAGCACAATCTGACCCTAAACTTTGTTCATATTGCCATAGTGCTACATTGCTGCACACAGGTCATTTGCATTATGACCTTGGCTAAGTCAACCAAAATCTGTGACTTGATTTTCCTTTCTGTAAAGTGGAAATAAATACGCTCATATGCATTTATCTCATATAGCAGTTTGGAGGATGAACTTGACTTAATATGTATATAATAGTTAGAGTATTGTATGGCACTGTGAAATCGCTATCAGCTATTATTATTCTACCTTTATAGGTGATAACATAAATTTAGCACATAGTTGTTTTTGAAAAATTTGAAAAAATTGAAAAATTAATTTCCCTCCCTCTTTCCTTCCTTCCTTTCCTATTTCTTTCAAATACACTAATATCCAAGATATTTTATTAATGATAATTACAACTCCATTCCACACACAGTGTTGCCCCTTTTTTTCCAATACACGATTATTACCTAAAGTAACTAGTATTTGTGAATTACTGTTTGCTATTATTGTTATTTCTACTCTTTCATAGGGAAACAAAAACGCTTCAGGGATGCTAACGATCACATCCAAGTTTACAGAATTAACAAGTGGTAGACTCGAAATCTTTGAGAGGGATGTGAAGATAAATGAACCTTAAGCCATTCATATTTTTGTACATCATTTTTTAAAGTTTATTTATTTATTTTGAGGCAGCATAAACTGGGGGGTCAGAGAAAGGGAGAGAGAGAATTCCAGGCAGGCTTCACACCATCTGCACAGAGCCAGCACACGGTTCCATCTCACGTATCTTGAGATGATGGCCTGAGATCAAGAGTTGGACGTTTAACCAAGTCACTGAGTCGTCCCTTTACATCATGTGGTACATATATTTGTACATCAAATGAAACTTACCTGCTTTGTTAGATTGTAGATGTCTTAGAATTCAGAATAATTTCTTATTTTTGCCTATGTCTTCAGAGTTGAAAATACAATGTGTATCACATCAGGTATATATAGAATATAGATAGGTAGATATGGGTGTATGTGTGTGTGTGTGTGTGTGTGTGTGTGTGTGTGCGCGCGCATTCAGGGTGTGTGTGTATGTATATTAATATTTAGCAGTTAAGTAGTAGCCATTTAATGAAACATAAGACAAATCATGTCACTCTCCTGATCAAAACTCTCCAATCACTTATTATAGTTAGAAGGAAACCCAAGGGATTTACTGTGGACAGAAAGTCTGCTCATCATCTGGCCCTTGAATACCATTCTAAATACATCTATTACTTTCCTATTCCTAAATCAGTCCCACCTATGCAATGGCTTTTGCCACTGCTATTTAAAATACCAAGTCTACGGGGCGCCTGGGTGGCGCAGTCGGTTAAGCGTCTGACTTCAGCCAGGTCACGATCTCGCGGTCCATGAGTTCAAGCCCCGCGTCAGGCTCTGGGCTGATGGCTCAGAGCCTGGAGCCTGTTTCTGATTCTGTGTCTCCCTCTCTCTCTGCCCCTCCCCCATTCATGCTCTGTCTCTCTCTGTCCCAAAAATAAATAAAAACGTTGAAAAAAAAAAGAAAAAAAATTTAAAATACCAAGTCTAGTTTTTTGCCTATGGCCTTTGTACTTATTGTTTCTTGTCTTGGGCCCTGTACCTAGTTTTCCACATGCACACTCCAATTTCATTTCATCTTCACATTTACTGAACACATATCAAGTACTATTCTAAACATTCGAAATGAATTATCTAATTCTTGAATAAGCTTTTGTCTGTTTGGTGCCATGGGTTAAGAATACTGAGAAAAAAAAACACTGCATCATATCTCCTATACATGAAATAAATTTTAAAAAGTTAAACTCATAGAAACAGAGAGTAGAAAAGTGGTTGTAGGGGGTGGGGATATAGGGAGAGGTTAGTAAAAAGGCAAAAACCTTCAGTTCTAATGAGGTCTGAGGATCTAATGTAAAACAGGATGACTGTATTTAACAGCACTGTATTATATTTTTTTGAAATTTCCTAAGTCGAACTTAAATGTTCTCATGCACCCCTAAGAAAAAGAATAGTGGAATATTTAAGAATATAAGTACAGGGGTGTCTCCATGGCTCAGTTGGTTAAGTATCTGACTCTTGATTTTGACTCAGGTCATGATCTCGCAGTTCATGAGATTGAGCCCCATGTCAGTCTCTGTGCTGGCAGCTCAGACCCTGCTTAGAATTCTCTGCCTCTCTCTATGCCCCTCCCATGCTCACAGGCACATGTGAGCATGTATACGTGCGCACACAAACTCTCTTTGTCTCTCAAAATAAATAAAGAAACTTAAATAAATTTTTTTTAAAAAAGAACGCAAGTACAAAATGAAAATGTCATCAAGTGCTAAGAAAAATATCAAAGCAATTAATGAAGTGAGTTGAAAACAAAAATTTGAATAGATTGTTGAATTAGCTTCCCATCCCCTCATATACACATATTCCTCAAGCTGTGTTATTTGAAGAAGTGTTTATTGACTCTTACAGTACAACGATAAAGGCACAGCAAGGTCAGACAGTTTAAATAGACAGTTCTGGAGAATAGAAGTCAATTATATAAACTATCAATTGATTAGGAATCCAAAGTAGTAAGCCCTGCTATATACCTCTAAGACAAGGACGCTGAAATGTAGAATAACATGTTGGCTGGCCAAGGATCTCATAAACTCTGATAAAAAAAAAAAATTGTCCATATATAGTTCTTAACTGTGCAACATAATGAGTCACAAAACAGTGACATAATTTATTTTATTTTGAATAAGCAAAGTCATCATTAATTTGGAGGAATGTGTATATCCAGGATGAGGTATTATGGAAAACTCCATTTTCCAACATCACCTTCCATTTGATGCACCTGACCTTCAATGGCTACGTTGTGCTTTCAAGTGTTTCACTCAGATTAAAAGCTCACCTTACAGCCGGCTCCTTCCTATTTCATGGATCTTAGTTTATAAACCAGGGAACAAATCACTGAGACAATTTTAATTTTATGCACTGGGGATGATATTAATTTAGATTCAAGAGATTTTTCTTGAATGAGCTATGCACAAGCTTATTAACAAGTCAAATATGGATTCGAATCCTAGCCCTGCGGTGTTATTATCAGAAAGTTGTCATATTAAAAAAATGTATTTTTTTAAAATATTAAAAAAAAAGATAGAATGTTGCCACATTTCTTTTTTAAGGCTTGGTTTACTCCCCTATAAAACTAAAATTATAGCTACTACAGCAGATGATTAAATGAAACAATTTTGAGAAAAAAAATTATGATAGATCATGGTAGAGTATCCAATTACCACTGGATAATCGTAGTATGTACCAGCCTATGTCATGCTTCTACATACACTTCTTACATGGTGATTGTGTGAAAACATGTGCTATGACAGCTTCCAAGTACTTTCTCCATCCTCTGTGAACAAGAAGCAGAGGGAATACCATCATTTCTGTTCGTTACTTAATTGATCCCACTCATCCCATGACTTTAAACCCCATCTCTGTGGAGGGCTCCTCTCTCTGTATCCCCTTTCCTGCCCTAACCCTTCAGCTCCAAAAGTAACTATCCACTATCCAATTAAGTTCTTGGACAGTATCTCAGGCATAACCTGGCCAATAAGGACTATTGATTAGCCTGCATAGCCCACATGTGTCATTCCTCAGCAAGTCTATGCATCTCTGTAACTGACACCATTTCCAGCCAGTTGATCAGCCTAAAAGCAGAGGAAGTTGCATGATCTCCTTAGACTCACTCATGTCTGATGGTGACTTCAGTCAGGTTTACCTCAAACATTGTATCCGTGAACAACTACGTCTTCCCATTTTCTTTGTTAAGGCTTCCGTTATCTCTTATCTACAGTAACATAATAGATAGGTTTCTCTGCCTTGACTCTTCAGCCCCCTCAGAATACATTTCCTATGTAGAGTTAGTACAAAGATTCTCTCCTTGACCAAATTTTAGGCAGTCTCCTCTGCGCTCCCTTTTGGCCTAGGTCTTATCCTTGGCCCCTGCTAGAACCAGGTTTAGTAAAGAATCCTACTAGGGTGAATTGACAAGTTTCCCCCATCCTTGATATCTGATTACTCATGATATCTGATAAGTTTCTTCATCTCCCACATTGATATCTAAGACCTTTGCCTGCCTTTAGAAAGAACCTCATTAGGGCAATTCATCAAGAATCTCCTTTTTCTTCCTTTCTTTCTTTCTTTCTTTCTTTCTTTCTTTCTTTCTTTTTCTTTTTTCTTTTTTTTTATTTTTTTCAAAAGCTTATTTATTTATTTTGAGAGAGAGAGAAGGAGAGAGAGAGAGAGTCAGGAAGGAGCAGATAGGGGAGGATAGAGAGAATCCCAAACAGGCTCTGTGCTTTCAAAGAGGAGCCCAACTTGGCACAAAATCCCATGCACTGTGAGATCATGACTTGAGCTGAAATCAAGAGTTGGGCATCCACCCAACTGAGTCACCCAGGCACCTAGTGTCTCCCTATACTTGATGTCTCCTCTTAGTACCTTTCTATCCACTGACCTTTTCTGGCTTGTTGGTTATAAACCCCCAGCTATCTTTGCTCCATTTGGACATGAGCTAGGTTTTCTTACTGCAGAAAGCCTTGTTCTCCAACTGCAGTAGTTGCTGAAATAAAATCTGTTGTTACTGCTTTGACTAATCTCCCACTTTTTCTTTGACAGTTGCCACCTTTCTTTAGAAAGTAGTCACGCTTTCTAAAATGTGAGTCATCTTTTTGTTAAAATCTTTTATTATTTCCCAGTGAAATCTTGACACTTCACCATAAGTCTGCAAGATGTTGTGTCATCTGAACCTCTCCGATTCTTCTTCCACATTGTTCCCTCTTTTCCTCTTAGATTTTCATATGACTACCTCTTTCACAACAGTTAGGACTTTCTTCATCAATTTTCTCAAAAAGCCCTTCAAAGAATTCCCTACCCAAAGTAGTTTCCCCTCACTCTCATCACTGTGTTATTATCCTATTTGTTTTCTTTGTTGGTCTTCTGCATTTTAAGTATTGTTATTAATTTATGGAATCATCGTGTGAGTCCTTCCAGGACTCAGGTTCCAGGATTCAGACGGCAACTGAGTATTTTTCACTATGTGCCTGCCTGCTTGTTGCTCTGTAGAGCCAGTAAGTGAGGATCATAAAGGCAAAATAACATCAAGAAATAGAGAAAACACACTTACAACTTAGAAAAAATATCATGTTTTGCTCTTCAATAATGAAAATAATTTTTCAAAGGTTTCTATCAGGGATTGTCTCATTAGAAGTGCATAAATAATACATAGAGTAGGATATACACATTCTGAATTCAAGGACAGATCTTAGTTCAAAAGGTTGACTAACCTCTTAAAATCCTTAATGTTCCAGATGAAAAGTCACTTTGGGGGGCAATTAGAGGATATACTCATTAAACCAATTGTACAAAGGCCATACAGCGTGGGTATAAAAGGTTAGGCAGTACCATTAAGAAGTAACCTGGAAAACCAGTCATTTGAACGGCTTTGCCTTTGAGGTTACCTCACAGCAAGCATACACTAGGCAACTGCATTTGGTTTCAAGTTCAAAGTTACCGAGTACAAAGGATAAAGAAACTCTGCCCTCCCTTCTTATTTAACTGGTTTTAATTTGAACTTCAATACAAGAGTTGAGTGGCAAAGTGTGTCTGGAGGACGTCACAAAATGCTCTGGTTATTTCAGTTGCATAAGGTATTTAGAACAGATAACTAGCTTAAGAACAAAAGCAAGATCCCCTCCTCCCCTCCCATCAATAATAGCCAAAAATGAACAAAAACATTGGTATTTAGTGGCTAAAGCCAAGCCCTTAAATCATAAAATTGATGTCTCTTTTTATATAATTGTCTATTGTACATCTGGAGAAGAAAAATCAGGTCTAAGAAGCTCTGAGAGACATAGGCATGCCAGAGACTTACAATGGAGACAAAAAATGATTTATCTTTTTATCTTGTGAGCAAGATCTATAGCAGAGTAGGGATCCAAACCTTATACAAAGCAATCATGGAGATATATCAGACAAAGTCAGAAGAAAAATGTTCATTTCTCCGTGCCTTTCTAACCTCTGCCACCAGTTTCAGAATTAAATTGCTCTTTTTTTTTTTGAGTTAGTAATTTGTCTCTTTGATTTCTCAGTTATTGAAAAAACAACAAAATATCATGTCTGCTAAAACTCAGGCAGAACTTCTTCCTTTTCTGAAGGAAAGGAGACACCTCCATGGGACAGGTCCTGGACACAGAGCTGAGAAATAACACATTTAGTAATTCTCTGGGGCTAGATGACCCAATCAATAGCCCTGATAGTTTTTCCACATATAAGCTTGATTTTTCCCATCTGGCACCTCGAGGCTTAATAAATCTATGGTGCAAAGTCTGTTTCAAATAAGGCTTCAACTGACAAAGGCAAGAGTAAGAAGGGTAGAGATGAATCATGATTCTTTCCTTTCAAAATTAGTTCTTGTCACACCAAGTGTAAGATTTTAATTCATATACTCTTAACAACTATGTCCATTTAACACGCGTAGCCTTTGAGAAGAGGACAGTTTTGTTTTAGCAGAATGAGATCGCACTGTATGTTATATCTCTGGTTCTGCTTTTAACTCCTGAGGGTATGCCCTTGGGTATTCCTAATGTCTCATGAGTAAGCCAAGGAACAGAGTAGCTCTGAGGGACACATTTCAGTTGCCGTCATGTAAATGGAACTCTTGAAGGTAGCAATCCTCAGTATAAACTTTTTTTTTTCCTTTTTTCCCTTTTAAAATTTGTCTTTTTTTTTTCTTTTGTTTTTGGAGAGAGAGCATGAGAGAGTGAACAAGGGAGAGGGACCGAGAGAAGGGAAGAGAAAGAGAGTCTTAAGCAGGACCCAGGCTCAGTGCAGAGACCCACTTGGGGCTCTATCCCACGACCCTGAGATCATAACCTGAGCAGAAATTGAGATTCAGACGCATAACTGACTGAGCCACCCACGGACCCCAGGCGGTCCTCATTCTAAATGCCAGAATTGTATGCACCTATCCATATACCTCCATATCTCTAAGAGTCCCTGTAAAGTAAGGCTTTAGCACTCTAATGATGCCTAATCTTCCAGGAAGATCTAAAATGATGCTTCTTTACACTTCACAGAGTTATTAAGATCTCTCAGCCAGTGAGTTACCCATTCCTAACAGGATTCCAGATCTTAAAGATTCATTTCTTTAATTTTGGAAAAGGCTTAGTCACTATCCTTTTGAATATTACTTCCTAACCATTCTATTTTCTTTCTTCTAAAACTAGAAAAACTATAATGTGGTTACTCAGCTAATCTCCATGTCTCTTGTTTTCTTTAATTTTTCCCATTTCTGTACTATGTTCTACATATTTTCTTTAGATTGAAAAACCGATTTATCAATTTTTTTTTATTTGGGTTTATACTGTGGTTTAACCTATAAGTTAGCCATTTATTTATTCTAGGATTTGAGCTTATATATTTACTTTGTAAAAATAATGTACCAGTCATTTTTACGTTCTCTTACTGCTAGTAAAATTTTGAGAGTCATTTTTATTTTTTAAACATATATGTCCATGTACTATGTGTTTTTCAGTCCAAATTAAAACAAATCATACACTAGAAAAAATAATTTCTGTATATTTCAGAAAAGATTGAAATTGAGAAATAACTCCTAAAATTCTTGAAAAAAAAGATGACAAGCCAATAAAAAAATGACAATTGCAATAGCTAATGCAGAGAAGAGGAAATATCATTGATGACAGGAGGTATTAAAATAAATTCAACTTCAGGGGTGCCTGCGTGGCTCATTCAGTTGAGTTTCTGACTTCGCCTCAGGTCATGATCTCACGGTCCGTGAATTCGAGCCCCTTGTCTGGCTCCTATGCTAACAGGTCAGAGCCTGGAGCCTGCTTCGGATTCTGTGTCTCCCTCTCTCTCTGACCCTCCCCCAGCTCACGCTCTGGCTCTCTCTCTCTCAAGACAAAATAAACATTAAAAATTTTTAAACCATAATTACAACTTCAATAATAGAGAAATGAAAATTGAAACTGTAATGAGACATAATAATCTTGCATCCAATAGATTGACAAATATTTCAAATGTCTGATCATACTGGAGCTTTTAAAATGTGATATAAATCCCACATGTAAGTGAAGTCATGAAAATTGTCTTTCTCTGACTTATTTTGCTTAGCATAATACTCTCTAGCTCCATTGATGTCATTGCAAATGGCAAGACTTCATTTTTTATGGCTGAATAATATTCCATTGTATACAGGTGCCACATCTTTTACATCCATTCACCAATCGATGGACACTTGGCTTACTTCCACATCTTGGCTATGATAAACAATTCTGCTATAAACATAGGGGTCCATGTATCTTTTTGAATTACTGCTTTTGTATTTTTTGGGTAAATACCCAGTATTGTGATACCTGAATCACAACGTGTTCTGTTTTTAACTATTTGAGAAACTTCCATACTGTTGCCCACAGTGGTTGCACCAGTTTGCGTTCCCATCAACAGTGCACAAGTGTTCCTTTTTTTCCACATCCTTGCCAACACCTGATGGTTACCAGAGGAGAGGTAGGTTGAGGAATGAGTTACATAGGTGATGGGGATTAAGGAGTGTCCTTGTCATGATGAGCACGGGGTGATATACGGAAGTTGAGTTACTATAATGTACACTTGAAACTAATATAACACTGTATGTTAACTGATTAGAATTAAAATAAAAGCTTAAAAATGAAATGAAATGATGTAAAATAAATTTAAAAGGATGTTACATTTGGGGTAGATTCCTATGGTTCATCGCTTACATACAACACCCAGTGCTCTGCCCCAAAAACCAAGAGCACACTTTACACACTGTATGTTAGCCAATTTGACAATAAGTTATATTAAAAAAAAAGAAAGAAAAGAAAAATGGAGAAAAATCAATAAATAAAATAAATAAAAAGATGTGATATAATGGGAAACATGATATTAATAAAAGTAGGAGTGAAATTAAAAACAATTTGTAAAATTAGGAGGTGTCTACTGTAAAGTTCTACATTCCAGATCATATAATCCATCAATCCACATTATTGAAGGTACATACTTTATGCATACTTTCTAGAAACTCTTTCCCACGTACACCAGAAGACACACATAAGAATGTTTAAGGTGGGAGCCCCTGGGTGGTGAAATCAAGCCTCCAGCTCTTGATTTCAACTCAGGTCATGATCTCATGGTCATGATATTGAGCCCCACGTTGGGCTCTGTGCTGGGCATGTAGCCTGGTTGAGATTTTCTTTCTCCCTCTCCCTCTTTGCTCCCCTCCTGCTTGTACTCTCTCCCTTTCCTTCTCTCAAAAAGAAAAGAAAAAAAAATAATGATTAAGGTGGAATGTTTATAATAGCAAAAAAATAAAAAGCTAACCAAATATCCAACAAGAGAATGGATAAATACACTGCAGCATATTCAAAAATTTTTTTAATTAGTCAGTATTTTTAAAGGGAGAAGTAACAGCTGCACACATTAACACAGACAACTATTAGAATAATTACAAGTTAAAAGCAAGTTATAGGAGGACAAAAATTTTAAATATGTTGTTTATGGATACATACATATCCGGTAAAAATGTAAAGAAAAGCAAGAAAGTGATTTTTTAAATAAGTGTAAATCAGTATTCAATGGTATCTTTGGACAAGAGCTAAGGCTATTAGGGGACAGACAGGGAATTTTAGAAGTTTATGTAATTTTGCAATTGTTCCATTGTTAATGATACGGTTATGCTTCATGTATGTTACACATTTTACATGTATTAACTGATTTAAAATTAAAAACCCATTTTTCAGGTACAATCTTAAAAGAACATACACCAAAATGCTGACTCCGTTTAACCTTAGGCATGGAGCTAGATTATAAAGGGCAGTCACATACATTATCCTAATGTTTGCTCTTGTAATGTTTATATTTAATAGCTGATTAAACTTTCCAACAAATAAACCTCTTGTTTATCATACTATTATACAACTATTTCCTGTTCCTCCGCCCCTTCCTGGGAGCAGCCTCAAATTCAATCTCAAATGATCTCTTTCTATTCCTATAATATGAGTCCAATAGTAGGGACTCTCTTGGGGTATATAGTGTCACTCAGGTCTCCTTTTTCTAAAGACGTATATTTACTGGATGCTTCTTCTTCTCTGCCTGTATTTTCATTTATTCATTCAAGAAATAAATAAACTACCTAGTTCTCTCTCCAACTTATATGTTGCTTTGTTCAATATCTAAAATTTCTAATGGTGTTCTTAGATACGTGGTAGCCTAAACTGAGAGCCCTTTCATAGGTTGCAGAAGAAGCAATAGTTGAAGGCCAGGAATTCCATAAGATGATTTGAGAGACTGTTGTCAGTACATTACTCCTTAGGAATGGAGGAACATTCTACACTGTGCACCCCAATTGTGTGTATTTAAATTTACCTCAGACATACATTTCTAGACTTTCCCTCAAACCAGGTCCACACTCACATTTCCAATTTTCCCTCTCGAGGTATGCTCAGAGAGATGGTTCCCAGCTCTCGAGAGGAAAATGAAACCCATTGCTTCTGTAGGTGTTTCAAAACGCAGGTGAAAGATAATGTAAGCATGTTTCAATGAAAAATGCTGGCATTTTCCTGAAAAAGAGTTACCGGAAAGCTGCCATAAAAATGAATGTTCTGCACCTCTCCAAAATTATTCAATTACAATGCTGTTTCAAGTAGCTAATATTTTAGGTTACAGGAAAAAAAATCTATTTTTTCCCTTCAGCTACAATTTTTTTTTCTTGAATTGCTTTTTCAAGGCATCCAATAAATAAACCAAGCTCTCTTTAATTACTGAGCTCAGTTGTGAAAGAAGAGTGATCATAGCAAAGGAGGTGGTTCACACTGTTCTTTTGTTATCTTCTCTGTTTCCTGCTGTGATACAAATGATTCCCTTTTGCTTGCAGACAGTGGCATTTGCTTTGGGCTAAAAAAAAACACTCAGAACACCAGCTAGAAAAATATTTGTTATTTCAGCAAATTGCCACGTCTCCAAAATTCAACATTTGTCATTATCCACAGTTGTAATAATACGAATAAGTGTGGTCGATCCCTCTGTTATGGAATATCCTTAATGCTCAGCTTCCGGAAAGAAGTCAAAGATACATTATCAAGAACACCATGGTTTGTGAAATTTGAAGGGGATAAGTTAACTTAACTATGAAGCTTAAACACATAATGCAATAGTAATTATTCGCACCTTGTTGAAATCATTCAGCAACCCCTGAGCTACTCCTTTTTTTCTTTGAAAGTTTATCTCCTGGATTAATGTTCCTGCCTCTGACACTGCATCTGTCACAGTTCCAGCTGTTTTCAATATCTAGACTTATGGTCATTTTAATACTGTTGTCTCTCGAGTTCTTTCTTGTGCCATTCACTCTACCTTGGCTTAAGTGACTTCATGGTCCTGATCAAACCTTGTCATTATAGATAACTGCACTTTTCCACAATCTCAATTTTAGATATTCCATTCTCCACCATCGTCTCCTCCCCTTGCAGTCTCGCTGTCTCTGAAACCTAACTCCCACAACAGTTCTTTTTTTCCTTTCTGACTTTTTTGTTCGTTTCTTTTATGCTGCTGAATAAATAAAAGCAATCAGAACATCATTCCACATATCCACACCATCACATCTACTCATTTTCCTGCATTAGACTCCATAGATTATTTCTTCCCATTTTATTGTATATGAGTTCTCTGTGATTACAAACCCAACTCATCCATGAGTACATTAGGCCTCGTCGGCTTTTGCCTAACTAAGGCTACCTCTCTAGGAATTTTCCCTTTCTCTGCTGCGTTATCATTTCTCTCCTTTTTCATTGGCCCATCCACATCACCATAAAATATATTTAATATACGTATGTAAAATACATACATAAAAATATAAAGTATATTTATATATACCATGTTTAAAATGAAGAACCCCTCTTGATTCCATATGTGGCACGAGTTACACCATTTTTGTTCCTCATTACTGTAAAGCTTCTTAAAATAGGATTCAGTACATTTCTATCTATCTATCTACCTATCATTTATCTATTTTTATTTACCTTCAACATTCCGTCAAAGCTACTATTCTCAAGCTTATGAATAATTCATTTTACTAAATTTAATGGCCAGTTTAACTTGCTCATCTTAGGTCACTTTTCAGTATCCTTTAACGCAATCACTCTCCTAGGAACTCTCCATTTGGTATGCATGATACCACAAACTCCTTGTTTACTTTCTATTTTGCTAGCTTGTCTCTCTCATGCCTTCTCCTACTTTCTTCTTATCTCCTTTCTGTTAAATGTCGGAAGTGTCAGGGAACAAGAATACCAGGTCCCTTTTAGGGTCCTTCCAGATAGACTAAGAACCAAATTGATGAAAGAGGGATTAACATTAGAAAATCTAGTGCATATTTAGGGAAGCCACACAGACATGGAAATTCCAAAGGCAGTCAGGCAAAATGAGGTAGTTATGCCATCCTGAACTAAGGAGAGGGGGCAGGGTTGGGAGACTTCAGAAGGAAGGAATGTGATTCATACACAATAAGAAGAGCAGATCTTTGGCGATTAGATGTCTGCCCTAGGATACAAATGGATCACTCAGATCAAGTTTATCTCTTGTAGTAACCCTTACTCAGGGAAAAAAGCCTCCAACCTAGATTTGTCTATGTAGTTAATGGAGGGGTAACAGGCCATGTGGGGTCTCAATGGCCTTCAGCTCAAAATCATCTTCATACAAAGTGGCCCATCCTTGAGTGGCCTGCCTTCAGTCCCTACAGAAATATCCTTGGACTTAGATTTTTTTGATCCACTCTCACTCTTGTTGTAATTTCATTCAGTTTCATGGCTTTTAGTATTATCTATGTGCTAAAGAATCCAGACTGTGCATCCCACAATACATTCAACAATTTCCCCTTAGATGTCTAATAAAAAACTGAAATGTATCAATGTTCGAATCTAAGCTCTTCACCTACACCCCTAGATCTCGTTCTCCCATCTCAACGAATGACAACTTCCTTCTCCTAGATGTGACAGAAAACAGTTATCTTTGAATGCATCATACCCCACATTTATCCTTTTGGCCAATAGTATTGACTTTAATGTCACAATATATGCAGATTCTAAACACTTTTTCACTCTGGCCTTAGCTACCACAATTGTGCCCTTTCATTACTACAAATGATTCTTAGCTATTATCCCTGCTTTTCCTTTGCCCTCATAGTCGTTCTTAACAACATAGGCACAGAGATCCTGTTACAACGAAAAGCAAATTATGACACTCCTGTCTCAAAATCATCCAGTGGCTTCTCATCTCAAATAAATGCCTTAAGTACATGCAATGGCCCTTCCTTCACCTGGCCAGCCATCCTAGTTCCATCTCCTACCATGCAGTGGTTCAGAGCATGGTCTCAGGGACTTCATTTCTTAGGTTCAAATCGTGGACCCGTAACTTAGCAGGTGTTATTCAATCTCTGCACACCTCTTTTGGGGTAGTAATATCTACTACCTCTTTTGGGGTAGTAATATCTACATTATTTTTTGTGGGTTTTTTTTTAACCATTAAATCAGTTAAAGACAAAGCACTTACAATACTCCTGACACGTGGTCAGTGTTCAATAAGCATTACTTTCTACTGTTTTCCTTCTTCCTTCTTGCACTCAGTCTCCACTACCCAGTGACCTATTCTTGCCCCTTCAATACATTGAGCACATTCTCTCCTCAAAGCCCTTGTACTTGTCTTTTCCCTCTGCTTGGATTTCACACTCTGCATTTGGTCTCATGATTTGTATCATCATCAGATTTTGGTCCTTGCTCAAATCTCATCTTCTTAGTGAGGTTTCTGTGTCCACCATATTGAAAGCTCAATTTCCAGCCCTGCAATATCCCTGTCAATTCCTTTCATCCTCATCTCATTACTGTAATGTATATATTCACTATTTTTTTTTCCTAAAACCTATTAAAAGATGGAAATGCTCACGAAGTATATGTTGAATAGACAAATGAACAAAAATATAATGTATTGCATATTCACTGTTTCTCAGGCCCTGTGCTCAGCTTGGATGTATTTAGCACATTTTGTTTTTATAACAATCCTATGAGTCAGATATCATAACCTCTGTTTTACCAATGTAAAACCCAACCCTCAGAGAAGTTGTATAATTCACCCAAAATTATTAAGCTACAAATTGGTAGGAATTGGAGTCAGACTGATGACTTTATTGCTCTAAAATACATTATATGTGACCCTTTATTTTTTTTTTATTTTTTTTTTAATTTTTTTTTTCAACGTTTTATTTATTTTTGGGACAGAGAGAGACAGAGCATGAACGGGGGACGGGCAGAGAGAGAGGGAGACACAGAATCGGAAACAGGCTCCAGGCTCTGAGCCATCAGCCCAGAGCCCGACGCGGGGCTCGAACTCACGGACCGCGAGATCGTGACCTGGCTGAAGTCTGACGCTTAACCGACTGCGCCACCCAGGCGCCCCTATATGTGACCCTTTAAATGACATATCAAGTTAATTTTTATGATTTTATGTTACAAAAAAAATTAAGATCACATATATTTTATGTAGATATTAGTATTTATCCTGGATAATATTTGAAATTGAAACTTGTATTTTAGTGTTGTGCCATTCAAAACAAAACGTGGGGGCACCAAGGTGGCTCAGTCAGTTAAGCCTTCAACTTCGGCTCAGGTCACAATCTCACGGTTCCTGGGTTTGAGGCCCACCTCAGGCTCTGTGCTGTCAGCTCAGAGTCTGGAGCCTGCTTCGGAATCTGTGTATGTGTGTGTCTCTCTCTGCTCCTCTCCCACTCGCACTCTGTCTCCATCTCTGTCTCTGTCTGTCTCTCTCTCTCAAAGATAAACATTAAAAAAGTTAAAAAAAATTTTTTAAACGTTTAACCATATTTTGTGCATATCCGAAAACTTTTAAACCATGTTTCAAAAGAATTTGACTGGTTTTAACTAATCACTCTGATGAAGAAGCACAGGGCATCATTTGAAATCTGTTACTATGGTATATTGTAAATATTTTTCACTATTAACATAACTACTTTCCATGTGTTCAAGAACTATACAAAATTTTTTGAAATTCTGAGAGCACATAAAATTATATCCTATTCACCTATCGGAGAAATGGGTAGGTCCCCAACTGCAACTCCAAATAAAGCAATGCAGGAACACAGCAGCTCTACATCCAATTTCTAACCCCAAAGTTACCAAATTACTAAAAAAAAGAATGCTTAATTTCTGTGTCAAAACAGAAACTAGTCTTTAAAAACAAGAAACGTAGGAAATAAATTACTTGTTTGATGACTATCCAAAGGAAACTCTTTCCTGAGAATTTGAAAAAAAGAACAATAAGCATTTATTTGATCAGGATGATCACACTAAGTCTTCCTAGAGTAAGATGAGTTCAGTTAAAAATCATGTGAATTAGTCGGAAACTGTTCTAAGACTTAAAAAGGGTAAATATTTCTAGGTAGTTGACCTTTACTATTACTGAACTAAATAAATTGGTTTTCAGAAATATAGCAGAAATTGAGAAGAATCATAATTTTCTCATTAAGGAGATAATTACCCAAATAGGAATGCAATTACACAATGATGAACAGTTGGAAAAGATAGATTCAATTTTACTAGTGAGAATTGAAAATCTGTCAGAGAAAGTTCCAGAGGGAACAAAGGAAGCACTCACCCTGGCCACAGATCTCTACTGTTGTTAATGATAACTCTGAACATTTTGCCTTTAAAAAGATACCTGCTGAGCTGCACAATGGAAAGAGATCTGGGAGGAATTGATGCTTTCACATATTCAGGACATTTGAGTACTAGCTGATTGGAGAGATAAAGTGAGAAGTAAGAAAATTGGTCAGCTGCCTTATCCTAAAATATTTCATATTATCTCATAGCAAGGCATTTTTGCTTTTTAGTGACTAATCTTTTGTTGTTGTTGTTGTTACCCTACCGTACTGAAGAGTTCTGTTATTTCATCAATTATTTTAGGTTTTTGTTTCCCTATTCAGTCTCATTTTATATAAAATAAGGCCTAATAAAGTAAGATTTATAAGCTTAGCTCATCATCTTGCAGAAATCCTATCCGAAAATAATAAAATTTGATCTATTTGCGTATTGGGTAACATCTATAAAACTGAATTCTACAGGTAGGATTTATTATGCAAAACATAAACAAATCATGGACAGGAGTCTTTGCAATGTAATATTACAATGATCAAAGTGTGTCACCACCAAATATGCCTCTTTGCCGTATGGAATATTTTGAGCCAAATGTCACTGATAACCAGCAGACCTGGAAAATCTCTAAAAAAGGGCATGAGTTTGTCTTTTGTAATGAGAATTTACATTTATAAAGGAAATTTCTATTTGTAAAGGTATGTGTCACTCCCATTCCAAGAAGAGAAAAATGTTTTTTATTAACGGGAAGGCACTGATTTAAAACTTATAACATAACATAATATAACATAACATAGCATAGCATAATTTACTGAACAATTATAGTTTACCATATTTTTCACCATCACTTTCCAATAACTTGCCTCCTCTGCCCAGAATCCCCAAATCTCTTTTCTTTTGTTTAGCTTAAGCTGGTATATTAGCCTTAATTATCCAACCACCTTCCTGAGCTACATTTTCTTTGTGAATTACAATTGTATGTGATTAACAGTTTTTTTCTTTCCCTATTGTTAATCTGTCTCTTTTCAGTTTAATTCACAAGCCCAAACCAATGAATTTAAGAGGGTAGAGAGAAAAATATCGTTTTTCATTCACTGCTGCCTCTCTGACCTCATCCTACCATCTTATATCACTTCATCATGTCTGGGCTCAAATATCATCCAAAGATCGCTTTCCAGTTTACTTTTTCTAAAACAGCAGTCCTGCCCTCTCCAGATCTGTCACTCTCTACCTTTTGCACCGATTCATTTCCTTCATACCACTTATCACTATATGTTCATATATGATAAAACACTTTTGTGTTTATGGTATGCCTCTCCCCTAAAATGAAAATTTCACATGGTTAAAGTACATGGTTAGGTTTACAGATTAGCCCCAACTACTAGGACATTGCCTGGAATCTAGCAGGTGTTTCATATGTTAACTATTGAATAGATGAATGGATCCTTCATTCCCAATTAAATCTCACAAGTATTTTATTTTATTTTATTTTATTTTATTTTATTTTATTTAAATTTGAGTTAGTTAACATACACTGAAATATTGGTTTCAGGAGTAGGATTCAGTGATTCATCACTTACATACAACACCCCGTGCTCATCACAAGAGCCTTCCTTAATACTCATGACCCATCTAGCCCATCTCCCTCCTACCTTCCTGTATCAACCCTCAGTTTGTTCTCTATTGTTAATAGTCTCTTGTGGTTTGTTTCCCTCTCTTCTCCCCCTGCCCCACCCTGTTCCCATACGTTCATCTGCTTTGTTTCTTTTTCTTTTTTAATGTTTATTTATTTCTGAGAGAAAGAGAGAGAGAGAGAGTGGGGGAAGGGCAGAGAGAGAGGGGGATGAGGATCCAAAGGGGCCTCCATGCTGACAGCAGTGAGTCCAATGCAGGACATGAATTCACAAACTGCGAGATCGTGACCTAAGCTGAAGTCAGATGCTCAACAGACTGAGCCACCCAAGCACCCCCATCTACTTTTTCATATAAGTGAAATCATATGGTACTTGTCATTCTCTGACTTATTTCACTTAGCATCATACATTCTAGCTCCAGCCACATCATTGTAAATGGCAAGATTTCATTCTTTTTGATGACTGAGCAATATTCCATATACATATAACCACATCTTCTTTATCCATTCATCATTTGATGGATATTTGGGCTCTCTCCATAGATATTTTATTTTTCTGTTAAAAAATAATTCTACGCATCATGAAAACAACAACATGTAATTTTACTAAAGGGTCAATGGCAAGAAAAGATGAAAAATTTAAAGATACAAGTATGACTATGCTTTGAGGGTGTTTTATGCTTTTATGGATTCCTTAAAATTAGTCTTTTTCTTGTTAGCTGGTAAGATCTCACCCAATCAAAGGAATAAGAAGAGAGAGGAAGGGAAAACAGAGAGGAATAAGTCTACATTTTGGGATGCCTATTCTAAACCAGAAGCAAGAGTCTGTATTTTAGGCATATTACTCTTCCAATCTGAAGAGTGGCTGTGAAATAATTTTATATATATATATATATATATATATATATATATATATATATGTAGGTCTCTGCTCCCAGTTCCTGGCACAGTGGTCCTGAAACTCTTAAAAACTCTTAAATGACAAGAGCCTCATAGCACCTTTTGTTCAAATGTTTGTCTTTGACCCCATTCTTAACACAGGGCTCCTACAACCCTTGTATACACCTAAGTGATAAGAGACTAGGAGTATCTTTAGTTATACTGAGGTGACTTTGAGTACACTTCTGGATGGCTCCCAGATGGAGGTGGTTCACCAGAAAGACCAAGCATGACTAAGAGCTTGGAATTTTCAGTCCCATTTCCCATCTTCCAGAAGGTCACAGGGCCTGGAAATGGATTTAATGATTTATCATGCATATGTGAGGAAGCCTCCATAAAATCCCAGTAGTATGGGATTCAGAGAACTTCCGTGTGGACAAACATATCAACACAGGGACAATGACGCATCCCAACTCGGTGAGGACAGAAGCTTCTGTGCTCAGAGCCCTTCTAGGTCTTGCCCTATGTACGTCTTCACTTGGCTGTTCATCTCTATTTTTATCATATCCTTTAATAAACTGGTAAATATAAGTAAGCATTTCTGTAAGCTCTGTGAGTGGCTCTATCAAATTTGTCAAATCTGAGGAGGGGATCGTAGGAACCTCTGGTTTGTAGACAAATCAGATGGAAGTTCTGAATAACGTTAGGAGTTACTTTATACAATTGGCATCTAAAGTATAGTGGGGAGGAGCCTTGTGAGACTAACCTGTGGATCTGATGCTATCTCTCGTAGGTGGTGTCAGACCTGTGTTAAATTGTAGGGGAGCCAGCTGGTGTTGAAGAGAATTGTTTAGCATGGGGGAGAACATGTACATATTTGATGATCAGAAATGAAGTGTTTTATGTGGAAAGTAAAGGAGACACACGGGGAAGAAAGACACTGTAGGAAAAAAAAAGTTTTCTTTCCCTACATAGAAAAGGAAAAAAAAAAAAAAAGTTTTCCTTTGCAGCGACCCATAGGAGCAATTTTTAAAATGAGAACCCCGAAGCCTACTAGTCCAATAATATATTTTCACAAGTGATAGAGACAGAATTAAAATTCAGCATTAAGATTCAATTGACTCTAAAGGTTGAATTATTTCCACTAACACTAATATTATACATTTAAGAGGGCTAGAAAAGTGAAGGCTTTGGACATAGATTTTCACACATTCGCAGAGGTATTATAAGAAACCTTTAAATACTGAGAATTTTTTTAACGTTTATTTATTTATTTTGAGAGAGAGAGCGAGAGAGAGAGCTCGCGAGTGAGGGAGGGGCAGACAGTGGAGAGATAGAATCCCAAGCAGACTCTGCACTGTCAGTGCAGAACCCGACGTGGGACTCGATCTCGCTGGGAGATCATGACCCGAGTTGAAATCAGGAGTCGGACACTCAATGAACTGAGCCCCCCGGGTGTCCCCAGACTGAGAATTTTCAATGGTGATCCTCACATGCCCATTTCTCCCATACCAGTTTCTCTCTATCCCTTCTTACGCATGACTTTCCGTCCTACATCTTCCTCCCACACCACTCAGGAAGATCCAACTTGCCCAAACCCTGGCTGCTAATCCACAACAATACTTTTTCTTTTTTTCTTTTGTTCTCCAGGAGCTATCTTTGACTAAACAATTTCTGAAATCAGTTGAAATATGACTCCTCACTCCCAGACCAATTGTAAAATGTATACCCCATTTTGCCACAGTAGAATTTTCTTTCAGTGGTGTCTTGTGCCTGGCATTTAAAAATAGTAGCTATAACATGACATAACAGAACATAACATAAAAATAATATAAATAGTAGTTTATGCTAACAATGATCTGGTTGATTTTTTTCCAGAGTGTATTTTCCCATGACAGCTACTTGATAAGATAGTGCTTCCAATTCAGGGAACTATTTTACTCAAGTTTGTTCTGAATGGGTTATAAGCATAATTCCAAAATTTGACTTCCTAGGCTACTCCTCAAGGTGTCCTTAACTGAGAGAGGTCTGAGGGTTCTCCATGCTGTCCCCACAGGCAGGGAGAACGGTGTTGTGCTGAATATGGGGATCTACTTTAACAACTAGCCTTATTTTGTGCCTCTGTCCACCAATGGACAAGGTCTCTGTAGAGCTGCTGGACTTTCCCTTGGTGCAGATACTATAGGGGAATGTTCTATAGGATGAAGAATAACCAGCCATAGTCTGGGGTAAAGAGATTATGCTGTGACTCCTGGCAGACAAAAGTCCAGCTAGTTCACCTGTATGGCTGAATTCACATTTATTAGATGGTTCTGTCTCCTTGTCTCCAAGGCTCTTTTACTGACAGCCAAGCTATGGCCTAATGACTATCCTAACAATTCATGCCCATTCTGGACTTACAGCTTCACCTTGCCACGGAAATGCCAAATCTGTTTCCAACCTATTCTTGCAGGCACCAAAACATTTAACATTTCATCTGCCAACGAAAGCAAAGGAATTATTAGATTATCTGAATGAAAAATTCTAAAATATAAACCTCTACATGATTGCAAAGATCTCTTTTAAAACTATCATCAATTTGGTAATCCATTTTTTGTTTTTTGGTTTTGTTTCGTTTCCTGTTTTTACTGTTGTTATTGTGAAGGGTACCTTTGAAAGTTTTCAAGAGATGGTCATTAAGAATCTTAAGCAGGTATTGTGAATAACTACTTGAAGTATAAAAAAAGGTCATATTCACCGATGTAAGCACAACTTTTCTCATTAAAAATTTAAGAGTATTTTATTTAAAAACTTGCAACAAACTAAATATTTAATGTGTTTATTAAAACTGGATTTGTTTTAGTAGAAAATGAAATGAATCTTTGTTACAAGCCTTATTTTATAAATAAATGTTCCCAAATCCAGTCCACCCCATTGTGCCAAGTAAACTCTATAATTTTCTATATATGTATATATTTTCTATGTGCAAACTGTTGAGAAACCCTGACCCAGAGAATCTGTGGCGCTTCCTCCTCTACAGTCTTTGAATATTTGTTTTGTGATGGTCTCAGCCTATCAACAATCGCTGTTGCATTTGGACCCACCCTTGTGGTTAGTGTTATGATAGAAAAACTGCTTTTCAGCAACAATCATCAGAAAACTTTGAAAATATAAATGTCTGTTAAGTACAAGATGTGAAAATTATGCAGCACACCTTGGGCCACATAGGTCATGAGTAAAGAGAGAGTGTGGGTCAAATGTTCTTTTATTGGGGTCAAGTGTGGAAACCTAAGGTTCTGTGCACTCACTCTTCATTGGTTAAGTAATTAATTAATTATTTTTTAAAAATAATTTATTGTCAAGTTAGCTAACATACTGTGTACACGGCGTAGCCTTGTCTTTGGGAGTAGATTCCCATGATTCATTGCTTACATACAACACCCAGTGCTCATCCCAACAAGTGCCCTCCTCAATGCTCATCACCCATTTTCCCCTGCCCTGCCCCCCAACAACCCTCAGTTTTTTCTCTGTATTTAAGAGTCTCTTATTGTTTGCCTCTCTCTCTGAAACTATTTTGCCCCTTCTCTTCCCCAATGGTCTTCTGTTAAGTTTCTCAAATTCCACATGTGCATGAAAACATACGATATCTGTCTTTCTCTGACTACCTATTTTCACTTTGCATAATACCCTCCAGTTCCATCCATGATGCTGCAAAAGGCAAGATTTCATTCTTTCTCATTGCTGAGTAGTATCACATTGGATATATTACAACCTCTTCTTTACCCATTTATCAGTTAATGGACAATGAAGCTTTTTCAATATGTGGCTACTGTGATAGCACTGCCATACACATTGGGGTACAGGTGCCCCTATGAATCAGCACTCTCGTATCCTTTGGATAAATTCCTAGTAGTGCTATTGTTGGGTTGTCGGGTAATTCTAGTTTTAATTTTTTGAGTAGCCTCCACACTGTTTTTCAGATTGGTTATACCAGTTTGCATTCTCACCAGCAGTGCAAGAGGGTTCCCCTTTCTCTACATCCTCGCCAACATCTGTTGTTTCCTGAGTTGTTAATTTTAGCCACTTTACTGGTGTAAGGTGATGTCTCAGTGTGGTTTTGATTTGTATTTCCCTGATGAGGAGTGATGTTGAGCGTTTTTTCATGTGTCTGTTAGCCATCTGGATGTCTTCTTTGGAAAAACGTCTATTCAGGTCTTCTGTCCATTTCTTCACTGCATTATTTGTTTTTTGGGTGCTGAGTTTGGTAAGTTCTTTATAGATTTTGATACTAATGCTTTAACAGAAATGTCATTTGCAAATATCTTCGCCCATTACATTGGTTCCCTTTTAGTTTTGTTGATTGTTACCTTTGCTGTGCAGAAGCTTTTTATCTTGATGAGGTCCCAATAGTTCACTATTATTTTTTTTCCCCTTGATTTTGGAAATGTGTTGAGCAACAAATTGCTGCGGCTGAGGTCAAAGAGGTTGGTGCCTATGTTCTCTGTTAGGATTTTGATGGTTTCGTGTCTCACATTTAGGCCTTTCATCCATTTTAAATTTATTCTTGTGTATGGTGTAAGAAAGTGGTCCAGTTTCATTTTTCTACATGTTGCTGCCAGTTCTCCCAGCACCATTTGCTAAAGAGTCCATCTTTTTTTTTTCCATTGGATACTCTTTCTTGCTTTGTCAAAGGTTGGTTGGCCACATATTTGTAGGCCCATTTCTGGGTTCTCTATTCTATTGCATTGGTCTATGTGTCTGTTTTTGTGCCAATACCATACTGTCTTGATGATTACAACTTTGTAGTACAGGCTAAAGTGTGGAATTGTGATGCCTCCAGCTTTGGTTTTCCTTTACAACATTACTTTGGCTATTCATTGGTGAATTTTAGAACAAAAGAGCTGGAATTTAAAGGGGGAAGAGAAAAGGGAAGTGGCTCAAAAGGTCAGTTATTGAAATCAAACAAGATCACGAAAGCAAAGGAGCCTCTGTGGGCAAAGGTGGCCTGGCTCTGTATCTAGTCACGTGACTGGTAATGTGGGATGCCTCTTTAAAATGGATGTCTTGGCAATGGAAGCTTGAGTGAGGCAGTTGCATTACAAAAAAGAAAAAAAAATAAAACTGTCATGGCTTTACACTACAATACGTGATCATTGACAGTTGTATATCTTTTGGCTGGAGCAGTCTGTGAAAAACACAGCCAATCTACATTGGGTTAACATAGTGAGAGTCACACTGTTCATGCTGTACTTTGGCCAAGTGCATCTAAACTAATTTTAGATAGACAGAAGATAGGTAGATAGATGGACTGATGGATGGATGGATGGATGAATAGATGGATGAATAGATAGATCAGATAGATAGATAGATAGATGAATGATAGAAATATAGAAATAAGAAGACATATATAGATAAGTATATTCTCAAAAAAACATTCATACTCCACAGGTTCATTTTATCATTTCTAGGAATTCAACTACTTTTTTTAAATATAATTTATCGTCAGATTGGTTTCCATACAATACCCAGTGCTCCTCCCAACAGGTGCCCTCCTCAATGCCCATCACCACCTTTCCCCTCTCCCCCACCCCCCATCAACCCTTAGTTTATTCTCAGTATTTAAAAGTCTCTTATGGTTTGCCTCCCTCCCTCTCTGTAACTTTTTTTTTCTTCCCCTCCCCCGTGGTCTTCTGTTAAGTTTCTCACGATCCACCTATGAGTGAAAACATATGGTATCTGTCTTTCTCTGCCTGACTGATTTCACTTAGCATAATACTCTCCAGTTCCATCCACGTTGCGCCAATGGCCAGATTTCATTCTTTCTCATTGCCAAGTAGCAGAATTCAACTACTTGATGACATGCAACCCTCTACACCACCACCATCCCCAACACACCCACCCAACTAGAATATGTCATCAAGTCTCTTTCTGAGCCAGTTTTTCACCTTTATTGCACATTTATAATAATTAGATTTAGTTACCATCTGTGGCCAAATAGACTCCATATGGCCCAAGGTCCAAATATTGACTCTCTAGTTCAGAGAATAAGAGAAAAAAAAAGAGAAAAAGAAAAATAGGTGAAAGGAAACTCAATCATAGCAGAGCCTACTTCACCTTTCATAGAGGAGAAAAAAGGACATCTTTATGTCAGAAGTTCTATTTCTACATTTGAAGATAATTTATCTTGGTTTGTATCTATTATATGGTATATAGTATAGGATGCAAAAGAATAAGAAAATCCAACCATATATAAAATGATTATCATGCAAAGTTATTAAATACCTGTGCAAACCATCAAGGAAATTAATTGAGGCTAGCTTTTATCTTCCAGAAGCAATAAATTATATAGTAGACTATGGATGGTGTCATGTCTTAACTAAAAGAAAACAAGGAAAAATTGTAGATATCTTGATTTGTTGATAGAAAAGAGATTTTTAATCAGTGGGTGTCTCCACTACAACTCCCAAACATGTGATATATACAATATATAGTTCCTTTTCTATCCTGCGTTTCAGTCATAGCTTGCTCATTCTCTATGGTGGTTTTAGGACTGCCTACATCCTGTATTTACCTGAGTGTGTGGGTATCATAAACAGCAGATTTTCTAGTTTGTTATTTTGATTTTGTTTTTTTTTGTTTGTTTGTTTAATTTATGTTTATTTACTTTTGGAGAGAGAGAGAGAGACAGAGAGAGAGAGAGACAGAGTGAGAACGGAGAGAGGGAGGGAGAGAGGGAGCCACAGAATCTGAAGCAGGCTCCAGGCTCTGAGCTGTCAGCACAGAGCCCAATGTGGGGCTTGAACCCAAGAACCGGGAGATCATGACCAAAGCCGAAGTCGGATGCTCAACCGTCTGAACCACCCAGAGGTCCCTGTTTTTGCATTTTTGTGATTTGACTTATGCTTTGCTGCACAAATAATCAGGTGAATATTAACTGTATGAATATTATTGTTTAAGGTGTGACCAGAGATAGTGGTAAAAGAAGTTGATAATACATAGAAGATGTGGTCTAGTTTAATATTATTTCAGAAAACGAATCTGCTTTCATGTTCATCTCTAAGATAAGTTTCGTTTTATTAAATCTTAAAGTGCCTTATATATGATTAAGGTGCCAATGTGATTAAGCACTTAAGCTTTGAATAGCCTCAAAAAAGATGATCACGGAGAAATTATCAGTCCCTAAGAGCAAGTAAAATCTTTGATAATATCATCACCAATTCTGTTTACAATCAATCTGAATGACAGCCTAGAGCAAATCGGAGATGAAGGATCAAGGGGCCTCATTATTTTCAAGGTTGCGAATGAATGCCCATTCATTTAGGTAATGATGGTAATATATGAAAACAGAAATACGTTCCATAATGAAATAAACATCATTTTTACAATGTGCATCATTTTGGACCATTCTAATCTTTGATTTCCTTCATTAAGCAAAGAAGTTAAAGTAGTACTCAAAAAATCATTCCAATTCATAGGCTGTATTTTTAAATGCTTAAAAAAAAAAGTAAGCCTAGATGGAAAGCCAGTATAAACAAGTAAATATCTTAATAAAATTCAAAAAATATTTTTCTACTTTATCCTGCTCCTAATACTCCCTGCGATCAAGTGTGTTGATATGATTGTGAAAAGTATTATTTGCAAAAAGCGTTTTGGTTATTGTCAAACAAAATATGAGGGAGCTGCTTGGGCCACTTGGAAAACAATAGTTCAGTAAGTGTCATTAAAATGTACTTGGAAGATAATTAAGTTACTGTCTAATGAGTTTGTCCATTCTTGAGCAAAATTGAACCTAGAAAAGTTAGCTCACATTTGTTCTTTATACTAAGGTGAAAATTTTCTTTTTACTTACTAAACCTCATTGTAAATGTCACAAGTATCGCTACAACATGATGAAGAATCACAATGCAAAATAACACAACGTGTACAGAGACACAGAAAATATACTTGTTGAGTAATAGCCCTTTGGTTTATTTCACTTCAAATATGCAGTTGACCTATTGTGACATGGCTGACCAGGACAGGTCTCTTGCCGATACGATGAAAGTTGTCAGTACTTAGAGACTTACAAAACCAGGAGCAATGTATTTTATGCACCAAACCCACCAGAATTTGTATCAAACTGCCATCTTGGGGGTAGCGTTAGAGAATGGAACTGGAATTCAGCTGCTCAGAGCCAACACACATTTTGTCAAACAACAATCCGTCGATCTAGGAAATTTTGTACAGAGAAGATTTCAATGAGATGTGATATTTTATTATAACAGTGATTTTAAATGTTTTTGCTTTCTTTTGTTTTGCATGTCAAAGGCAAAGTTAACCAAAAACTTACCAGTGTTGATTTGGCTTCTCGTAGTAACTATGTGTAACTATGAGTTCCTCCTCCTTCACTTTTACATTTTCCTTGTCCTCACTCTCTCTCTCTCTCCTTCTCTTGTATGTCCATTTTTTTTTTTTATCTTCCCCTTCTTATTTTTTTTAAGTTAAATCCAATTTGGGCGAAAAAAAGAAGTATGGAAGACCAGTAAGGAATATTTCTAGAAGCATATAGCTTCAAAATTTTGAGTCTGTTGAGTTCCAATCTTACTCAATGAAATAGAATTCAAAAAGAAGAAAGAAAAAAACTGGTTGAGTCATTAGATCAGTCAGAGAAAGCCCCTTCCCTTCACCTTTCTCTGTTTCTCTTATATAGGCATCCCTTTCTCTATTTTATCCATATTTTATCCACTATTGATTGTGGGATCTTTGTGAAGAATTGGTTAATAATAAATCTGAAGAAAATTATTTTAATCCCACTTAGGAAATAACACTTTAATGCATTAATCATTTAATACAATAGAAGACATAACAATATAGTCTGTCTCTCTTAATTTACAAAGACAGTGACATCCAGAGAGGTTTATGTATCTTTCCCAGACACATGGTGTCCTATCAAGGACTAAAACCAGGGTTTCCATTATCACCTGTCTACTATACAACACTACTTTAAGGAAAGTGTGCTAAGTTCTTTCCCTTCTATTAGTCTGTTGCAAAAGTAGGTCATCAAATCTTAAGTTCATTTCAAATATTGAACATATTTTAATCTTTTAGTCCTCCATGGTGACATCACAATCAGCAATCCAACATACAACTCTTCCTCTTTACCAAAAATCTACTTATTCCCCTTTTCTTCCTTTCTCCTATTTTGATTAATTACTGAGCAATCATTCTAATTTTCTAAGCAAGAAATCTAGGAAATCATTTCAGAATGGAAATTTTTTTTTTTAAATTTTTTTTTTCAACGTTTATTTATTTTTGGGACAGAGAGAGACAGAGCATGAACAGGGGAGGGGCAGAGAGAGAGAGAGAGACACAGAATCAGAAACAGGCTCCAGGCTCTGAGCCATCAGCCCAGAGCCCGACGCGGGGCTCGAACTCACGGACCGCGAGATCGTGACCTGGCTGAAGTCGGACGCTTAACCGACTGCGCCACCCAGGCGCCCCAGAATGGAAATTTTTTAAGCTGAAGTCTGTATTTGCATGTGATGGTCTTCTTTGATGACGTCAATGGGTTTATGTTCCTCGTTATTTAATATAACATCAATCTCATGTTTCCATGAAGCTATTTTGTAGATGCGATTAAAATCAATAATCACATGACTTCAAGCAAGAGAGAGTGTCATAATCTGTAGCTTCAGCAATTACCAAGAGTTTAGTTGGCCCTTCCTGACAGCTGACACATGGACTTGTGAAAGCTAGTGCATTGCAATAGATAGATACAGATATAGATACATATAGATATGGATATATGGATATATATATATATATATATATATGCATCTATCTATCTATCTATATTCTATCTATATAGAGAGAGATGACAGACATATAGATAGGGATAGAGATAGAGATTGGGATAGAAATAGATGGTAAAGACAGAGATAGATATAGGCATAAGGATAGGGATAGAGTTAGAAATAGGGATAGGAATAGAGAGAGGGAATAGAGATAAGGATAGGGATAAAGATAGAGCTGGGCATAGGGATAATCTCCTACTGGTTTTGTTTCTTTGGTTGAACCCTGACCGGTACATTGGGTTTGAGTTTCAGAGTATTTGAGAGAACTACCAGAAATTCTGAAACTACCCGAAATTTAATGGGGAGGGAGAGGATTTTAGAGTCATTGCATGGGTTCTTTGTTTTTATTTAGCCCCCGCATCTAATGGGACAAAATGACACTTTCAGGTCTAACTTCTTAATTACTTTAATCCCTCACCTTCACCTATTCCCTACTGTCACTGCTTTATTTCATGCCTGTATAGATTTTTCCTTGAACCATTTTAATGGCCTTGTTACAGGATCTCTGGCTCTAGATTCTTCTCTCTTACCTACCACTCTCTACATGGGTGCTACAGTGATCATCCTAAAAATCCAGTCTCAATCAGACAAGCTCCCTATCATCCAAACTCTATAAATGTGAGAACAAGGCTCTCTGAGACCTACCACTTCTCATTTTCAAATTTCAGTTACTGCAAATTTCCCATATATTCCAGGATTCCTGCTTCTCTGAACCTATATATAATCCTTAGGCTTGATACACATTTTTGTAGACTGTTCCTTTTGCTGGGAAGTCCACCTTTCTTACTGCACTTATCTGAAAAGTTTCCTTTCCTTTGAAACTCAGGAAAAAAATAGTAACTGCTTAGGAAATCTTCCCTGTCCTCTCCAAGCACAATTAAACACTTATTTTTCTCTGAGTCCTGTATACTTAATTGTACTGTATCTGTCTGTCACTATTATCTATCTATCTATCATCTGTCTATCTGTCTATCATCTGTCTATTTATCTTTATCTATATCTATCATCTACAAAATTTTAATGCTCTGAATGAAATCTGAGCATGTGCAGGGCAGGATTTTTTTTTTACTCCTGATTATATTTTTAGATACCGCTAGTTTAACTACTAGAATATAGTAAATCTTGATTTCATTTTGAATGAAACTTGTAGAAATAATTACATTGTCCCAATATTTATAGCAGATACGATTTTGGGGTGTTTTGTGCCTAACACCATTTTTGAATATGTGCTGCTCAGAGCTCTGCTTCAACTCACTGAAATTGTTTCATGGATGATGTCATATTTTAAGTATTTTGTTTCAATTGTTGACTCCTTGGCATTTAAAATTTGTATGAGAATACAGTTGATGAATTAGTTCATTTCTTCTCACTCAGATTTGCCTCATAGCCTTGAACAGATAGCACTATAATCGTAAGGAAAGTAAAGACGTGTGCCAGGCAAATAAACAATTTTTTTTAAAAAATTAGGAATTTGCTCTCACTATTAAACTTACTGTTTATCATTGTTCCTCTCCTCTTTATCTTGAATCATTGGCAAAATCATCTAATCTTGACTAGATTATAAACTCTAGAATTAAAGTCATTATAAATCATACACTACCATACTGGCTGGTGCATGGTAGTCCATAAATATTGCTGAATGCTGAGTGGACAGCATTTTTTATTCTGTTACCATTTTTCTTAGATATTTTCACAAATCTCTGTGACTTCATAGAATGTTTGCTGTTATTTTTAATGTCATCATGTAATTGATTAAAAATGTTTAACATCCTCCTAACTGTATAACTTCTAAGGTTCCTTTACAAATCATTCTTGTTAATCTGAAATTCACTGAAAGGTTTCTGGTACAGTGCATTAGGGAAAAACCCACTTACGTACATCTGAATATGGCTGCTTTTCATTGAATTTAAACCTTCCTGTCTAATGTTTATCATCTTATAGAGGCTTTTTCTATGGGACTAAGTAAATAAAAACTTTTGATAAATATATTATTATAAATTTAACTCCAGAATCTCACATATTTTATTTGGGGCTTAATTCTCAATCTTGCAAAAATCAGAAAAGTGTTTCATTTTTCTTTCTTTGTTTTGATACGTAACCATCAATTAGATCTGTAAGTAAATGGATATTATTTGGTTTGTTTTTTTAATCAGGCATAAAATGATTAATTTCTATCCCCTATTTTATGTGGAAGAAGATATATTTTTTTCTCCTGGAAAATTCTGACTGCTAAATAATTTCAAACTTGGCCTCCTGACTGCTTGGTTGTTTTTTATTATGTGTTTTATGAGCTACATACCAACTTATTTCAAAACAGCCTTCAGCCAGGACAAAAATCAATGAAACTCCCTTTTTTAAAGTTTAAGGAGTTTCTCATTCCTGTAATGCCATCTTGAGTCCCCTTTGCTGTGCATGCTGTGATAAACCCAAAAGTTTCATTTATGAAAACATTTGAAACTTTCTACTTTAAAATGACAACATCTAATTACTAAATTCAACTCGGCTATTGTAATTTACAACGTAAAATTTCTGTACAAATCTGAAAATGTTAATACTCCCTGGCCAATAAGAATAAAATCATATTTTGTATGTAAGTCCTACTTGACTTGGGCATAAATCCTATATCCAATAATGAGTAAGCAATCTTGAACAGTTTATACTTCATCTTTCTAAACATCAAACTCCTTGTTTCTAAAATGGGGACAATAGTAATAACCACTTTCAAGTTTCCTGAGGGATTTCTATTAAACAATGTAGTCAAAGACTGGCACATAGAAATTGACCAATAAGCAATTGTGTTATGGTTATTAAATTATTATTATTATATAAGCAATAATTCCCCAGAGCTTTAAAAAATTAACTCACTTTTTCATTTGCCTTATTTAGCATATTTTTAAACACGTGTTAGGGACTTCTAAACTCTGAGGATATAGCAGCACAGACAAAAAAAAAATTGCCCTTTTAACGTTTATTTTCTACTGGGAAAAAATGTATCAATGGGATTCATTAAGAGTGAATTTCAAAGTGATTCCGTTAATAATAAAATTACCATACTTACATAGTGCATTATATTCCCAGGCATTATTCCTAGAACTTTACATGCATAATCCTTGCAAGACTCTTATTATCACAGTTTAAGGTGAAAATCACAGGTAATGCAAGGTGAAGTAACTTGATCATTGTCAAAAAGTCAGTGAATAGTAAAATTTGGGGACCCCTGGTATTCTGGTTTCAGAGCCTGACTATTAATTACTAAATCATTTTGCCTTGTTGCAAAATAATAATAATAATAATAATAATAATAGTAACAATAATAATATAAATTAAATTAAATTAATTAAATACAATACAATTAAATTAATAAAACAGAAGACAGAGTTCATAATGTCAAACTATTTCTGTGCACCACAGGTGAACTCATTGAGAACCCTACTCTATTAATGCAATCATAGCAAATGTTATACGGTAGATGACTTAGGACCCTATGTCCCTCTCCAATTCTCATCCCTAATAATAATAACTTGAAGTTATTAAAATGTGAAACCAAGAAGTTTTTGCTTTTTAACTATTCTCAGTAAATGGAGTTCCCTAGCAAATATACTAAATCCTACATCACATTAATTGCATAATTTCAGAAACAAGATTCATGACTATCACAGTTAAAGAAAAACCAAGCAAGGTGACCTGTCAGCACCCATGTAGGGGAGCAGATGACAGAGATCTATAAGAGTGGACTCTCTCTCATTCCTAAAGGCATTCAGTCTGCTTCTTTGCAATTGATTATGGTCTGCTGCATTTTGGATTCTCAAAGGACAAAAGTTAAATTTCTATTATCAGATCTTTTGCAATATAACTTCTCTATAACAGAAGTGTATGCATGCTTTCTTGACTCCTGAAATATAAGATATGATTATCAGTGTTGGACTTTTTCAAAAGTGAACAAATAGAGTGAGTGGCTAATTCCCGCCCTCCTTTTCCTAAATAGTTGCTTTGGAAAAAATAGAGAAGCAATCCTTTTTCTTCCTAACTCCTATCAAAGGCCCAAGTTGTTAACGTAAAGGAGCAGAACATGTCATTGGGTATGTTTCTTTCATAGGAGGAATCGCTAACACAAAAGCTCTCTAATCCTTTCTCTGTCCTTTACAGCCCCTTCGACCCCACCACATATTTGTAAAGAGGTAAAAAGTTCGATACAGCTGGCAATCATAAATGGAGAGAATGGGATGCCTGGGTAGCTCAGTCAGTTAAGTGTCCAACTTCGGCTCGGGTCATGAGTTCATAGTTGATGAGTTCAAGTCCTGGGACAGGCTCTGTGCTGACAGCTCAGAGCCTGGAACCTGCTTCAGCTTCTGTGTCTCCCTCTCTCTCTGTCCCTTCCCCACTCTCTCGCACTGTCTCTCCCTCTCTCTCTCTTTCTGAAAAATAAATATGAAACAATTTTAAAAAATAATAAATTGAGAGAAAACTAAATAGAACACTTGCTCAACTTTCCTGAACTGCTAACGGTGCTTTTGTATATTTACTAACCAATCCTCTCATTGTGGGGTATTAAAAACTTCCCAATCTGTAGTTAACTGGATTTATTTTCATTAATTGGCATTTTTTTCTTCATCTATATACTTCCTTCGACATAAAATTCAGACAGGTGGAGTGGTGAGAAATTGTATTGTAGCCCTATCCTCTAGCACCTAGTAACATTTACAGGTTATATTTAATAACACACAATGTTTTCCCCTGGAAATGAGCGGACTGAGAACATAAGAGAAAGGAAAGAAGATAAACAGTAAGGATGAAGAAGCATCCTTGTAATATTCTGCCTTAGTAATTCTTACAATATCTGTATCAGACTTATTTCCAGTGATCAGACCTCATATCATTTAAACAGACATCCAGTAAGTAGTAAGAAAAACAAACAAAAAACAAAACAAAACAAAACAAACAACAACAACAACAAACACCGATCTGAACCTATATCTGTCTTACTCCAAACCCATGCTCTTTCCAATAATCATGTTTTTTCAGCTAGCAAGTCCTGTAACTCAAATTTCATTGCCGTGTTCAAAATGTAACCATGGGACAGTCTCCAGTATAGTCTTAAAATAAAACTTTGTGTGGCATCCAAAGAAAGGATGTGATTCCACAATTAATTCTAACTACCTCAGATCTGGAGAAGAGAAATAGTTCTTACCTATTTTCTGGAACCGTCAAAAAAGAAATCCTGGAAATGGTATGTTAGAGGCAGACAAGCTTTAAAGAGAACAAAAATCTTTACTTCAGTTTCTGAAGATGTAGAATCCTGGTGATACCTTTAATTCCACCCCCTGGAGTTGCATTTACAAAAAGAAAGCCATATCGGGTATGCTGGCTCTGGGAAAGGAGACCCAAGTTCAAACTGGCAGTAAATATCTTAGAACTCTCCGGGAAGGTATTTTGAATCACAGAATTTTATCAGTGGAAATAGCCAAAGAATAAAATCTAACTCCCTCATTTACCAATGTGGACATCTTAAAATAAATGCCTTACTAACTGGTCTATCATGTTAGTGACAAACACGAGACCAAAATCCAGGAATGGAATCCACGCTTTTTGTAAGTCCCATAGATTTTTCTTATATTCCCTTAAATAAACATTACTTTAATTATCTGAGTTTTACATTTATAAAATAATTGATTGTTTTTTATATATTTTTGGGGTTTATATATTTTGGGGTTTAAGCAAAAAGAATAGTAACTTTTATAAAGATTTGCTCATTTATAATGCAGATATGTAACTGACAAATGGTATCGCAAATATCTTGGAAATAGGCTTAGAAGCCCTAAAAACAATTTTGCAGCCTCATCTTTAACCTGTGTCAAAAAAAAATTTTTTGATTATTCGGGACAATGAAAAAATGTCTCGGCCTTTGATTATCGTTCACAATCAGAAAACAAACAAGTAGGTGATCATAAGAGAAGCCGATGACATTTAATGAAATCTCAATTTTTAAGTTATTAGTCTAACAGATTACAATGAAAATATTTCATGGGTGATTAAAATTTTACATACAACAATTGAAAATGTTGTCTTTATTACCGACGTTCCACTCCTTTAGATATCCTTTTTCTAGAATCAGATGAGACTCTCAGTGTCCAAGAAGGCCTCTAGGGCATAAACACATCACAATTCATAGTAGAGTGACCCTCATTTTAAACCTGAGGCTGGCTGTCACGTACAAGACCCTGCTCTAAGGGACACTGTCACACCTCTGGCCTTGTGTTTATTTATGCTTGTGTTCTTTATGTTTATTGTCATAAGAGACTGGTTTGTGTCATATTATCTTTATATCCCCAGCACCTCCTGCCGTGTCTTGCATATAATAGGTGTTCAACAAAAATGTTAAACACTATATAGAAACAATCACACTAGCAATACAATTAGAACAAAAAGGCGACCCAGAGAGACTATAAAACTTTGATACATAAAAAAAAAAAAATATATCCTAATACTAGTCAGTCAAAATGAATAGTTTTAATGGAATATAAAACATATCTTTGTTTGAGATTCATGTGTCTCTTAGGAAACGGCGGTTAAAATGATAGCTAAAGCAAGGCCTTTCATAAAATGTTTATCTTTGACAAAGGATAGAGACACATTTTAGTGAGCAGCAGAAAATTTCAGCTCTTCCCCAAAGCAAACAGTGTTGTTTGGAAGAAAAGGAAAGCATTGATTTTAGTTAATGAATGTTTTTCAGCTTTTTGCAATACAGGGTTCTTAATACCAGAGACGTTTTCTTCATAGCAACAAATGGACTGACCGTGGTCTGGAAAATGCCATCTCCAGGCCTCTCTCTGCGGCCAGCACTCAGCAAATGCAGTCCAGCGTCTGCAGCTGCCAATGCTTGGTCCATTTTTCAAATTAGAATCCAGGCCCTGAAGTGGTGTAGTCAAAACATGACTGACACTGAGTGGTCATTCAGGCAAGGTAGTAAAGGTGATGGGACTAATAACAATTTCGTGGATCGATATCGGTAAGTGCTGATTTTCAGATTCTCCTCCTTAACCAATTTGGGTGCAAGTGATAATAAGCAGTAAAAGAGACCAAACATGTTCAAGGGTAAGAAAAAAAAAAAACACATCACTTGCTGTATTATTTTCTCTTGAATCACACGGACTAGACCAAACACCTGGTTTTTAAACAAAGTCCTTTCAGTGTGGGTTGCTCTGGGATAATTTGCTCTTCAATGAATGCCAATAAGGAGAAAGTGGATGACTGTGACATTGTTCATTCGATTCGTTTTCTGACTAGGTAATTTTTGAACATCCACGTACTCTGTACTTTTTAAGCAATCTACCATCCTTTTTTTTTAATTTTTATTTTTAATGTTTATTTAGTTTTGAGAGAGGCAAAGAATGCAAGTGGGTTAGGGGCAGAGAAAGAAGGAGACACAGAATCGGAAGCAGGCTCCAGGCTCTGAGCCGTCAGCAAAGAGCCCAACGAGAGGCTGGAACTCAAGAGCCTTGAGATCATGACCTGAGCCAAAGTCGGACACTCAACCGACTGAGCCACCCAGGCGCCCCAATCTACTATCCTTTTGATACATCTTTTAGATCTGGTCATTGGGCAGAGACTTAGAGAAATCCGTATAGACCTTGTATTTATTTTATAATTATATTAACAATTATGTTCATTTATGCATTGTGCATGTATATATGTAGTTGCTTATTCATTGTTATCTTTTGATGTTCTAATGTTAGACTTTGTTTTTATGTGTATCCTCTGGATTATGATTAAGAAACTGAACTATGCTAATTATTAAGATAGGCTAACTACTTGAAATTAGAAGCCCCAAATCACAATGACTTAAGTAAAATAAAAGGCTATTTCTCACATAGGCAATCCAAAATAATTTCTCGATTGGCTGATGTGCGGCTCTCTTCTTTTTCTTTTGAGAGAAAAAGAGAGAGAGAGAGAGCTGGGGCAGAGGGGCAGAGGGAGAAATATAATCTTTTTTTTAATGTTATTTATTTTTGAGAGAGAGAGAGAGAAAGCATGAGCAGGGAGAGGCAGAGAGAAAGGGAGACACAGAATCTGTGCTGTCAGCATGATGTGGGGCTTGAACTCATGAACCGTGAGATCATGACCTGAGACGAAGTAGGATGCTTAACCCACTGAGCTACCCAGGCGCCCCGAGACAGAGAATCTTAAGCAGGCTCCATGCTTCAGAACGGAGCCCAAAACAGGGCTGGATCTCACAACACCGGATCATGAGTTGAGCCAAAATCAAGAGTTGGACACTTCATCAACTGAGCCACCCAGGCGCTCCTGATGTGTGGGTCTACACGCTTTGTTATTTAGAGAGCCAGGTGGTAGAGTTCTGCCTTCTTCAACACATGGCTTCTAATCCCACCCAAACTTGGATGTCCTAATGTCCAGCTAGCAAAGAAGAAAAAGCAAAAGAGTCAATGGGACCCAGCACAGAAGACAAGGTGAAAGTGATAGCAGGGATGGTGGGGAGTTGGAAGGGATTAAGAACCTGTCCTGGAAGTCTTGAGAGGACATGTATGACTCTGTTCACATTCTACCAGCTATCATGTCAAACCCAAGACCAAGAGAAACTGAAAACTATGTGTTTATCTCTATGCTCATAAAGAAAAGAAAACAGGTTGTAGGGAGCAGCTAGCTGTCTCTTTGGTGCAAGAAGTGGGGTAGAACATGTCGGAATGCTCAGAATTCTATGCAGTCTGCGTTTCCTGTCCATTTGATTTCTTCTTGTTTTATTAACCATTATTACGATTCTTTCTCTCAGGCAAATTTCCCAGAGAAGTTTTTGTTTATTTCTACTTACCTACCAAAAAGTATTTCCTTTAAGTAACATGTTTATGCACATCACAGAAAATTTTTATATTGAAATCTGTCCCCCGCGTTTGATTAATAATAGTGCAAAGTATTCTCCACAGTGTATTTGTGAACCAGGATTCCCTCTATCATACTTGATTCGAATCAATGAATAAACCAAACAGGTATTCCTGTTGTACCAGTGGCTTCGTAATCTATGTAGCTGACATAACCACTTACAGAGTTTAAAGCACACCTTCCGAATTTCTTTCGTGTCGCTCCTCCTCCATTTCTAGCTGAGAGTACTAGAAGATAATTTTTTTCACACATAGTTGCAATTATATGAGAAAGTCACCAGTGAAAGTTATTATACACTTGTAAGAGTATTTTGGAGCCTGTTTATAAACCAGAGAGGAAGTATGTAGATTTCATGCATGGAAAGGCATAAATAAAATTCATTTTTAATCATGTAATTGTACTGTCATTTGTTTCCATGTAATTGGTGAAGAATTACATTTATATTCATACCCTGGGTCCACTTTTGGAATAAAGCAAATGTAGTGTGAAAATGTCAGTAACATCCTTTTTGAATTATTGCTTTTAAGTGCTTTATTTTTTGGAGTTTGATGAAGGGTAAGGAAGATCTGGTAGAATAACATCGAGGCTGTAGCCTGAGTTTATAAGGAGGGGGTTAATTAAACAAATAACAAATACTGAAGTATTTATTTCATGTCAGGTCACTGCAAGAAGACAATGATAAAAAGTATCACCTTTCAAATTATTTCAAAAAACAAGAACTGTTTGGGTGCAGGTGTCTGTGTTTTTCTGTGTGCAGAGTCACAAGTAGAGAAGGCACAGAATTCACCTAGCCCATAATGCTCCTCTTGTATAGATCAGTTAAGGATCTGCCTTTTTCTTTTAAAAAAAAAATTAATGTTTTTATTTATTTTGAGACAGAGAGAGACAGAGCATGAACAGGGGAGGCCCAGAGAGAGAGGGAGACACAGAATCTGAAGCAGGCTCCAGACTCTGAGCTGTCAGCACAGAGCCTGATGATGCAGGGCTCGAACTCTCAGACTGTGAGATCATGACCTGAGCCGAAGTTGGACGCTTAAATGACTGAGCCACCCAGGTGCCCCAGGATCTGCCTTTTTCTGAGTCACAGATTCTTGAGTCTTAAAGAGAGAGAAAAATATAGGTCACAGGATTTAAAAAGAAAAAGAATTAATTTAAAGGAAAAGACATAAACAAAGCTAATGCCTGGTATGTTACAGGCATTCCATAAATACTGCTTCGTCTTCTTCTTTTATTATTATTATTATTATTATTTTTATTTTAGGGAGAGGGAGAGTGTGCGTGGGGGATGGGTGCAGAGGAAGAGAGAGAATCTCAAGCAGGCGCCATGCTCAGTTCCGGGGGGGGGGGGGGAGCAATCCCATCACCTGGGGATCATGATCTGAGCCGAAATCGAGAGTCGGTTGCTCAACTGACTGAATCACTCAGGTGCCTGCCTAGTGCTGCTTTCCTCTCCCTCACTCTCACAGGCACATGGGTAGGCAGAGCCAGAGCTGGGATCTGAACTTGAATTTCTTAACTCCTTATCTAGTTTGTTTCTGTTGTGTTTAGTAACAAGCAGCTTTTATTTTGGAAAATTCAGAAAGGGTTAGCACACTTGAATGTAAGTGTTTTCATGGTGTGAGTCTAATCAAAATGATCCCCCGACCACCAGTAAATACATACATACATACATACATACAAACAACAACAACAAACAACAAAACAGCAACAGCAAGCAGTCCGAAGAGAAACAAAGCAGTAGTAAAACCAGTGCTGGTTCAAAAGGGAGAGGAGCCACATCACAAACGGAATAAATGTGTTCTTCCCTTTCTGTGCTTCTTAAAACAGTCGCAACGTCCGCGGTGCTTGATGTTTTCAAGGCAAGTGTCTCATTTCCATTAACAAGGAAACCTCCTAATTCACAAATCTACACAGTGGGTGATGTGTGTTAATAGCACTCTTAGCAACCGATAATGTGGTGCAGTTAATGTATCTCAGCTTGAATTAACTTTACCACAAGCCATTGTTTCCTTTTTATACAGCACAGGATCCTGTGGAAAAATCTCTTAGAATCTCACAAGGGGAATTCAATTAACATCACTCACTACCATACAGCAACATAAAAATGGAGGCGATTTTAACCTTTCTGGCGTTTCCTGCTGATCAATTCAATGCTTTCCATTAGTTTAACCCCGGTTACCATAAACTCATCTTCATTGTTCAGAAAATACCTTTTCACTGACAGGGCAGAGTACCACTGGCAATGGGGAAGCCAGGATAGGCTAAACAGACCAAAAAATTCCCGAATATAATATGTAAGCTTTTCCTTCCTATCACGTTACTTAACATGGTGGATTTTAACCCCAGGATCTTCTCCTACTAGAATTCACTCAGCCCTATGACTGTCTCTTTGTCATGTAATTCCACTAATTGGAGTATCCTTCACATTGCAAAATCCTAGACTTCTGTTATTAAAAAGTAGTAGGAACTTTAGTTACCAGAAAATCATAACACAGATTTCATTAAAAACACAAATGATCTGTCCTCTCTGAAATAATGTCATAGGCGAGAAAAACACTTTATAGGAGCTAAAAGGCTAAAGTGTCCTTGATAAGCTCCCTTCTTCTCCAGTGCCCGTATTCTATCACACGGTGTGTGCCATTAATTTTATTCCTCAAATACTGTTATTTTCTTTTCCCATCCGCATGGTCACTGCCAACTCCTCCAACTGATCTCTCAGAAAACACTTTAGCACTCCTCCCTTGCACTGCAACAAGAATTGTCTTCAAAGTTCAAATTCCCTCATGACATTTGCTTTGTTAAATATTTCCATGGCCACCCAAAACTCTTAGGATTAGAGACCAACATCCTTGCAGCTAAGCTAGCATAGCTTGAGTGTTATGTGTTGTTTATTAGTTCAATCATTTTATTAACACATGCACAGAAAGCAAGTTCTAGGAGAAGAAGGACGTGGTCTTTATTTGCTGCCACATCATGGACGCTATTAATAAATATCAGCTTAACGAATGAGGAGAAAGGAGGAGTCACTTCATCAATGACGTTTTCCATAGTTGCAAAAGGACTGGAGAAAATTGTGATTTAGTTCACCAAAGGCATTTACATCTTTGATCATTCAATTCCAACATTTGGGTTATCATGTAGTACTAATTCAACACATTATAAATAAGAGAAAGACAGTGCATGCCCACAAAGTGCCTACACTGTACTTAGAAAGACAACATTCATATCATCTTCCTAATGATTTTGTATTATTAAATATTTTCACCTCAAAATGACAGTGTCATTTAAGCATATAGTACTATTTAATATTCTTCTGTATGAAGTGAAGATGGTTTAGCTCCCTGCATTTAAGAAAAAATCCTTTCTTTTTTGATTTTTGTTATTTATATAGAATGAGAAAGAGTGTGAGTGGGGGAGATGGGTAGAGAGAGAAAGAGAGAGAGAGAGAGAGAGAAAGAGAATCCTGAACAGGCTCCATGCTAAGCACGGAGCCTGATGTGGGGCTCAATCCCAGTACCCTTGGATCATGACCTGAGCCAAAAGCAAACAGTCTGACACTCAACCAACTGAGCCACTCAGGCACCCCCAAAAGGCACTTTCTTCAAGGCCAAAGCAAATCTTTTTTGCCATGGTAGAATCCAGAGCAGACACATTAGTCACGTCAAATCGAATCAGTTTCTTTCAGCTCTTAATAAAATATACTCCTATTGAGTAATATGCTCTGATGAGACCTCCTTACTACACATTAGATCTCATATCTCCTAAGTATACAATTGTTGTACTTTACTCAGACAACATTCGTGCACTTATTGCCAAGTCGCATGTGTATGTAGGGGTGATGCTGTCTGAATACTAGTGGACATGGGAGTCTTGTTTTACAATCAAGAGCATAGCAGGAAGACTAAGACGGGGCTGAAGAGCCTGAACTCTAGTCTGCCTGAACTCTAGCACTGATGTCACAAATTTCTACCCGGTAGCTTTGTATATGTCATTTGAAATTTTGCCCTTTGGTGTTCTTGTATTTACTATAGAGACAGTAGCTCTTGCCTTGACTAAAGGGTGATTATGTAACATGATTTAAATACTATAAAGTTCTCTTTCTCAAATAGTATCCTAAAGACTCTTGGTCCCAGGAGTTGCTCCTAAAGAAAGAAAACCGTGGTCAAATACATTCAGACAATATTTTGTAATCTAAGCCACCATAAGAGTGGTGATATACAAACAATTCCACATCTTATAATTCAGATAAGTCATGCTTTAAGGAAAACTGTTGGCTTGTATTTAACACAGTGCTTTCCAAATGTTTTTGAACCATGGAAAATTTGTTTTTGTATTAGTAAAACAGGTAACGCTATTGTTTGAGGTAATATAACATTAGTTTGTACTTTTGTACAAGGAATACATTGGATCAGATTTCTAAGAAAAAAGGAAAAATAGGAAAACATGAAATGATCACAGTTTTATATATAAGTTTGGCATATATACTATATTAGCCTATGGTATATTATTTTGATAAGAAATACAATAAAATAATTGGTTAAATATATGTATTTTTCACCCTTTGGCTACCAATTTAGGAATATGTCAAACTTTGTGAATATTTGCCACCAGATATAACTAGCTAAAAGGTAAAATAAAACGACCTTAAATTTCCTTACCCTTACAAATGTAACACTGGCTCTATTCTATTTTTTTTTTTTTCATTCTAAATTTTAACATGAGATTACAAAGACAAATTGAGAAAAAAAAATCACAGCGTGTAAGTGGATAGCTGAAATCTTTTAGCAACATTCTCTATACCTCCAATTAGCCTAAGCTATTCAGATGTTTGCTTCTCTTGTACTTTTTAGGTGTTATAGAATAATTTATACTTGGGATACATTATATTTCAATTATTCAAACAGGGTAAGTCATGGTTGCATACATACTCAGCATAAGCTCGTATGGTGAATACCCCTTTGCTTTATTTTTCCATGCTCACTTGGTAACCATGGCATATACTTGCTTATGTTCAGTTCAAATTAAGAACTAAAGGGGCGCCTGGGTGGCTTAGCCAGTTAAACACCCAACTTCGGCTCAGGTCATGATCTCACAGTTGGTGGGTTCGAGTCCCGCATCGGGTTCTCTGCTGTCAGCTCAGAGCCCACTTCGGATCCTCTGTCTCCTTCTCTCTGCTCCCTGCCTCTGTCTTTCTCAAAAATAAACTTAAAATTTAAAAAAAAAAAAAAAACTTTAAGAACTAAATATACAATTGTTGAATGGTTGTAGCAGAATAACAATTTTATTTTACTTAAGCCTTAGAAAATGGTTTAGTTCAGTTTCATTTCCATGCATGTGCTTCCGTGATTATAGATGAGAAAAGTAGCATGAGTTAATAGAATGTGGGACTATAAGTGGTTTAATTTTAAAGACTGACTTACAGTGGTTTGGATTCCATATCACTTCTCTTTTGTAAAGACCAAACCAACCAAAACAGACGTAAATAATCAGGCCAGAAAATTGGCAAATCTTTCTTTGAGTTTACAGATTATTTTGCCACAATGCATTGCCCTTTGGAGTGGTGGCTCTCACAGTGGGGGCCTTTAACCAGCCAGCTGTTTCATCACCGAGATCAAATGGGAAGTTGTTGGAAATGCAAATATTTGAGCTCCAACCCAGATCTACCGAATCAGAACTTCTGAAAATGGCGCCCAGCAGTCTGTTTCTGCAAGAACTTTGGGCGATTTTGACGACCTGGAGTGTGAGGGTTTGCTGCTCCAGGAACACTTGGCAATGTTCAGAAACATTTTTGTTTGTCACGGCTCGAGAAGGGTTGCTCCTGGCATTTAGTAGAAAAAGGCCGGCGATGCTGCTAACCATCACACAACATACAGGACAACGACAAAAAATAATTACCAATGGGTAATTATCCAGCCCAAAATATCAGCATTGCTGAGAATGAGAAGCCTTGCTTTCAATAAATGAATAGGAACCTCTAATACTTACAGTAAACTAACAGGTTTTAACTAACAGGTAACTAACAGGTAACTAACAGGTTTCACATATTTCTGTCAGCTAAGTATATCTACATTTTAGAGATTATTCTGTGTTTTCCATAAACTTCATTTATAGGTTAGAGCTCTGTAATGTCTTTGTGAATTAGCGCTCAGATAGAGAGACTCAGATATTGGGGGCCTGTTTTGCTGAGGCTCTTTACTACTGTTTCCGAGAACAGAACTTGACACCTTGGGAGTTGTCAGTATGGTGTTTCAATTCGGGAGGGCTTACCTTTTATACAGGAACGGTGAAGAAAGGAAATATTTATCCCAAGTGTTGAACTTTGGAGACCGTGCACAACAGGATACCTTTTGTGCACAGCCGGCCAGTGTTGGATCATGCAAAACGAATGGCTCTGAGTGGTTAAGGCATGTGTTTTCTTTCATAATAGGACCCAGCCCTTTGTTCACTGATCACTTGATTCGTATAAGCAATTCTTGACTGTTCTATGTGCTTACCTTTTTTTGTCCGTTCTGAAAATACAATAAAGGCTCAAAAAGGCAGCAACTTAGTAGGACAAGGGAAAAGAAATAAAAAAAAAAATAGAGTGTCATGTGCTGTTTAGAAATCATTGGTTATTTCACAATAAAAACAACAACGGAAAAAACAAAAACAAGACCAAAAACTAGTATTTCGTAGTCAAGGAACCGTCATATAATTCCATATAACTCCACGAAGTGTCCTTACTCTCATGTTATCTTGTTTATTTGTGTTTTCCTGTTGAAGACAAACCCACAAGTATCTCTATTCCCTAGAGGCAGTTAAACAGATCATGGCTTTCATCACTGCGGCGTGAAAGAGGATTCTAGACAGAAGAGAGAAAAAAGAGAAGGACAGGGCACACAGGTCAGGAAAAGCTGCAGGGACAGGCACACACACCAGACATTTTCCCGAGACTAACAAGTAAAGCAGATTATCAGCATTTTGCAGAGCATATTGGAGGCAGAGAAGCAATGGTGTCTGTGAGCTTCATGTTAAAAAGACACATCTTCCCTGGAAAAAAAAAAATGTCTCTCCTGACATCCCACTTGCTGGTCTGTGTGACCTGGCTTGTGCTATTTAATCACTGATATCAGTTTCTTCAGAAAATGTGTGAAAGAATAGTACTAGTTTCGACTTTCCCTAGAGTTACATGCCTAAAGTGAATGCTCAACAAAAAATTATTTTGCTATCATTATTATTAATCTCAGAAACAGAGACTCTAGACTCAATGCCAGGGGCATCATACATTCATTAGATTATTCTAACAGGCTTCAAGTAAAATATTTTTGAATAATTGTGTAACCATTAGCATAGAATGAAAACAGCTATGCTTCATTATATTGATGATATAAAATATTTTTCTTACTCTCACCCTCTGTAATTTCAGAATTTGCAACAATTTAATATAGATTACTTTTAAGGTGAAGATGAAAGTAAATGTGGGAAAAATGTCATTTTAATGCATTGGTTTTAAATGCATTTTAAAATCTGGAAGCGCATTAATGGATGTAAATATAAAAAGGTATAGAATAGAAAGGATAGGCTTATATCTTATTTTCACAAATGCTGAAGACAGGCTTTCCAAATTAGCTGACTTTGAATGAATTTGTAAGACCTAGAAAAAGAGAGAGAGAGAGAGAGAGAGAGAGAGAGAAGACATTTAAGTAAATTTAATAGTCAGTGCTCAGACATCAAGGAGAAAGGGCAGAGCACCTTTGCAAAGTTGCATTATGAATTATGGTTTCATAATTCAGAGCAAAGAATACTGAGGATTAGTGCAAGATGAAACGGAAATTATGCCCAGGGTTTTGTGTGCCTTATTAGGAATTATAAATTCCACTGAAATATCAAAGAGCCTTTGTATATTTTAATGCTTCCAGAAGATCTGTCTCGATTGAGGCCTGTAAGACAGAAGCAGGTTAAGAGTGTGGCAGAAACCATGGTGGGAAAAGAAAAGAGACTGAATTAAAACAGTCGCCACAGTGGGGTTAGCATATAAGAACTAGACTAATTACTTCAATTCTTGATTAATCCTCCTCTTACATTCTCTACAGTACTTTTAATGACGAAGTAAACGAGGGACCCTGAGTAACATCAGGAAGGAATATAATGGAAGGAGAATGGCTTGTGGGCCATTGGGCTAAAGGAGAGAGACAGGGAGTTTAAATTGTGTCTGATATATGAGTTGGCTGTGATACAGCTATTACATGTCTATTAGGCAAGTGGATGGGAGATTGAGGCAGTGTGGAGAGTGGGAAAGCTTTTGGTAGCTAGTGATGATGGAAAAAACACACGTGATGGTAACAATGGACATGAAGGGTCAGCAATGATCTTTTTCAAGGAAAGGACAAAATGTGCTGAGAAAAATGATACGAAGACAAGGTTGGCAGAAGGGCCGAGTTTATATAAGGGTTCTGGAAAGGAAGGGTGAAAAGGAGAATTTGAGCTGGATTTGAAATGCTCTAGCGCACCAAAAGACGGTAACAGTTCAGTCCCTTTGGACACGAGACAGTACGTCCCTATGCAGGCCTGTAGCATCTCTGTTTAGCTTATGGCCTGGAGTAGAGATGTAGTGTTTAAGAGAGAAGGCCATCAAAGTACCTGCCTAGGTTTAAATACCTAGACTTCCTAGTAGAGTGCCCCCAAGCAAGGGATCAATCTCTAGATTCCTCAGTGGTATCATCTGCAAAATGGTTATTATATGATCGCCTATTTCTCTTGGAGGTTGCAAATACATTAATATGTGCGCCACTATGTAGCATATATATTACATGTAGTGCATAAAATACACAAACAGATATAGTAAAAAATATCATTACGCTTTTATTTATTTCATTCTACTAATGACATACAAGATTTTCTCGTTCTCTATCTGAATTTATCTGCAATCAAATAACACAGCAGCTGTCTTCTGTTTTGTTTTGTTTTTTTTTTTCAAGTTTACTTACTTATTTGAGAGAGAGAGAGAGAGAGCATGAGCAGGGGAGGGGCAGAGAGAGAGAGAGAGAGACAATCCCAAGGAGACCCTGTGGTGTCAGCATTGAGTCCAATGCGGGGCTCAATCTCATGAACCATGAGTTCATGACCTGGGCTGAACCCAAAAGTCGGACACTTAACTGACTGAGCCACCAAGGCACCCTGCAGCCATCCTCTTTTTAATGCTGACTTTTACTTTTTTTGCTGAAGATTGAATTACAAGATCCTTCTCATTCTTCGGAATGCCATAACCATATCATATTTTCATGTACAAGATACAGCAGTAACATTTAAGAATTAGGAAATGGTGCAGTGTTCAGTCCTTCTTAGGATGTTGGCTTTTGGTATTTGTTTGTTTTGAATTAATAGATGACTAGGTTTTTTTTTTTCCACTTAAAGGATTTATACATCATATCAAACCATATCAATTTATGATTTTTTTCACGAGTTAGTATTTCTTGGATGGTTCTTAAAGTAATCTCAATATCTAAATCTTACAGCACAAAGTCCTAAAAACATGACTACTTACAGAAGTTTTTAATCTATTTATACTTGTATGTATGACCTCTCTCTGAAAGAGAATATGAACATCTGAAGTCATTTCAACATATTTGATTTGGCATTTGACTTCTGTTACGTGGGAGTCATGCATTCTATAAATATTTCCTTAGCTCCTAAAATTTTCCAGGTACTTAGTGAGCATTGGGGTTAAGACAATAATATAATATGGTACGTGGAATTATAGATTCAATAATATCTATTAAATGAACCGTTAAGTGTATCAGTGAAGTAGGCACAATCACCATGGGAGTTCAGTTCGACATGTATTTTTTTGAGTACACACTGTATCCCCAGAATCAAATAGCAGGATCAGTGTCAATAACCAGCTTATTGGTTCTCCAAGAACCATTCTTTATTGCCTTCTCTGGGAAAATTAACATGGGCCTTTTAAACACTTTTTTTTCTTTCCCAGATAGCATGACATTGCTCTTTGTCAGTGCTGGGTGCTCAAGACATTTGTAAGATGAAGAGGTTTTCCATGCTTATTCCACTGTGCTCCTTTAATTATTATTATTATTATTATTATTACTATTACTATTATCATTATTTAGTTGATTTATTTATTTTGAGATAGAGCAAGAACAAGAGAGGGGCAGAGAGACAGAAAGAATCCCAAGCAGGCTCCACGCTCAGTACGGAGCCTGATGTGGGACTTGAACCCATGACCCCGTGATCATGACCTGTGCCGAAACCAAGAGTCTGACGCTTAACCGAGCCACCAGGGGACCCCTCCAGTGTGCTCCTTTCAGCACATTCCTTAAATATACCCAGTGCCTCATCTTACAGTGGGGAACTTTTCCGGCACTGAGCTCTTAGAGCATGTACCTTCTTCAGCACCTAGATTCTGTGGTCCACAGAAATGAACATGCTTCCCAGGGGCTCCTTCTCCTGCTACTTTAGAAGGCAGACTTACAGCAAGTCCCATTGGTGCAATGCCAGTGGGGCTTCTCTGCCTTTCAGTGAGCCGTGTTCATTTCCTCTCTAGCAAGGTCTAGATCACAGAACTTGGGGCAGTGGCTGCTCCTTGTACCAGCTATGCCTCTATTATCTAGAATTCTCTTTTAACTCTTACTGACAAGGCCTCATTACTTTCAGTCTCTTGTTATGAGTACTATTCTTTATATTAAACTTCTTATTTTCAAATTACTGTGTAGTTTGCACCTGACAGATACAGGTTCCAAATCTAAACTGGGGATGTTTTGGGAAGTTTTCCCATAAGAGGCAACTTCTCAGTGGAATTTTGGATATTGGGTAGATACTAGCTAGAAGGATAAAGGGAAGAGGAATGGGCATTTCAGGCAGAGGCAACTAGCAGATAGAATAGGAAGATGTTGGGGTCACTGTCGTCCATAGTGTGATCCCTAGACTAGTAGCAATCGTATCACTTGGGAAATGAAGAGGAATCCAAATAGTCAAGATTTACTGAATCAGAAACTCTGAGGGTTGGCCCAGCATTTTTTGTTTTAACAGGTCCTTCAGGCGATCCTTATGCACACTAAGGCTGGAGAACAACTAGTCCGACTGGTGACAATTTCGGTGTGATACTTGTTATAATGATGGATGAGGGTGCTATCCCCAGGTCAAGAATAAATAATATTTTAATAAGTAACTTGTGTGTCTAGGTCCCTGAAATTTGATACTATTGCTACAATAATAATAATAATAATAATAATAAAATCAAACACAAAATAAGCAAATAGAAAAACAAATGGGAGCATGTAAAAAAAGGAAATAAAATAACCTGAATTTTTTAAAAAGCAGCGTTTTGCTGTTGGGTCTCTCTCATCTTTTTCTTAATTTGTGTGTGTGTGTGTGTGTGTGTGTGTGTGCACGCAATTTATTCCCCAGTTAGCAAACCTACAGTGTATGCAGTGTGCTCTTGGCTTTGGGAGTAGATTCCTGGGATACATCACTTACAAGAGCAGCATTGTTTAATCAGAAACTGTCAGCCTTTGGGGTGCCTGGGTGGATTGGTTCATTGAGCATCTGTCTCTTGATTTTGGCTCATGTCATGATCTTGTGGTTTGTGGGATTGAGCCCCACATCAAGTTCTGCACTGTCAGTGTAAAGCCAGCTTGGGATGACTTCTCTCCATCTCTCTCTCTCTCTCTCTCAAAATAAATAAATCAACCCAAAAAAACACTATCAGCCTTTAAAATACTAAGTCTTTAATACTATGTATTTCAGTTCTTCTAATAACACCATCCATTGGCCCACAGAGGATTAAACTTCGTATTAAAAAAAACAAAAACAAAACATTATTGTCTTTCAACTTACACAACCCGCATATATCAATGTGACAATGTGCAGAATCTAGTATTAGGAACTTCTCCACTAACAAGGTTTTGATCATTTAATTGATTTTCTTAGTGGCCTACAGTCATTTAATAGAACTCTTATTATTGTAGAGTGGTAACCAGGATGTGTTTTAAGGTCATCTTATTCATGTGAATAAAATGTGAAAAATATTTCCATTAATTAGAGTGCTATGTGCTTCTTTTCAAGGTTAATTGTTTCCTTTGATCTCCAGTTAAAATTTATTATTCTTAAACTCAGAGATTAGCAAAATGAGAGATAGAAGAAGCATTCAATATCTGGAATGATCTGATTGGAGGCTTTGGTTCTTTTTAAAGGTATAACAAAGAGATTTCAAAAATTAGCTCAAAATGATAAAAAACAATTATGATGAATTCTATGATAGTCTCACTCCTAAATGTTCTGTTTTTACTTTGTTATTTTTTATTTTGATTTTTCTAAATGTCTGTTTTTAAATTTTTTTAATGTTTATTTATTTTTGAGAGAGAGAGAGAGAGAGAGAGACAGAGACAGAGAGAGAAAGCACTCAAGAGGGGAAGGGCCAGAGAGAGAATGGGACACAGAATCCAAAGTAAGCTCCAGGCTCCGAGCTGTCAGCACAGAGCCTGATGCAGGGCTCAAACTCACAAACCACAAGATCATGACCTTAGCCGAAGTGTGCTTAATCGACTGAGCCACCCAGGCCCCCCCTAAATGTTCTGTTTTTAAATGCAAGCCACAATATATCTGATAAGGAGAAATAAAGAGAACATTGTTTCATTTTTCATTTAAGTTAAATTTAGAGCAATTTAGGAAGAATATGTGTTTTCCCACCATTTGCTGGGTGAAAACGATTATTATAACAAGACACAGTCCTGGGGCACCTGAGTGGCTCAGTAGGTTAAGCATCCGACTTCATTTCTGCTTGGGTCATAAACTCATGGTTCCTGGGTTTGAGACCCACGTTAGGCTCTAGGCTGACACTGAAGAACCTGCTTGGGATTCTCTCTCTCTCTCTCTCTCTCTCTCTCTCTCTCTCTCTCTCTCAAAATAACTAAATAAATAAATAAATTAAAAAATATGTATATATATATATTAAAAAAGAAACAAACAGGACACTGTCCAGATAAAGTTTGCATGCACTGTTTTAAAACATATGTGCTCCCTGGCTTATGGGGAAGCATGGATGGATATTAAGTTGTCCTGACACCAAAATGTGATACTCCAGTAATGATTAAAGTGTATCTGAACCAAAAATGCTGATTACAAGCTATTATTTAAAACTATTGGAACATAAATAAAAAATAAATAAATAAAACTACTGTATTTTTTTAATGCAAAATCAATTATTCATTACAGTTCTGGAAATTTTATTCTTTAAAATAGTATGTCTTGCTAAGATTTATTACAGAAAGTTTATCTGCTAATTTTCACTATTTCTGTATTTGTCTCATATATGTATGAGGATGTACAACCCATGTATGCACACACCCCAGTTTTTCCCCTTTTGGAGCTGAAGCACTTTCATTCTTTATGAAGCAGCTATGGGAGACTCTATATACTAGAAAATGGCAGATCAGGAGCTAAATTTCAAAAGAGGGTATCTTGTATGGTAGAACTACGAGGTTATTAAAAGATCTTAAGACTTCTAGTTAACAGCCTAAAGCTTTGATATGACTACAATAGAAAGAGTAGTCTTTTGTTCCTGTAAGTGGAATTTGGGATATATCACTAATTCAATGAGTTGAACCAAAGAAAACAAAGAATTTGAGAAACAGGTGACTACAGTTTTCCTTTTAAAAGCACACAGGCATGGAAAACCTCTGATGGGCGATCGACGCTCACATAAAATCAATCTTGGGTTCACATTCCTATAAAGAGCAATAATGGAGAGCCCGGCCAGAAAGCAGATGATGAATCATTAGCCACTTGGTTGTGTCATCGTTATCTCTCCCAGCCACCAGAAAGGCTTTGAGTAAATCACACCGATCAAAATCTGTACCCTGGGAACATGATATCAAGAGCCGTAACAGTGCAACTTAGGTCACCATTTTATAAATATTTGGTCAGGTAATATCAAATAAAAGCCATCTCTCTGGGGTCCTTTGACTAGGTAATAAAAACAAACAGAACTAACTGGAAGCTATTCTCAAAGTCACAGTGTCACTGCTGCAAAAGGGTGCTGAGCCAGTTGCATTTTACATTTCTGTGGTGTGAAACTCAAACAAAAATACTGAGACTGAATCACAGTGCACCTGTTACACAAAATCAAAGTTGTTTGGGAAATCTTATAGTCCTTAAGCACTGGAAATATTAGGCCTATGCACAAAGGGAGAGAAGCAATGGAGTGGAACACTACTTCTCACTGTGCCTTGTCACTGTGATATCTATTTTTTATGTTTTGCCAAATCCATGAACCACTTTGTAATTTTGGCCATACATGCTCGCTACCTTTTTTCATCCTGAATATTTTTGATGGACCACTTTTTGACTTAACATAAATATATCTAAAAGGGAAACTTGATGATAGGACCATGAAAAGAAAGCTAGTATCACTTAATGGAAGTTAATGCTCATGGCTCTGATCCTGAGATTTGCTGTAGCTGTTAACACAGACAAGCTATTTATCGTGTAATTGACACACTAATACTAATTAACAAACATGACTTTTTCCTTCATGGAGCTAGACAAATTGACAAGGAATCAAAGCTCAAGCCTACTTATCAGATTGTAAGATTTCAGAAAACAAGTGATAAATAGAAGACCAAAAATTATTCTGGTAAGAATAAATAAATTATGAAGTGAAAATTGGAGAGCAGAAGTTAGACTTTTCAACAACAGCAGTGGATCTAGGAGATGATGGAGCAATGCCTCTTTAATTAAAAGGAAAACATTGTCACTCTAGCATTCTATACCTTGCCAAACTCTTAATCACAAATTCAGAGAGTATAATATGTTCAAATACACAAGGGCTCACAAATTATCTAACATCATATACCCATTCTTAGGGAAGGAAAGGAAAGGAAAGGAAAGGAAAGGAAAGGAAAGGAAAGGAAGAAGAAAGAAAGAAAGAAAGAAAGAAAGAAAGAAAGAAAGAAAAGAAAGAAAGAAAGAAAGAAAGAAAGAAAGAAAGAAAGAAAGAAAGAAAGAAAGAAAAGGATCTAGGTACCAAGATTTCCTACACTAAAAGGCAAGAAAGTCCAGAATGTAAAATTTGCATTTAAGTCCATATAGTTCAGATTAAACCAGGAGACTAGAATATGGTGAGAGAAAACCCACAGGAAGACAAAACAAGCATTAATAAATGAATAAATACATAGATTATCTCATATATTCAATAATTGAAAATTAAATATTGAATACAGAAATATAATTGAATACATAAATTCGTTTACTGAAACAAGGAATAATTCTTTTGAATTCAAGCAAATGATTTTATTTTTTTCAAACCAATGATCTTAAAAAGCAAATCATAACACCATACACAAAAAATATTATGTAGTGGAAACATCAAAGATTATTTGAACTCACAGCATGGTAAGAATGAATGTATATTAAATTCAAATTAGGATATGTCAACATTTGAAGACATGACAAAAGAAGAGAGATAGGGGTGCATGAGTGTTTCGGTCTGTTAAGCGTCTGACTCTAGGTTTCAGCTCAGGTCACCATCTCATGGTTCATGAGATCGAGCCCCACATGGGCTCCATGCTGACAATGTGGAGCCTACTTAGGATTCTCTCTCTCCCTCTCTCTCTGTCCCCTGACCCCCCTCTCTCTCTCTCTCAAAATAAATAAATCAATCAAACTTAAGAAAAGAGAGGAGAGTGATAATGTAAGATAGCTATGTCATACATTAGTAGGTGATGAAATAAATAAATAGGAAGATCTAAATAGTTGATTTCAAAAATCAAAGCAGAGATGTTATTTGAAAGTAATTAGCAACAACCAAAGGAAATGAACTTTGTTGTCCAGGGTGAGATTAGGTTGAGCTGGGAGATATTAAGGAGAAAATATCTCAAACGTTCACGTATTTTTCTTTGACAAAAATACAATTCAATTACAAACAAAAGAAAATTCCAATAATAAGGAAATCAATGTTAACATACACTTCTGCCCCCCCCGTGATAGGTGTATGGTCTGCAAATCAGTAATCTCAGGTCTTTGTGATAACTCTCAGTAAAGATGGAAAATCATTAATTACCAAGAAGAGGTATCCTTTATCCTTTAGATACATGGAATCTAAGATACCTGTCAATACTAATAAAACTAGAATGAACAAGTGAACCTAAAAGATAAGGTGTATTTTAATTAGAGTTTATCTCTAACACAACACATATTATAATTGGATATATATAGTATGTTATATATATTAGAAAATATGCGTATATATAATCTTCCCTAACAGACTCTGAAATACTTGAGGGAAAGGATTTTGCACTCATCTCCGATTCTGTGGTGCCTGGAAAATAGTAAGTATTTAATGTATGCTTCTTATTCTTATTAAAGAATTTCACAACTGGGGCACCTGGGTGGCTCAGTCGATTAAGCATACTCTTGATCTTAGCTCAGGTCTTGATCTCAGGGTCGTGAGTTCAAGTCCCACATTGGGCTCAGTGCTGGGTGTGAAGTCCACTTTTTATTTTTTTTCTTCAAAACTTGTGTCTGAACTATTTGGTAAGATTTAAGACTTTTTTTTTTTTTTCACAAACCTCAGAGTTTAGATCACAAATCTCAGACATAGCTTCCTCTTCCACTTAATGAAAAAGAAAACTAACATTTCCTGAGATGTACCAGGAAGCAAGTATGCTCCCTGAGCATGAATTCAGGTATTGGTCAGAGCCGTATTATGGGAGAGGTCCAAGTATTCCCCTTTATACACATGAGGGAAACTGACACCTTTTCTGAAGTTACACTGTTAGGATTTGAGATTTAAAGCCAAGTCCATCTGACTTCAAAGTTCAGGTGTCTTTTCTAAACCACAAAAATCATACAAAGGAAGATAAACATTGTAACTCAGAGAAGGACTCAATCTGTTGTAAGACACTATCAAGTCTATAGAAGTTTCTATATTCTTGATCTTTACTTTCCCTCCTTCTACAAAAAAGAGCAAGTTGGGAGATTTGTAATGGGTTGAAAGATTTGAACGATTTGAAAGTATTTAAGTTTTGGAAAGCAGTGGGAGCCTATTCAATAAATGGTAATATCACTTGCATGATTTTGTACCACAAAATTAACAAAATTTTAGAGTTTAAAAAATACAACAGACACTTATTTTCAAATATCTTATAATTATACTGGAAGGACTTTTGCTAGAATATGTTACAACTTGAATAATCATAGCAGTAATCTGGAGAATTAATTATAAACTCTCTGCAGTACAACAATTTCGAGCTACATTTCAGACCATCCTTTTCAGTGAGTGTCTTGTTTGTTTGTTGTACTTCTCCTCATGGGCTACTTTGGGAGAATTATTCCTTAAAGAATATATCATAGATTTATTCAGAAGCACTTCATATTTTTAGCATAACTATGCCAAAACGTGCACCCTGGAAGATGAACATTTGCTAGCATAGCAAGCATGTAAGACTGCGGAACATTTCAAGGCTTTCTGCTCTGTAACAATAAGTGCCCTTTCTTCACTCTCTGGGATCTGGTTCCAGAACTTAACACTAGTTCTCAAACTGGAAACCTCATTGGACTGAGCAGAAAAAATTCTGAAGGATCATAGCAACAACGGGAAAATATCCAAAGACTGAAACCCAGAACTAACTTAAGCAATCAGAAAAGCTTTGCAAAGTCTATTTATCCTAGTGTTTACTTTTAAATCGAGAATTAAATGTACAATATGGTGGATAAGTGGAAGATAAATGTTTGCTTCGGCATTATATACTAGAATAATAAGTTGCGATATCTGATTAGCCTACAGAGAATTAAAGGCAAAAAGTAATAGGGATATGGGGTTATAAAAGTAATGATTTAGCCGATGGAACAATAAAATCTTGTTCATTTAGGATGCCTGGGTGACTCATTCGGTTAAGCATTTGACTTCACCTCACATCATGATCTCATGGTTCGTGGGTTCAAGCCTCGCGTTGGGCTCTGTGCTGACAGGTCAGACCCTGGAGCCTGCTTCAGAGTCTGTGTTTCCCTCTCGCTCTGCCCCTCTCCTGCTTGCGCTCTGTCTCTCTGTCTCTCTCAAAAATGAATAAACACCGAAAAAAAAGTCTTATGCTGGCAATTTTAGGAAAATCAGTAAAGGCCACCCTAACTAAAAGTCCATATCTATGTCATAAGAATAGCAAAATCTTTATTTTGTAAGATATCTATCCAGGTGCATATTTATGTGAATTCCTAAAAAAAGAATCAGAGTGTTTTGGTACTCAGAATAGTTTAGTTTTGTTTTATTGATTATAGAAAGTTAACACAATATATATGACTTATATAATATTATTTGCAGAGTTTGACTCAACATCTTATCATCAACATATTTTAAAATTTCAGAAGCTAAACATACAGGTAGTCTCAAAAGCAGAATTCTGCTATTTTAGTTACCAATAGGTTTCATGTATGATCAAATCTGCCCAGAGGAAATGTGAAAGGTTGTAGAAAATACTGTATGAAAAACTGGCAAACTTAAAAGCATGTATAAAGAAAGCAAGACACATATATGACAATTGATGCACGTGGAAATGTGCAAGGGGTATTCATAGATTGAGAGAAATTAAATTGGAGTTGTAGTACTTGGGAAAAACCTCAGAGACCATAGAGAAAGTCCTTCAGTTTCCTGCTGGAAGAAACTGAACCTCAGAGGTATTTCAAGACCTGACGGATATAGTTCTAAGGCAAACCGATGTTGGGAGATTACCAGAGTCATTATCAAAATCACCTAGTCCTGTTTACACGACCAGAGATACCCTCTGTTTCTCACTTTCCTAGAACAATAACTCAAAAGGGAAAGGTAAAATCAGTAAATGTTTCCCACTTGCTACCTAATTTACTTGTTTTATTTGTCTTAAAATCAACTTAAGCTTAATATTGTGATGGCCAGGAGCCCAATTAACTTCCTTACAAGTTCTTGACAGCTGCTAAGGGTACTTATGATCCAGAATATATAGTAGTCCCCCCTTGCTGTTGCAGGGTATGTTCTAATACCCCTAATGAAGGCCCGAAACTGGGGATGGTACCAAACATGATCCATTCCATGTGTATTGCTATACACACAACCCTACATATGTTTAATTTATATGTGTAAAAGTTGAATTTGTAAACAAGGCACAGTGAGATATTAACAGCAATAACTAATAAGCAATCAATTGTAATAATATGCTGTAATAAAAGTCATGTGCGTAAGGTCTTTCTTGCTCAAAATACCTTCTCGTACTGTACTCACTCCTCTTCTTGTGATCACGTGAGATGATACAATGCCTACATGAGGAGATGAGGTGAGTCAATGGCGTAGGCATTAGGAGGTAACATCTAGCTACTCCTGACCTTCTGACCATACAACAGAAGGAGGGTCATCTGCTTCTGACCAGGACTGAGCAGAGTGACACAAAGCACGGGTAAGCGGCGACTACTGCATAACTTTTACATATACGTTGGCGTAGGTGTTTATACATTGTGAATGTTATAATAGTATACGCGTTCTAAAATCTTGACCACAGAATAGCCCCCTTTTCTACTGATTTTGTTGCCTGGCATTCCATTACCGAAAGTCATGTTTTGTTTATTTTCTGTCTGTCTGTCTGTCTGTCTCTCTCTCTACTTTCAACAGTAAATAGTTCTCAAATACTGCTTATGCTCTAGCCGCTGTGAGAGCCATGGGGATACTAACTAAAAATCACGATACAGTAAAAAGATCAGTAACTAGTTTTGCAGCCTCGGAAAAGTGACTTAAGCTCATTCATCCCACATGTCTGTAAAATCAGAGGTTATGAGATGCATGTGAGATTAGGAAAATAATCACTACTGGGATGTCTTTTCAATCAGAAGATGTAAAGGATAAGATAGACAGAGGAGTTCAGGTGGCACAAATAGAGATGCACCATATTCATTTTAAGGGGAAACCGTTTTGTGAGAGTTGTTTTCAATTACTGTTGTGGAAGATGTACACATTATATTGCATACCTTTCTTTATATTACATACCTTTCAGAATTATTTACTCCAAGGCTGCTAATTGAAATCAAGACCTTGAAGAAAAGATAGTTGAAGTGTGAAGGAGGAGGGATTATGAATTCAGAGACGCAATGTGATGAAAGTAGATATCTATCAGAAAGATGGAGAGAAAGAGAGGGAGAGAGGGAAAGAGAGAGAGAGAGAGAGAGAGAGAGAGAGAGAGAGAGAAATTACTGATAAGGGAGAGTTGGGTCCAGGAAAAAATGGAAGAAGGGGAGAAACATAAAATCTGTTTAGGTGACAATACTGTCTTTAAATATGAATAACTGTAAACTTTGAGTTTATGATTTTAGTTATATGTGAAGATTAAATAACTTTCAGTTTTATGTCAAGACGATCAGTTTATGCATACTGTCTATTGTGGATGCTGTGCTGCCCAGATATCATCTTCAGTTTTAGAGGATTTATTCCCTCAGTTCCTGGGAAGGACTGTCGGCTGACACTTTTTCCCTGGGAGCTCACTTTGGCAATTGCCTCTCCTGAAAATGATCACCTTAGGAAGGACAAACTGGTTCCTGGAAAGGTCAACTAATGACAGACAGAAGCTTGGGTATAAAGACAAGGCTTCTTTGCCAACTTAGAAAACTTCTGAAGGGTCATTTCCTCTTTAGCATATCCCATTGGATAAACTAAAGTGTTTTCTTTTTCTTTTTTTTTTTCTTTTCTTCTTTTTTTTTTGTAATGACTGTCATAGGCCAACTTCTTCTCAACTTCTACACCAACTAAATTCCGCCATACTAACCTCCATTTCCAAGACTGTTGCTCGGGAAGCCTAATCTATAACAATGGCCTTCCCTTACCATATTTTGTTACATGGTATTCTCTGGATTACTTTTGGATAAGCAGTTTATTTATTAAACCAATGCATATGTAATCTATTTTATCTTCATGCACAGAACCACACAGATCCTTAGAGAAAAAACAAAAACAAAAAACAGATTCACTATTGGAAAAGTGAAATAATGAAAACTCCATATTGATTCTCAAGATATTGGAAAAGACCAAAAATAGTTAAATAAGAAAGAAGAGGTAAGATGGTGGAAAAGCCATCTACACATGATTAGATAGAGAGAATAACACTTCAACAGCATATACAGACTTGTATGCTTTTTCCTTTTGTTCAAAAATACTGTTAATCACTTCATGCATGCTGTTTACAGACACAATACAATACTCCAAAAGGATAAAATTAAAACATTGTTTTTTCTATTATGAAGGAAATATGCAAAGAAAAGTAAGATAATTAACACCCTGAGCTTTTACAAAGTCAGTTTACATTTGTTGGTAAAAATTGCCTTCTATTTCATTTTGATTTAGTTTTACTGTTGGGATTACGTATTGTCTGGATTTATCTTAATGTTTGTACTATTGACACTTTGTAAACTCTTCTACAACTTTTAGATATTCCAAAGTACTGAGACAAATATCATAAGGACAATATTATAATTTAATTTTCAAAAGGATTCTCTTGTTTAGATCTCTCTGAATCATAACTAATGATTTATGTCCCTATGCCTTGCTTTCAAAGCTCAACAAATAAACTTGCCACAAATGAAGAAAGCGTTCATTGGTAATAGGATAAACTCAGATACATGTGTACAAGCATGAGAAACACGAGTAAGTGTTTGATTACAAAAGTGATACTTAGAGTTCTATATTTCTATTTAGTTGTACCGAGCAGTAAGAATCAAGAGTGATGTCATTTATTTCAAAGGCTGACCAGATATGTCGGACAGAGCTTGGATACAAAATCTAATCGAATCTATCTTCTTTTCTTCTTAAGGATAATTCAAAAATAAAAACCTCAAGAGAATTAATGGTAAATTGTTGATGCTTTTAGAATTCATAAGTTAGGAAAACTAGAAAATGATTAACAACTTGGAAGTAAGAGGCTTAAAAGAAAGGACACACTTATTAAATCTCAAAGAAATGTTCAACTTGTAACTGGTAAATGTACTCAGATGAACGTGAATTACTGCACATTTTTCAGTTACACCATAAAGTCTAGAGATCTAAAAGTGAATTAGGTTACATTCTATAGTCTTGGCAGTGTAACAATAAACCAGAACTCTTTCAGAAGGGATTTTAATTGAGGATTTTATCTTAATTATGAAAGGGGACATCTAAGAAGTAGTTTAAGCCTTAGAGCAAAAGAATTTAACAGGAAACAGTTCAGATCTGGCTAAAGGCGATTAACCTGAATAAAATCCATTTTATTTAGGAGTACAAGTACCTAAAATTGAAGAGGTAAGGAAGCGAGCATCATCTCCCTTTGAATATATAAAAATGTCCAATCTATAAATGAGTTGGAAAAGCTTTTCAGTTTCTGTAGAAAAATTGTACTTAAAAAAAGCTTAGTTAGCTGTCATATTAAGCAAAAATATCTATAGTTCAAAGATGCTACTTTCACATGGTTGGTTAATATAGTAAAAGCTTCTTTGCATTTCTGAACTACACTTTTGAAGTGTTTCGGCTGCTGATAATTTTTTTTTCTTTTGGAAATTAATCATACTGAATGCAGATATGCACAGCCACTAACACTTTTAATATTGATTTATATTTAACATATATCAATGCTAAATTGGTATATGAGGCATATTGATGTGCATGACACAAATATTGACTACCATTTTGTAGCAAGTAAGAAAAATTAGCACGGTCATTCATTACGTTTGTTTTCTTTTAATTCTCACATCGTGTTATGCATATTATTGACTGTATTCACATTCTAAAAATATATCATTGAATTAAAAAAAACTCACATAAACTTGCAAATGGAAATACTTTTGATGAAGTTGAAAGACCTTATTTAAAAAGAAATTAAATAAATAAACCAGGAGAAAACACTTTTCAAATTAGTGTATCTGTTGACTTCCTAAGGTGTCACTGGAGCCCTTGAATCTTAATGTGACTTTCCAATCCTTTGTGTTCAATCATTTATCGTTTGAGTACATATTTATTTAGCATTTTATATGTTCCAAGTCACAAGGCTAGGTACTGGTGACGTTATCTGAAACAAGGCAGAAACTAACTGTTCCTATTTTGTGAGCAAATACAAACACAGTCTACCTGCAGAAGTTAAAGTAAAACAAGGAAGTCTGGCTTAATGAAGAATGTGATACCTGCTGTAACACAGACTAGAGGAACACATAGCAGGAACATCCAACCTAATATAGAAAAGGCCACAAAAGATTTATCAAAAGAAAAACATCAAAGTTATTCAGGCCAAAAAGATTTGCATCGTTCTTCAAGGCAAGTGTGTGGTGATAATAATAGTATCTATAATATATAATATCCCCAAAATAATCTTATTTATCATTTACACAGCTAGTAGAAGTAGTACGAAAGCACGGAGAGGGCAGATTTCTGTTTCAAAGGCTTGAGCCAGAAAGGGGATACCTATCTATATGTTCATTCATTCAGCACCTGGTCACATGGTTAAACCAAGACGGAGTAAGGACTAAGAAATACATTGCGTGGCTGGAAAACCAACCGTATTTTGAGTGATAAATCTGTACTATGGAAGAAGTTAATAAATGTTGGTGGACAACTACCTATCTCAAGGTATCTCAGGTATAGGGCATTAGGGTGCAGGTAATAGGAAGAGAGGTTAGAAAAGGAATGTTAAAATATAGCAATTTAGCATCTGTTAGTGCTTTACTCAAAATAAAATAATGAATATGAAGCATGTATGCTCAGAGAAAGAGTATTGAGAAAATTAGAAGAAACATAAAAATTAAAAAAATGATCTTAAATGTCTACAAAGTTTCAAAGAAGCATAATGAAGAGGGGTGCCTGGGTGGCTCAGTCAGTTAAGCCTCTGACTTCGGCTCTGGTCATTATCTCGTGGTTTGTGAGTTCGAGCCCTGTGTCGGGATCTGTGCCCACAGCTCAGAGCCTGGAGCCCGCTTCGGATTCTGTGTCTCCTTCTGTCTCTGCCCCTCCCCCACTTGCGCTCTGTCTCTCTCTTCCTGTCAAAAATAAATAAAGGTAAAAAAATAAATAAAAAATTTAAAGAAGCATACTGAAGAGCTAAAAGGAAAGTCATCTTTTGAGTTGTTTATGTAAACAGAGCAAGGAAACATGTTTAAAAAAAAAAAACTGAGATATTCAGGGCTTAAGAACCTGGCTCTGATTAATTAGACATAAATGAAACAAATGACAGAAAATTTGGGTGGGAGTTGATCCGTCCCGCTGATCGTAAGTTAGAATCCAGTCCATTCACATCAAAGCAAACCATTTGTATATTGACCAGTGTAGATACAAAGCCAAATGGAAGCACTGGGTAAATTTCCCAGGAAGATGAAGGAGCCAGTAGGCACAGGGCTTGTATTTAGGACAGTAAGCTCTGCAGTCAAGTTTTACAGGTTTATTCCCAATGGCCAATAGGTAAATGTTCCAGAAACAACAGTTCATGGTTTTTTTGTTTGTTTCTTTTTTTTTTAATTTATTTATTTATTTTGACAGAAAGAGAGAGAGACATCCAGAGATCCAATGGGGGAGGGGCAGAAAGGGAGGGGGATAAAAGATCCAAAGCAGGCTTTGTGCTGAAGTCAGAGAGCCCGATTTGGGGCTTGTACTCACGGACCGTGAGATCATGACCTGAGCCAAAGCCGGATGTTTAACTGACTAAGCCACCCAGTCCCCCTATGTTTTGTTTTGTTTTGTTTTTAATGTTTATTTATTTATTTTGAGAGAGAGAGAGATAGTTGGGCAGGAGTAGAGAGAGAAAGGTACCGAGAGAATCCCAAGCAGGCTCTACGCCCAGAGAGGAGCTTGATGTGGGGCTCAGACTCATGAACCATGAGGTCATGACCTGAGCCGAAACCGAGAGTCGAACACTTAAATGACTCAGCCACCGAGGTGCCCCACAACAGTTCATGTTTTATAAAAAGGTATCAATTCCTGAGGAGAGAGCAATCATGTATGGTGGATCTAAGCAAAAAGGGGGTCATCTTTAGAGTATTTACACCAAATACCAGGAATTTTTAATGGCAACATGTTGAACTAAAGATCAAAAGGGGAGGTGAAATATACGGCAAAAAGATACCTGGATTTATTCAGAAACCTGCAAACTGAGAAAAGAATAATAGGAGAAGTAGGAAGTGTCCTTAATGTGTCAGTTTCTCTTGGATCCCAAATATCCTTAATCGGGAAGACAGGACAGGCTTTTGTTTCCCTTGCCCCCAGTGAGCACAGCTGCCCAAGACTTGTTCACGTTTCTGCTGCTTCTCACACAGGCTCCTGAGAAGAGCCTTGCTGTCTCCAGCTTTCCAGGTCCTTCCCTAAGAAGGCAGGTCAGATCAGAGAAAGAAAGAGAGAGAGAAAAGGAAAGATGCCAAATTTGACAACTCTTTCATTTTAACCTTAGTTTTAATTATACAGTTATATTACTACTATTACTATAATTACTAATATAACTATAGTTATGTTACTACGTATATCACATATACATATATACATATGTATATGTGTCTGAGTTACTTCCTCCCTGGTAAGCTCCACGAAAACGATATTAATACTCCTGTTTTCTTCATTGTACTAGGCACAATAAATGTTAATTTAATTGAGTAAACTATACAATCGGGCCATCAAATATATTCTCTGCTAGTGAAAATGATAATCTCTAGAGCAAAATAGAAGCATCGGTAAAATTTGCTTAGGATCTATGTGACATAAGTGATGATTTAAAGTTAACACAGTGTAACACTCTCAAAGGACGTTACAGACAAAGATTCCATTTTTTAATCAGATTTTCTCTTTCTTTCTTTTAATTTTGTTGATTGGAATATCGTTGACACACAACGTGATATTAGTTTCACGTGTGATTCGACACGTTTATACCTTATGCTCCCCATAAATGCGGCTACCATCTGTCACCGTGCAACATTATCACAACATCATTGACTATGTTCCTTTTCTGTTCAGGTTTTCTTAATTTCAAGCTTGTATGTACGTGGGGAACAGCATGAGAATCAAGCCACATTGGATTCGACGGAAGACCCGTTTCATTCCGTCTTTTGTTATTCTTGCCTGCACATCACTTGCTTAACATGGGGGACCCTTTGTGTTAAGTGGTGTCAACAACTAGTTTTTTGTTCTTGTCTAGACTCTTAACAATTTCACAATGCATGAGGCTTTGTACCTCGTCTTTTGTCCCCTCCATAAGCTTGGAGAAAGAAGACGGAGTAGCTCCTGATTCCTGGAGTCAAATCCACAGTCTTTGTCTTCCTTTTGGGCATCTCCATCTTCCTCAGCCCCAGCCTGAGTAGACCTGATGGAGGGGAAATTGCATTAGGCATCTGTGCATCCTTTCCCTGTCCTTCTGGTTAATATTTTTTCCTCTACTGCAATGTGTCACTTTCAATTACTCTTTCTAGTTAGAACCTTGAGTGCAGGCAGAGCACTTTCACTTTGGTCCAGTCTAGTTGGCCAGTGCTGTGAACCTATTAATGGAGCACAGTTTCCTCTGTCTATTTCTTGTGCTTCTTTGCACAGACATCTCCTCGGAATGTCAGGAAAGAGGTGTGATTGGATTAAAGCCACAATTAGGAGATTCCTGGCTCCTCTAGTCCAGAACGATCTTAATATGACCACTAATATCTCATCTTATAATCTTCTTAGTGCATTTAAATGTACACAAGTTGCCCAGTTCCGAATAAAACTAGTATTTTACTCTCTCCAGAACACGATCAGCTATCCACATAGATAATTCTTTGAAGAGCTAAGAGATGTCTCTCCTTCTGTGCCTGCCCTTCTGTGCCCCTGCTCGGTGCCCAGACCCCTTGATTGCTGACCCCAGCTCCAAGCCTGCCCCTGCTGCTGCCAGCGTCCTCAAAGACGCACTTGTCCCTGGGTACAGAGGCCCTGTGCTCTGCCTTGCCCTCAGTGAACCTCAGCGCTGCAATGGGCACATGGGGGGCACCTCCTGGTGGGGCGGGACCTGGGTATACCTGAACCCCTGGTGCTGTGTAGGGAGCTGGAGCCACTGGTAGAGAATGAGGGCAGTGAGTGGCTGGCATTGCCTGAACTGCCTGTCGCCCACCCCATCACCTTCTGGAAACTTCTGTGCTATTTCCGGCGACTGTGCCTGCCCAGTGTTTTGACATACCTGCTGCTGGCTCCCTGCGATAGGCCCCTGGTCCCCCCCCCAAACCCCCTGTCCCCCAGGTCCCATCTCCTTGGCTAATACCTGATCCGGAGTCTGTGCAGGTGTGGCTGCTGTGGGATATCCTGATCCCTGATGCCGGTAGCTGCCCACTTATCTCTGTAATCTGGAGGGGCCGCAGTCAGATCTCCTAGGAGTTGGTACAGCCGGGCCCAGAACCTGCATCCCTTAGCCTGGAGTTGCTGGAGTCAGTCCTGTGCCATGTCAGTCTCCATGAGACACATAAGACTGTAGGCTCCTGCTGGAAACTCTGGAGCCACTTCCGGCTGGCTGCACCTACAGAGGGACATCTCTCATGAGATCTTATTCCTGACAATGACTGCTCTGGGCAAGGACCGCCTGGATATAGTGACCTTCAATGAGAAGTGTAAGTCCACGTTTAACAAACTGGTCAGCAGCATGGAAAAGCTGAGGCAGCAGTGGGCACAGATGCCCACCGCAAAGGCCACTGATCGCCAGAACTATTTTGGAACACCTCTGGAGTGCTAGTGACCCGTTGAGTCTCCCTCTCCAGTCTGGAGTGGGGAGGTGAGGGAGAAAGGATTCTAGTGCCTACTTGCTCCCTTTCTCCTTTCCTAGGGGAGTTGGGGACAGGCTGGGCGACATGCCCAGCCATAAGCTCTGAATGGGAGCAGCAGGAAGAGGGATGCTACCCAAAGTCACACTTCTCCTATTTGCAACCTGCCCAATAGGCTCACGCTGATGTTGGAAGAGGCCCGAAGAGAGATGAGACAATTTCACAACGCATGAGGCTTTGTAGGAGTTGGAACAGCTCTGTTCCTCCCCATCCTATACCAGAAACTCCCCTCCCGGGTACCCACGATTCTGCCCTGCCTAGTCACTGTGTTAAGTTTTTGTTAAAAAACAAACAAACAAAACAAAAGCGGAAAGGTAGAGAATTCCTGAGTTTTCCTTCTGAATGGCAGGGAGGGAACTCATTCCCTACCAGGGATGATCCCTCTTCCCTGAAACTGCTGAAGGAGCCCAAGGATCTGGATGCCTTCCTACCTTAGTGTTTGTATTTTAAGTTATTTATTTTGGAGCTACCACCCTCTTGCTTATGAGGTTCTCATGGATGGTAAGGGGAAAAAAAGAAAGGATTTTAGCTCCCTGAAAGACAGGAGAGAGCCGAGGGAATCCCAAACTCCCCTCAGGGAGAACTCCTGTTCCTCTTGTCCTACACCTTCGTATCCCTTGTCCCTTGGGGACCCCTCCCCCACCCAGGGTCCCGGATGTACCATAGAGTTGCTCTCTGCAAAGTTTTGTTGTAAACATAGCAAAAGCTGTTTATGTTTCACCAAACCTGTTAATGATTCACAAAATAAAACACAAAGTCTTCTCTCCAAATAATGGAAACAGGATGAACTCCCTAATGTTTCTAACCCGAATATTGTCTGTGTTTTAAATGTAAGAATAAGTAAGAGGTACAGATTGATATTCATACTAAATAAATTAACTCCAATAAACATCCTCATGTTTTCAAAATACTTTTTTTTTCTTTTAAAGAAACTTTTTTGTGCTCCCTAAGGGAGATGCTAATTATTACTTCTCCAAAGCTTGTGGGAGACACACACTTTTCATTAGAGTTTACAAAAAAATATTTTTTGTTGAGCCTTAATGATCCAATTTTTAATTTTTAACTGATTTAATTAGCTTCTTCAAAGGCACATACATCTAAAAAAATACAGTCAAACAAGTTTGACAGTTTCATTAGAGATCATAGTATTCCTCTTTCAGAATTTAAACATACCCCAAAGCAACTCTGTGAAGTATGTATGTGTTAATTGGGACATTAGAGAATGCTTTTGGGACTGTACTTCTCAGAGAGCTAAATAGTAAGCCACGGTGAGACTCCTATATATACCGTATTAGAGTGCGGGCTTACTGTAAGTAACCCCGGCTGGAACTGAAGCATCTTGAGAGTAGGAAGCATTGTCTTAATTCATCTTTAAAATACCAGCACCTAGCAAAATTTATAGGTCCCACTTGATTTTCAATAAATATTTTTTTTGAATCACACTATGTAAAGGTATATTTAAAACATAAAAGCAGTTTCTTTAGCTTCCCCATAAATACATAATTTATTTTTGCTTCAACTAAGACTTAACCTATTATGATTTTGTCTATCTAACATTCTTAACCTATTATGATTTGTCTATCAGACAGAATGCTGAGAGTTCCGATAACTAGCTTTGAGCGAGAAGAAAAGATTCTGATATTTCTATAAACCCGTGTCAAATCAGGAAGTGCATTATCTGAAGCACTCAATCATTTTGCTTGTAAGTTTGGTGAGGACAATAAACCTATTGCTGAAATAATGAAATAAAGAGTGAAAACTGGCAGGGATTCCAGTCTCTCAGAGACGTCATCATATTGTGAGAACACCTGAGCTCTGCTTGCTTGAACTTGTTTTGAATCTTTTAATTCTTTCTAACACATTTTCAAAAGATCTCATATTCAAAAGTTTGCCTTGACTCCCTGGCATTTTGCAGGTAGTACTTTGTGATGCTACATGCAGAATGGTTGGATCTACATCACCAACTGAAAAGAACCTCAAATTACAAAGGAATAATCAAGTATTAACTCACGTGAACAGTTAATATCTTGGGTTAAATTTTGTCTTACTGAAGATACATATAGAACTATGGAGCCAAAAGCCTTATATTTGCATTGAAGTTCTAAAAGGCGGGTACCCCAGAAAAATCTAAATATTTTAACTGCAGAAATCACCTCAATATTCATTTGGAACATTTTAAATTGTATAGAATTGTATGATTTAAAATCAAATGAACTCTGTATATGTGTTTCAATAAGCATCTTGCCTATATTAAAAAAAAAAATCATCCAAGCACATAGTCAATTAGCAGAATTATTTACACCTCTCTACCAGTGCAGAAGACTGAGAATTTGCTATAAGCTTTACCGGTTTTGGGTTAAACGTATTTTTTTAATAAGGAAAATAATTGACTGTCAAAGTGTCTAAAAAATATTTTAATATAGTTAAAATTACTAAAATCCTTTATATTCATTATGATAAATATATATTTTGATATTACAGCTACTATTTTACTGAAGAATCCACAATTAATAGAGTTTGAGATTGAAGTAATGAAGTGAATTTAAGTTTGCCTGCCTAATTGTCTCTGAAAGGTTATGAATGTCCCTCCTTTATAAAAGTTAATATTTCCTTTGGATATCCATTTGTGGATGGAAATGAACTTTTAAATAATTTCCAATCTTGATATTGATGATACCAATTTTTTTGTGTGTGCTAATGGAAATTTCTGGAATAGACTTTTTCCAAAAGTTTCTCCTCACTCATTTTTTTTTAAGAGTAAGATAGAAATTTTGGGCACCTAGGTGGCTCAGTTGGTTGAGTGTCCCACTCTTGATTTCGGTTCAGGTCATGATTTCATGGTTGTGGGAGCCCAATATCGGTCAGTCTACACGGCTGAGCATGGAGCCTACTTAAGATTCTCTCTCTCCCCTCCCTCTGCCCTGCCCTCTTGACATGCATATGTACACACTTTTTCTCTGAGTGAGAGACAGAGAAAGAGAGAGAGAGAGATGTCTCACATGTAGTAATATATCCAGGCAGACAAACATCTTGACCAAAGCTAAATCAGTACTTATCCATCCTTCCCTCAATGTCATCTGCAGCTAAAAGGTGAAAAATTCTCCAGTGCTTTCTTCGAATTATACACGAATTATAAATTTCCCAGTTTATATCAGACTCACAGCAGTCATGTCTATGGTTCTCCTGTCCTCACACTCAAAGCTGCATAGAGTCATTTTCAGATGCTTTATCTGTTTGCTTTATCCTCTTTTCTATACAAACTACTTTATATTGGACGACTTTTTCTCATTTGATGGCCCATTGCTGTTGTTATGTATATAAAGCTTAGACACATAGTGTATTCAATATAAATTTAAGCAATTAGTTTAATGGACTAATTTCTGTAACTTTGTTACAAAGACAAAAATCATATACATTAATTCTATTGGTGAAGTGGGAACATGATTTTTAGAAAATAAGAACAAGTCCAGTTTGAAGAAATTTTAATGAAATAAATGCAAAAAAAAAAAAAAACATGAATGTAATCCTCACTTGGAATTTTGCATTCAACAATTGAATTCATCCACAATTCATCTGCTTTTAAACTCGTTGTTACTATAAGTTTTTATGCATATTAAGGAGACTTATACTATGATTAAGTTCTAATATGAAATATGCTCTTTGTTAAGATGAAAAACAATATGCTATGCTGTATTTTATATTCATCTCAAACTTGAATTAGTCTTTAATCTTCACTTTGGAAATGATCATGAATCAATTAACAGTTAAGTCCTTATGGAGATTTTACCACTTTAAAATTTACACACACAAGCATTTATACATTTGTGTCTGTGTGTTCCATACATACTAAATATACGTGCCTATGCATAAAGTATGCACATATGTTTACACATATATCAGGAAACAGAGGAACAGGGTCACTACACAGCCTGATCCCTCTTTGGCCAGATATCAAAGGTGCCTGACTCACATTTCTTAGTTCTCAGCTGAAACATTACCTTCTCAGGAGAGCTTCCTGAATTTCTCACCCTGACCTAATTTCTGTCACCTAAATTTCTTTGTAAACTAAAAACTACCTGAGACTTCCTAGCTATCCATCATTCTATCTGTCTATCTATCTATCTATCTATCTACCTAATATCAGCACTACCATCTACTTTTATATTTATTATCCCTCAAGTACAATGTAACCTCTCTGAAGGCAGGAATTCTGTGTGTGTGTGTATGTGTGTGTGTGTGTGTGTGTGTGTGTGTGTGTTTACATGTTGGGTGTGTGTCACATTGCCAAGTACTAGAAAAGTACCTGGGACATGGAGTTTATTCAATAAATGTTTCTTGAATGAATAAATGACAAAATAATAGTGAGTTTACCATTGTAGTACCATTATATAAATTATATAGCATACAATATTATATAGTATAACATAAAACAAGAAATCTATGGCATAGCGTCCCCATCATGAATATGCTGTTTCTACTCTTACCCCCGCCACTGGGTCTATGACCCTGGCAAAACCAAAGACCTTGTCCCAGCCCTCTCCTGTGCCTTCAGATGTCGTGCCCAAAGTTGGGCAGATAACCTGGCACACTGCTTCGGTAGGTGAGTGAAGACATGACTCTTGAAGAACTGTGCAGTGAGATTTGCAACTGACTTATTCTTCAGCAGTGTTTCTTGCCTGAGGATTTAAAGTTAATAGGAGGAGATAATGGTCAATTTGGGAAATTCCATGATACGGGGAGTAGTGACAACTTAGGCCATTCCTGACCATGGATTTAAACATCCAGTGTTCACCAAGGAAAAATCCTTCTTTCTGCCAGCTTTGCCTAGCATTAAATTTCAACAAAACCAAAAAAGGTAACAAGAGAAAAGGATGGACAAATAGTGAAATTTTTGCTTCCCTATCCTTGTGAAAGAGAAGAAAGATGGACTGTCTCTTTTAAGTACCCATTCTATACAGGGAACCATAGAAAACCCTTAAAAATGTGGTACTGAGGAAGTTTTGGGGTGATGGTGGGTTCATGGGGTTCAGAGCTGATGGCCAAGAAAGAATTCTCGAAGACATCTTTGGTGCAAAAAGGTGAAATTCTTAAAGCACAGGGACAGGACCTGTGGGCAGGAAGAGCTGCACTACAAGGGGTGGGGGAGGGATGTGGACTTTTTTTTGAGAGTGGAGAGAAAGTCAAGAGGAAGTTTCCAAAGAGACTTTTACCTACTAAAGACTTCCTGAAGGCCTAGCTATTGACAAGCTAAGGCTGTTTTTCCCTCTAGCAAAACATTAGCATTAAGACAGTAGGGAGTTCCTGTACTTTAGGCCACTGATGGATTTGCCTTTTTCTTGCAAACTGGTGGAGACTCTTACCAGTTGAACCATCTGTTTTTTTGTCCTTTCCTATTTTGGGCTAGCCAGGAGTGTCCAAGGAATATCATAAATGTCCCACTTGGGGGAAGGGGGATGCTGTTAGCCTATACTTTGCCCTCAGCTTGCCTTATGCTCCCTCATCAATGCTGAGGGCAAAACTTAGTAACATTTCTCTTCCCTCTGTAGTCCCTCAGAGGCCCAGAAACCTGGCATGGAGTTGTCTCGGAAAAGGAACAGGAACATCCATTCCATTTTGTAACCTCTGAACCGGAATTCTGCTTCCAGGGAATTCTCCATCTCGCTTTTGGTCTGGCCTTCTGAGAATGTTGGCTGTATTCTGCATCATGCTTGCCCTGTTGGGCCCATACAAAATATGAACAAGATAGGACTGTGTGTATACAAACCTTTGACTAAATTTGGGGAGTGCCAATATGATAGGAAAAGATAGGATTCAGTAGGCAGAGAGGGAAAGATTAGGACCTGAGGTCCCTGGATGTGGAAAAACACATATTTTGGAACAGTGCGGGGAGTGTCTCACCACAGCAAACCCCCTCAGACATAAGGTTCCTCTTAAGAATGTGACAGACACCACATATTCCCCCTCAGGCTTCCCTCAGGAATTTGACCAAATACCTAACTAACCTCCTCATACAATGGAATCAAGCCAAGCAGGAATGGACAATCCAACATCTAGAGCAATCAAGCCAATAAGGGTAAAACCTCTGAGAAGGAACCAGGGGGAAGGAAAGGGGGCTGACTAGAACCTTATAAAACAGGGACCCTTGCCTACTGTCAAGGGCATTCACTTTCAAATGCCCCCCCTCTGTAAAGAGAGCTTTCATACTATTATTCCTTTCTGATCTTGACTCTAACAAACTTTTGCCTGCTGTTCATTTTGTGTCCACATCGTTCTTCAAAATGGTGAGACAGCAGTCCCTAGGTATTGAGGTAAACATTTCCTGCTACACTAGGAAACTTTTCTTTATCGCTTATTACCTAAATAAATAAATAAATAAATAAATAAAATTGAATTGTAGACAATTTTGACCGAAAATAAACCTGCTGCTTTTGTTACTGGAATGCTCTTCCCTCCACAAAACCCCATCCTACATTGTTCGTCATTCCTCCCCTGTTCTTAATGATGCACATCCAGATCCAGCTTCTTTCCTTGCCAGGCCATTTACCACACCTCTTTTTTGTGACAAGAAAATGCTATGGATGCATCTTTTATTATGCAGAGCAATTTAGGTTTTTTTTGTCTCACTTTGCATTTACCCTGGACAGGACTTAAGGGATATCTTTTTATCCTTGAAAGTTTTTGTTTGATAAACTCAAAGAATTTTGCCACCATCAAAACTAATATAAATACATTTCGCTATTTTGCAAAAAATATTTTCCCACTCCAACTTCAGAATAACCCCACAGGATACATCACACTATAGATGCTTGAAAAGGTACAAGATTCTGCTTTAGATTAGTATTTAGGAAATGATATTTAAAGTCACAGTATTTTTTACTCCACATAGAGGTAGAGAATAGTTGGCATGAAGTTGAATGAATGGTATAATAGCTAATGATTCTAGTTTTTTGAATTTCTTTGTTCAAAGTTTCCCTTTGGAAGCAAAGCATAATGCAAGTATTCTTAATTATCTGAAAGCTATTTGTATGGGTGTAAAGGTTCACCAATAATAATCTCAACAGACATGCCCAGAAATGCTCATTTAAAATGTCCCCTTGGGGCGCCTGGGTGGCGCAGTCGGTTAAGCGTCCGACTTCAGCCAGGTCACGATCTCGCGGTCCGTGAGTTCGAGCCCCGCGTCAGGCTCTGGGCTGATGGCTCGGAGCCTGGAGCCTGTTTCCGATTCTGTGTCTCCCTCTCTCTCTGCCCCTCCCCCGTTCATGCTCTGTCTCTCTCTGTCCCAAAAATAAATAAACGTTGAAAAAAAAATTAAAAAAAAATAAAATGTCCTCAATGACCATACCAGATGAAAGAGACCATGGTCTAATGGTCCGCAAAGAGCCAAGCTTCTGGCATCGCCCTATCTAGACGACATCGAAGACACACTTTGTGACTCTGAGAACACGTCTTCATGTCTCAGTTTTTAAATCTATAAACTGAAAATAATACTAGAATCTATTTTAAGGTTGTTTCGACCTTTAAACAATATGTGCAAATTGCCCAGACTACTGTCTGCGACTAAGTATTCAATTACCGCTAAACAGCTTTTTTTTTTTTTTAATCTATTGATTAAATAAAGTTCTACTAGTTGCAAACAGGTGTCATTCCTAAGGTTTGTAATGATGATAGTGTCAGAAGATTCTCCCCATGTGTTTTGGAAAACCCCAAAAACAAATAAAAGTTTAATATATGTCTTGTGTGTAAGTGATTTAATATTGAATTCCCCCCCCACCAAAAAAAAAAAAAAAAAAAACTGGGTAAAATTAGGTCACTTTATCTACTCAATCCAACTGAGTAGATCCAACTGAGTTGACTGAGAAAAGATTATGCCATAGAGACCAGAACAAAATTGTCTTGTTATTTCTTAACTTTGAGGCTATGGCTATTTAAAGTATAATTTAAATTTAGATCATTGCTTTTTTTTTTCCGGCCCCTGAGACTGACAGCGAGGCACCTGTTGCTGTCCTAGACCAGCAGGCAATGCCCCTAGACTTGTACCATACAGAGTACAGGTGCGTCCCCAAACAGTACCCAGCACAGGGGGCCAAACCTCTGCCTTGGGATCCTGCCTTTCCTGACCCATCCCTAGGCTCTGCTCCACCCCTCCCACTCCCTCCCCCGGGCCGATACCGACTTAGGCAGGTTCTCCTTGATCACTCTATTTTTGATTAAATAAATATTGAGTGATATTATTAGTACCAGACTGTATCCAGTCTCCACCACACTTTCATGCCTTTGTTCATGGGTTTCTGACATCTTACCTCTTCCCTCTCTAATGAAGATTATTTCATAATACATAATATGTATATCATATACATATAACAAATGTATATATTCTAAAATCCTAACCATAGACAAGTAATTCTTCAGGATAAATTTGAAATAAATGGCATATTGACAGACACCCTGTTTTGTTTAGTTATTGTCATATTCATCTCTTTTCTCTCCAGATCGTATAGGGTTATGCCCTCAGAAATATAGTGAATAGTCTTTCTTTCTCTTTCTTTTTTAGTTCCTTCCTCCCCCCCCCCCCCCCTTCAGCCCTCCCTCCTTCCTTTCCTTCCTTCTTCGGTCTGATTCTCTGCTTAATCAAACTTTAGCTTAGAGCTAGAGCCTTGGCAATTATGGGCATATAATTGTCTATACAGTAGTAAAAAATCACAGTAGATTTAGTGGGGTATTTTTTTTTATTATTATTATTTTTTAGTAACTGATGTCATACCTTCCCCTACTACCATATCCTCAGGAAAGTGGGCCCCTCCCTGATTCATAAGCTGCAGTAAAGTGGCACTGTGTTCTTAGATGGGCAATGTGCCCTCCTCAGTAGTTCTTCTGGAGTTAAGCCAGCTTCTCCTCCAAGGGGGAGAAATCTGGAATGTGCCAATGAATGGCCTCAAAAGCAGGTGTATGGCTCTCAGTCAAATTACTGCTGGGAGGAAAAATTATTGCCATTTTTATTATCTGTCTTATTTTTATCTTCGTTTTTAAGCTATTGGCCCAAAGGTATGGATACTGTATTTTTTTCTACTCTGCATGAATCTAGAAAATGCCACCCATCATTACTTAGGTAGTAGGAAGTAAAAATATGAACCCTGTACAAAAACTAGCAAAACTTGAATCCCAATTCTGATTTTGCCCCTGAATTTGAGTAAATCACCTGATTTTTCAAGGTCTCAGTTTCTCTATTCATTTCATCATTTTTTCATCCATTCCGGTATGCATTGAGTGGCAGCTATATGCCAAGCTCCAATCAGTTTACAAATAGCCCCAGGAAAACCGTCTACATTCAAGAACTTCATGGACATCACAAAGTAACATAGCATTAAAAAAATAAATAAAGGGACACCTGGGTGGCTCAGTCGGTTGAGCGTCCGACTTCGGCTCAGGTCACGATCTCACGGTCTGTGAGTTCGAGCCCCGCGTCAGGCTCTGTGCTGACCACTCAGAGCCTGGATCCTGTTTCAGATTCTGTGTCTCCCTCTCTCTCTGACCCTCCCCCGTTCATGCTCTGTCTCTCTCTGTCTCAAAAATAAATAAACGTTAAAAAAAATAAAAATAAATAAATAAAAATGTACAAAATGATGCAATGATGCAATGAATGTTAGAAAGTAAATCTCTGTGCCTCTCCAAAATCAACTAATACCTCCTTGAAAATAACCTCTTGGGACCTTGGAGGAACAACACCCCACCACTGTAAGGAAACTTGTCTAAAGGTAAAGGTCAACCTGGAAAGACTGTCAATTTTCCTTCTGTACAGTTAGATAAGATTTTCTTTGGAGGGAGTAGGTGAGGGGATGACACCAAAGTTGAGTGAAGCTCTATTTTATCCTTCAGATTTCCAGAGCCTTCTAATGAAGATTTGGTAGAGGAGACCAGTGGATTAAGTGCCTCACTCTGTTGTACAAGTAAGGAAATAAGACCTTTTAAAAGAAGTAATGCCCACCTGATGACTAGTTATAAAAACAAGATAAAGCCAAAGAACAGGGATGGAGATATATATACATTTATGTATATATGTGTGTACGTATATGTATCTGATACACACATATACACACACAAACATATATGTTTGGGAAGGAAAATGACATGAGGCTGAAAAAAAGATTCTGAAGGAATTTCAGTCTTGGTAAGGAGGTCAGACTTTAACAGGAATATAATAGAAAACCACTTTTTTTTTTTTTTGTATCAGTAGTAAAGTGACATGAAGGACTTATATATCTCAGAAAGAGTTCCTGAAAATTAGGGAATTAAAGGTGTTGAGATAAATAAATCTCCAAAATTCAATGATTTCCGATCAACACAATTGACATAAAATATATAATACCAAGTTACCCAGATAGGCCTTGTTTTCTAGGGAAGAAGCATAATAAAATATAAAAATGTAGTGGCAGAGTACAATACTTTGTACATAGAAGCTATTTAATAGATATTTATTGAATTGCTGATGAATACATAGTTCCAAGAACTGCCTCAAGAGTGCGTAAAGCAAAGGCCCCGTTTATTTGCAAGAAATGGAACATCCAAAGAAGGTGCTTTTTGTTCTCTGCTCTCTGTTTTGAAGAAGGATTATCTCAAATGTGGAAGGTATTTTAAAGTACTCTGAAATTCTTTGAAAACTCCACTAGAAAGTTTCAATAAAATACCATCTAGTTAAATAACATAACTGAATAATCATTTTTAACATATCTCAGCGAAGCCACTCTGATATATTCTTTGAAATATAATAATACAAAGAACTTATAAGAAGGATATCTACAGATATTCCGAATGCATGGAGGAGTGTGTACTTAATTTCTGCTTCAGGACAGATGAATGCAGGGTGGCCGCAAAGCTTTTCAAAAACATATTTCAAAGGAGATAATGCATTTGAATACATTTAATCCAGAGGGAATGTTAGAAAGTAAATCTCTGTGCCTCTCCAAAATCAACTAATACCTCCTTGAAAACAACCTCTTGAGACCTTGGAGGAACACCCCACCACTACAAAGAAACTTGTCGAAAGGTAAAGGTCAACCTGGAGAGATTGTCAATTTTCCTTCTGTACAGTTAGATAAGCTTTTCTTTGGAGGGAGTAGGTGAGGGGGTGACACCAAAGTTGAGTGAAGCTCTATTTTGTCCTTCAGATTTCCAGTTGGTTTCTTCAGGCAAGTAATTGCAGAGAAATGAGTTCTTTTCTCACTAGCTAGTAATTTTTCTTCCTCTTCAAACTATGGATTTCATATGAGTTCTAAAGGCCTTTTTTTTTTTTTTTTTTTTTTTTTTGCTAGTTACACTTAGCCTGACTCACAACTAGCATTAAAGCTTCCAGTCAAAATGGACAGGAGAAAAGGATGCCTTCTAGGGCTGGGAAGAAGAGCTTAGGGCTTTCTTCTCAGCTGTACCGACATCTTTTTTTTTCAGGTAAATTGTTTTTAGTGTGTATGTGTGTGCGTGCGTGTGTGTGCAAGCAATTATTTGTAGCCTTCTTCCAAATTTGTTTTCTGATTAAGAAGCAAAGAACTTAATCTCTAGGTTTTGAACTTGACGAATTCTAAGTAGTCTGGCTCACTGTTAGAAGTCTGCATTTTCCACACTTCCAAATACAGTGCTTAGTTCATTCTGTTAAATTATATGAACTACGCATATTAATCAGAGATCCCTGGAGAGAAGATTAATAAAGGTAATCATTATAAGGAATTGAGTCACATGATTATGGAGTCTGGCAATTCTCAAGGTCTGTGGAGAGCTGATGGTATCATTCTAGTCCGAAGGCTGAAAGTCTAGAGACCCAGGAAGAACTGATATTTTAGTTTGAGCGAGTCCCAGAGCAAGACAGAGCCAACGTCTCCATTCAAATGCTATCATTCGGGAAGAATTCTCTTACTGGGGGAAGGGTCAGCCATTTTGTTCTATTTAGGCTTTCAACTGACTAAATATGGTCTATCTGCACTAGGGAAGGCGATCTGCCTTACTCAGTCTACCAATTTAAATGGTTATCCCATCCAAAACACCCTCACAGAAACACCCAGAACAACTTTTGACCAATTTTCTGGACACCCCTGGCCCAGTCAAGTTGATGTATAAAGTTAGCCATCACATTAGGAATGGTATTCCCCACCCACCCTCCAGCCCCCACTGGCTCAGAGAAAATTGCCAGTTAATAGGATCTGAAGAACAAAAGACAGAACAATTAGCAACTAAGCTTATCTCATCTATTTTTTCAAAATTAGAAATAAATTATAAATACATACTTCATGCATACAAGTAATATAGTGATTAAAATAAAAACAACATCCAATATCAGCCAGTGCTTAAACTGTGACAAACATTGAGCTAGCTATTTTATATTCACTATTAATTAAGAACCTATTCTTTCTACTCAAAGAAAGACTGATACTTGGTCAGGGAACTAGTGAAGGACAGAGGTGAACATTGTTGGGGGCGGAGAAAATCTCTATGTGTTCATTTCTACTGTGCATGAAGTACATAGATTGAGCTCAGAACTTTGGCCGCACTGTGGTTTCGGCTTATCGGAAACTTCCTAAAACATGGGAGGTGCTAGAATGAGGCAGATTAGTGCTATAGGAAGAAAACTCTTTTCAATAATGAAGCCAGCCTAACAATAGACAAAAGCCATATGCTTTTTTGTTCAAGCAGGGTTCAGAAAAGTACCCACTAGGTTTGCTACAGAGGACACTTAAGGGCCAGGTAAAATATTGGGTTAGAAGAAAACCATGGTTTCTTTTGCTTCTGAAACTTTGTAAAATGTAGGGGAAAAAATGGGGATATTGTAAAGTCTAATTCAGATATTTTCTTTCATTCTTTGAAAGTATATAATTTTGCAAGCTTTCAGAAAATCAATTTGATACTACATAAGAGGAGACTTAACACAACTCCTAAGTTATACTATGTTATGCTATGGACTTTAGGTGATTGTAAAGTGTTCGTGTAGGATCATTCTTGGTCAAAATGTACCATTCTGATGATTTATGTTGATGGTGGGGGAGGTTTGACCTGTGTAGGGTAGGAGGTATATGGGGAATCTCTTTACCTTCCTCTTTATTTTGTTGTATACCTAAAACTGCTTTTGAAAAAGTCTTTAAAAATATAACAAGATTGATCTAATAATTTCAATAATTCCACTTACAGTAGTCTGTTTTAAGAAATAATCAGAATGGGGACACCTGGCTGGTTCGGCAGCAAGAGCATGTGACTCTTGATCTCAGGGGTCATGAGTTTAAGCCCAGGTTGGCTGTAGAGATTGCTTAAAAAAATAAAGTGAAAAAAATAAAATTAAATAAAATTTTTAAAAAGAAGTTGTTAGAGTTAGAAATAAAGACTTGTAAATAAAAAATATTCTTTACTGGTATATTTTAGTAGGTTAAAATATGGCAATAATTTGAATATCCAGTCATTGGGGAATATTTTAATAAGTTATGGAATAACCACAAGATTTAATGTCCCCAAGGCAATGATAATGGGCTATAAAAACTACTTAATGAGAAAGGAAAATGTTCTGAGATAATGCCCAAGTTGGACAGTTTATTTGATCCTGTATCTACCCCATGACTCAGTCATTCCATTCGTAGATCTTTAACCAAGAAAATAAAAACATATTTTAAGGGACTATACACAAATATCCAGAGCAGTTTTTTGTAATGTCATCACTACTGCCTCCTCTGTTTTTGTTTTTGTTTTTTTTTTTTTCCATTACATAAATGGGTCCTGAATGATGAGCTAGATGAAATAGATCTGAGCATCGCAAGGATTTTCAATTGCATGCATAAAACCAAGGAAAGTCTCCCACTAATAGAATGTGCTCTGCTCAGTGTGAATTCATAGAGTGATCTTGAAAACAATGGAGCTCCCTTCTTCCATTCTGTCATCGATATAATGTAGAAAAAGAGACTTGGGGAGGTGCAAAACAATCCATGTTAAGCACGATCAAACACCCTGCCAGGTCCTCTACCTGCTGAAAGAAGCTGATTGGAGAGTTCATCATGTGGGGTATCACAAGCATGGTTTTGCAAGAAGAGCTTAAAGATTGCACATGCAGCAGTTCTTGAAATTACGTTGGCACGCCCTAGAGCACAGGAGCGACACTGGCCATTTTTCTTTGCATAGTCTCCTGGGACTCACTTCTCAGGGACTGTGGATATTGACTATAGTCCTGTGTGTGTGTGTGTGTGTGGATAATTCTTGCTACACTTTGGAGCTGCCTGTGCAGGTGTAAGAGTGAAAATGATCAAAGGGTCTATCAGGAGCCTGTTAACCGTGAGTATTACACTTTCTAAGAAGCACAAACTACCTAATTAGCGAACGTTTGGGAGTTTTGAAAGTGGAAGTTAGTGGGTAACATGATAAATCCAATAAAGTAATTTTTGTTAAGGTGTTAATGACATATTGGCATTTTGCAAAAGATCGTTTGTTACTGACTAATGAAGTCCTAGACATCATTTCTCATTCAAATTTTCTGTCAATATCTAGTCAAATAAAGGCCACGGAAAGTGTGCCAGATGCAAAGTGGCCTTCATGGAGAGTATTTTTTTTTTTTTTACTACGAGTTTCATGCTTTAAAGAAACTCTTAAACAATGTCTCTTGCTTTTATATTGGCCTCTCCGAAGCTGACATTGTTCAAGCAGTCAGCCTAGCCGTCAAATAAGGCAAAAAAAACAGTGAAAACTCATTCTTTACCTCCGGAGTTTACAATATCTATTTGAATAGTGATATTTGCAAGTGTTGCACCTAAGGTAGAATGAATTGGAGCTATTATAGAGAGTCAGAACCCACACCACAATCACTAAAATGATGAGGCGCTTTCCCATTTTTTCTAATCTATAGTTACAGAACATGAAGATACAATTTTGATTTTTATCCCAACTCAGAAAGCAAAACAAGGTAGTAGCAGGATACTTTATAGGTGATGGGACTAGCGCTTTCCATAGAACATAGTCTTAGAAATGTCATTTACTTCTATATCTGAGATCATAATCTATGGATAGGTGGTGTGGTGTCTGTGTGTGTGTGTGCGCGCCTTGTATGTGGTTTACTTCTGTGTGCTCGCTTGTTGTGTGTGTGTTGATGAAGACTCATGCCAGGAAAGGGTTATCTAAACCTGTCTCTGTTGTATTGTCCTTCTCTAAAACAAATGAACAACAACAACAAAACAAAACAAAAAAATAGAAGAGACTTACCACATAAAGGACTTCAAATTAATAAGGAAACTCTATTCATTGAGTTTTGGCTCCAGAAGAAAAATAACTCACCTATTTCATGATAGAAGAGAATGGAACAAAGAAAGGTGGATTGTTGGATCCTATCACTCTAGTTTCTCTTTTTTCTGTTTCTGAATAGTTCCTTTTCTAAGGACTACGGATAGACTCTTCCACAAAGATAGCTGTAGAAGTGTGAAAGTCATTTGAAGATAGTAAATAAAATTAAAATCTATAATTTTCTCTGTTAATTATATGGAAAAAGAAAGAGTACATGACCATTCTGACTGAATAAAAAAAAGCTATATAATTCATATTTTTTAAAGTCTGGCTACAGAGATCTATGATACTTGCATATGAATTCCCTTCAACTTGCAAGATCTCAGAGTTTGGAAAGTAAGCTAGGAACAGAAAGAAACTGAGTGGAAAACTTTACTCCTCAAAAAAAATGTTCTCTTCTTTTAAAATGATTTTTATAATATCTTCATTTAAGAGGAGTCTATTACTTTGTGAGCTATTGTTTGACGAAGTCTATAAAAATCTATTATTTAAAATTGAAGACTTTTGGGATTATGTTATACTTTCTGCTTCATGGATCATGAGACTTATTCCTTTATCAGATATTCCTTTCAGAGAGAGACAGTTTACATTTATTCCATGTAAGTTTCAAATGCCATTCAGAAAATGTGTTCTTTCAATAGTCCTTGTTTCTGAATAAAAATCCATTTAAGGTGTCCTCACTGGGCGTCACCTCTGTAGACTGCCTTTCCTTTCACAAAATGAGCAATGTATTTTATGAAAAAGCATTATATTTTTCACTTCTTATTCATTTTACCATATTTTTTCACTTGTGGATGTAAAAGGTGTACTCATCTTTCCTTGTAGAAACTTCAGGAAAATAAAACAGTTACCCCGTAAAGAAAAAAAAATAACCTTAACTTTTCTTGCAACAAGGAATTGACTTGAACAAATCATTAAATAATTTCTGAAGATAAGCAGCTTTCATAAGCTAATCACATAGTAATTATGATAATTGGTGGGGGTTTATAAAGAAGTATATATGATATCTTCTTTATACCTATACTTTTACTTCGGGAAATATCGTACCTTCAATCGTCAGAATTTTCCTGATCCTCTTTTCTCAATTTGTCATATATGAAACATGAAGTATTCAATAATTATTCTTTGGCCTTCAAACTAAATTTGAAATTATTAAGGGGCACGCATTGGGTGATTTCTGTTGTAGAATACCTCAGAGATGGAAATCAGATGTCAAGCACAGGAGATGTGCATCTATGCAGGCATTCTAACAGTTTATGTGTTTCTGGTCCCAATTGTTGTTTTCTATAAAGCTCAGCAAGAAACATATTATTTGAGTTTTTGGCTGTGTGACTACTGGTGAAAGGATTTAGTTCAACAATAATGCTGATTCAACCATGGTTTTGGTTTTAAGTATGTTTGATGCGATACATGTAATAGCTTTGATGAAACTGAAAAGGTAGTGTATTCTAATGTGACAAGCATCCATTTTCAGGCAGAATCATCTGTATATCTTTTCTGGTCCTGAGGCAAAGCTAAACAATCTTCCATAAATTAAATTATCAAAATCTGAATGATATCTTGTATAAAATAAAAACAAAGAAACAAACAACAAAAAAAAACCTGTCTATTTCTCTTTGTTGTGATTATTTAATGAATAACATTATTTATATAACATGCTGGGTATATTACTGGCTCCCAGAAGATACAAAAAGGTGATTATTATTTCTAGCAGAGGCATATTGGCTCTTTGTCAAATTCATTTATCTTCCTTTTAGGCAAACAGATAGATGACACGTTCCAGCCTCCCTTGCATTATGCTGTGATCATGTTACGGAGGTCCAGCAAATGGAATGTGAACAGAAGTGACAAGCATTACTTGCAGGCCTGGCCCATGGAAATTTCCCATGTGGGTTTTTCCATGCTCTTCCTCATTCTACCAGACAAGCTCAGCACGCTTAAAACGATGTGTCGAAATTGACAGAACCATGAGATGGAAGAATTTGGTATCCCTTAAACACCAATTGGGGAAAAGCACCCACTTGGAGTTATATCTGAGTTAAAAATAAAATATGATATATCACCCGTTATCTATATTGTATGCTTTCTCTTGTTAGAATAGCTAGAGTTACCCTAACTGAATATGTTATTAACAGAGCTATATAATATTTCCATAGAGTCCGTAGGAAATATAAAGAATGGAACTATCATTTATAGAATACATGATACGCTGCCGGATGCCAGACTCTTCATAGATTATATTACATATCATATCTTTATTTAAAAAGATTAGTAACAAGCAAGACCAACGTTGTTTTTGAGTACCAGGTAAAATTAATGCCATGATATTTGGTGACTCAAAGAATCAGCAAAGGAAGCCTGGAGAACCAGAGTCAGAATATGGAAAAAAACAAAACAAAACAGGTAAATCCAGGCAGCCAAAAATATACCCAACTTTACGACCACAGGAACAGTCTGAAGGGAATTCTGTTTTCGGGTGTGTGTGTCTAAGTAATCTATTATTCCAGGGACACTTAGACCTGGTGATATCATCTCTAAAATGTCCTACGACTTTCCGTCACTGACATTAAATCCAAAATCAATTAACAGCCTCTGGTTGACTGAGACAAGGCCACAGTCTGGTATACCAGTTCACAGTAGCTGAGGAGACCGAGTTCTGGCCCCATTTAGCTTTTAGAGTCGAGGGCAGAACCTTCTGTTTCTCCAAATTCACATAGTTGAGAATTCTTAAAGCTAAAAAGGTAGTTGAGGCTCGAATTAAAAAACCAAATCAAATACAGGTAAACGCTGTGCTTCACTATTTTTAACTCTAAGTAATCATATAAGTCTTCTTTTTATATTCCCCAAAATATGATCTGGCCTAAATAAATGGGGTAATGCGACCTGGTCTTACCTTCTTCCCAAAGACGGGACAAAAAGTTTTCAGTCAACACCTACCTCCATGTCCAGAAAGTTTTCTTCTGTATGTGACAATCTGTAATCAAAATCTTAAAGGTGAGCACCACCAACACTTTTCACAGTTAAAGAGGGAAAAAAGGAAATCGGTTGGAGACCACATTCCTCATGCTGCAACCAGTCAATCGACCAAAATTTGCATTATAATGGTCCTACTCTGCTATCCATTTCACATTCCCTTTTCCTCCAGCCATCACTTCAGTTGGATGGGAGATTCTTTAATGCATTACATAATCAAAGTCTGTCTCTTCAAGGAATATGTGACTGTTGAAGTCCTCCCTAAATGTCTGCTTAGGTTATCCATTAGCTTCTCTCACTCCATGTGGCGGTATCAGGAAGCGTCAAGTGGGTTCGTGAATACACACATCCAATTTATAGCATAGACTATATTTCACCTTAACAATGCAAGTTTTGTGAGCCCATGGACGGTGGTGTTAGTAGAGGCATCCCAAACAAAATGAACATTATTTATTCCATCAAGAATAAATGACTTCTCTTTCACCTTGGAAGAGATCTGATATAATGCATATACACCTTCAATCGTGGTGATCACAAAAGCTACTTCTTATTTATTTGTTTATTTATTTTGAGAGAGACAGAGACATCATGAGTGGGGGGAGGAGCAAAGAGAGAGGGAGAGAGAATCCCAGGCAGGCTTCGTGTGGCCAGCTCAGAGCCGGACTTGGGGCTCAAACTCACTAAACTGTGAAATCATGACCTGAGTCAAAACCAAGAGTCAGGCGCTTAACTGACTGAGCTACCCAAATGCCCCCCCGCTTTTTTAAGTTTATTTATTTATTTTGAAAGAGACAGAGACAGCACAAAAGGTACTAGTTATACATGTAGCAGGCACTATACATGTGATTGCTGTCATCTCCAATATACAGCCTTGGGATCATACTGGAGAGTAAAGTTGTTTGCTTAGCATCAGTTTTGTACTTTAGCAACAAGAGACTTAGTTTAGCCTTGCTACAGAGAGAGCTATCATTGAAGCTATTCATACCCCCTCCCTCTTATCGTGGTCCTTTTTGCTATTAACTTCATTGGGAAAACGTTACATTTACTGACTCACATTCCCAGAGGAGTTTTAACCTGCTGCATTTGATATGTAAGAGCTTCTGCGGTGGTTGGAGCTAATGGCAAGTATTTATAAGCTACGCATGTTCTCACGCTCTGGACCCTTTCTCAAAAGACCCTTTATAAAATCTTTTCCCAAACTTCTTATGACCAATTATTCCTTCTTGCTCTCACAAAGTCCTTGACCATTTTTATAAGTTAACCTCCCTCCATGAATTGCTTTAGATTCTAGTGTGCCAATTTTCTTGCTGGCAAAGTGAAAAAACAAGATGTACTTTTGATGTCCAGCCAGTGAGAAGTCTTAACATTTCTAATTTCTTTCGAGGATATCTCTGATGCTAATCCAATGCATTAGCCACACAGTGTGCTAGTATTTGTACTGCATGTGGTGCCGTTTATTAAACAGACTTGTACCATTTTCCTAATCTTTATTCAAATGGTGAAAAGAAATTCTCCATGAGATCATGACGGTGTATTGAGGGAAAGTCGATACTGTGGCAGTAGAAGCCAGATGACAGTATGAGTTCTCTGATCATGAAATATGCATATGACTCCGGTATCTGCTCAGATCCATTCCTCGTACTCTTACTTGAAGATGGAATCTTGTTGGTTAGTCAATTGATGGGTCAGTGAAAAGACATTTGACGGCAGTGAAAAGACAGCCATTGATGGCAGCTTGGCTCTCAGGTGAGAGGCTCTGTTTCTATAAGGGCCCACTAATTCATCAAGAACTATTTCTAAAAAAAAAAAAAAAAAAAAAAAAAAAAAAAAAGAACTATTTCTTAAAAGGAGAATAAAACCATGGTGATCTCCTCTCTGATTCTGAGGTTTGCTTTAGGCTCTGTATGACATAAACTATAATGGATATTTTGAGCTTCATGGGAACTAAAACTTATAAAGCACTTATTGGAAGGGTACATGATTTTGGAAATTGGCCCAGCCTATATACCTTCTCTTGCTGTGCATGCTGCTCAAGACTGGAAATTTCCATAGTCAACACAAAAGTGAGAAAAAAAAAAGGTGCAGCCAATTGTAGCATATGTTGACTCCAAAATCCATAGTATTTAAGAATAATTATATGGAGAAAGTGTTATTTCCAGGCTTTATATAATATCCTGGGAAGAAATAAAAGTCTAGCCACATTCATTAATGAATCTACTATCTTATCATGTTTATTTTGTTTCTTCAGCTATTATTTGCTGTATTTTTGGATCATTATTTTTAATTAATTGATGTATTTTTGAGAAAAAGAGAGACAGAGAGGGTGTGAGAGAGAGCAAGCAGGGGAGAAGCAGAGAGAGGGAGAGAGAGAGAATCCTAAGGACTCCTCACCACCAACTCAGAGCCAGATGAGGGGCTCGAACTCATGAACCATGAGATCATGACGTGAGACAAAACCAAGAGTCGGACACTCTTAACCAACTGAGCCACCCAGGTGCCCCAATCCAGTTATCTTTTATAAGTTTTTTTTTTTCTTTTTCCTCTGAACATAGTCAGATACAGACCTTCTGCCAAATTTTTCCTACACTAATGCGGGAGGGTTTCAGGTTCTAAGCTCCAGGCTCTAATGCTCAATACTGCCAAGACATTTTGGTATTAAATACATCATTTCTCACATTTCTGTTTAACTCAATAATTTCCATAGCCTAAAATTTCTTCAGGTAGTATCTCAAATCTCATAACGCAATAATTGCATGCATATCTCCTCAAAGACTCAACTTTCGCTATCCATTTCCCAGTTAAACTATTCCAGTGTGCCCATGGCTATTTATTTGTGACCTTCACTAAAATTCAGATGTTAGAATCTTATGTCCAATATGGTGGTGTTAGGAGGTGGGGCTTTTGGGAGGTGATTAGTTTGTAAGGGCAGAGCCCTCATAAACAGGACTAAAGCCCTTAACAAAGAGGCCCCAGAGCACTCCCTTGCCCTTCCACCACCATGTGATGAGGACACAGGGAGAAGGTGTTGTCCGTGAACAACAAAATAATTACCTTCAGATACTAAATTTGCCAATGCCTTGCCCTTAAGATTTCTCATTTCCAGAACTGTGAGAAATAATTATCTGTTGTTCATAAGCCACCCAGTTTATAGCATATTTATAGCAGCATGAACAGACTAAGGTACACACGGAGTCCTGAAATGTAATCAGCAATCACCCCTTTATTCTTTACATTACTCAGTACATTCCCTAACTACTGCTCAGAATGACCTTCCTAAAAGTAAGTGAACATGTGTATTGCTTCTAGTAGACAAATAGCTATCTCTGTAGCCCACTGAAGCAGAATGCTTATTTTCACACATTTCAAATACATTGGAGTCATGAGTTAGAGCCAACAAACTCCTTACGCTTCATTGTTCCATTCAAACATCTCTCTGAATCTAGACTACTTGAGTTTGAATTTTAGCTTCACAAATAATAACCTCTGTAAATGGTAGACGTTGTTTTCAAAAATTTCCTGGGTTGCTTTAAATGAAATCAGAAACAACACTGAGACAGACACTAAAAGTATGTTCTTCATAAAAATTTAAAGGCTATGCTGAAATTTAGGTCATGGTTATACAAATAATACACTGGGATTTTAATTAGAAATGTGATATTAGTAGCTCTGCTGTACAATTCTCATTTGGAAATGAATTAGAACATTTTAAGGGAAGCTTTGTAAAAAAAAATCAAATATATTACTTTGGCTTCATTAAAGGGAGTTTTTGAAGAAAAAAACATCCTAGGTTGACTAGTAGGGTCATCTTGACTACTTATGATTATCAAGATATTCTGTTACCCTTGATTTTGTCACCTGTCACTGTTTCTTCTCATTTAAGCACTTTCTCTAGTAGGTAAAAGAAGAGAAATTAAACCTTGAGTCAACCTTGGTTATTGCCTACAGATTTGTAATAAAATCAAAGCGAGAAATGAGCCCTTGCTAGTTGTATGTCACATTTATGAAGGAATTGTTAGTGTTTTAAAACACATGACAACATAATAGGAAATAGACAAAATAAGAAAAGACTTTAGCAGTAGTTTAGTAGTGTAGTGCTATCTTTTAATCCCATTCCGCGCATGGTGGAATCACTGAGATCATAACTGTTTAGAATGGTAATAAATACAATCTGATTTGAAGGCATCACATTTGGGAGCACCCACAAAATTTCCATTATTCTAACAAAACCAACTTAAGGTTATTTTTCATCCTTTTGTTGTTATTGTTTTACTTTGTGTTTTGGAGGTTAATACAATAAAGACATATCAAAAGGATTGCAGTCTGGTAAATTGTTAGAAAACATTAATTTCAGCAGTTAATAGAAATTCAGTGAGACCTGCTACTTAATGTGATCCATTAGTAGTTTTTGTTGTTGTTAGTTTGACTTTTACATTTGGAAATGTATCTATGAGGCATTACATTGCAATGCATTCTGCACAAAAACCTTTATAAATATTCTTTATGGCATTTTTGTTTGTATTCCTTTGTGCTGTTCCAATACAGCCTTGTCCCCTATTCCCTATATACTTTAAATTTATTAATCTTAAATGTACTACAAAGGCTATAAAATTCTGAAGTGAAAGTGTTGCTTACATGAGACTTCTTTTAGCATCTTTTTCGTATTATCTCATATTTTTCTTATTGTTCAAAATTTTAGATTTTTAGCAGTTTCATCAACAAGCTCAATTTAAATATTAAGCTTAAATATTTATCATCACATTAACCCTTTACCTTGCTTATGTCCACAACTTTCAGGTGGTCCTGACTCCTTTTGATCTTCCAGACTACATTTAGTATAAATGCATTCATTATTATTAATTTAGGGGCTTTGGCTGCGAACCTTGGATTAAGTGAGTTAATAAAAAATCAAAAGTTTACTAAAAATAAACTGCCTTGATTTCTACACCTGGTGAAAAGTGGTTGAGGAAACTTTTGGTGTTTCACAATAGCTTCTGGTACTTCATGCATTCTACTGGCCTGTTCAGATGAGTTAGATTTTACTTGTGATGGCTCATTTGTGATGGTGTAGTGATTCTAAGGGTTTTACCACTGTTGGCCTTCTATCACTTGTTCTGTTGCAGGAGGGGGAATAATAGATATTTCCTTCCAAATACTCAATGGATACACAGGCCATTTTGTTTCAAAGTTTCCTATTATGGGGGGGTCGGGGACCTGCTTGTTAGCAATTTCCAGTGAGCCTGAACAAGTGTATACATTTTACCAATTTCTGTAACATTGTATGGATATTATGTGGCAAGAGTTCTCATGTGGATCATATCTTTCATGCTTTAAAATAAGACCTAATAAAACATAACAAGGTGGAGTGAAGTTTTAAGGTCTGTGTTTCAGTGATTACATAGCATGGAAGCATCAGGGGCCTTTCTCCTCACGTTTGTCCCTTCTTCTCTTTTCATCTTCTTCTGAACATGAAATTGTCCTAGCTCGAGAGCCCACGTATCTGAGTATCTGGGAAAAGAGAGCTTCTCTTTAATAAAAAGGAAGTGATTTTGCTATCAGCTTTTTACTGTATCTTCTGCCTTGTGAGTATATTTTGGGGGAAAGCTATGTCTTGGATATTTCGCTTAAAAAAATCCAAACCAAATACTAATATACCGGTCCTTTTGAAATGTCATTTCTGGAAGTCACTTCCTGCCTAATGCTACACTTTGGGAGATGACATTTTTACAAGTACAATAACAACACTAATAAAATCCTAAAAAACAATGAAAATCCCTACTCAGAGGGAATGTAGTGGGAAGTGTGAGAAGGGGATTTCCAGAGATTCCTTCATAATTTTATTTATTTTTATTTTCTTAAAGTTTATTTATTTATTTTGAGAGAAACAGAGACAGTATGAGTGGGGGAGGGGAGCAGAGGGAGAAGAGGGGACAGAGAATCCCAAGCAGGCTCTGCACTGTCAGCACGGACCCAGATACTGGGCTTGAACTCATGAAATCATGATATCATGACCCAAGCTGAAATCGAAAGTCAGCTGCTTAACCAACTGAGCCACCCAGGAGCCCCGATCCTTCATAATTTTAAGACACAAGGAAGACACCAGCCACCAATGTCTTTGGCTAGGGTGTATTGTGATTTCGGTTAACTTTAGATACCATGGCCAACCTTTCCATTTGTATTATGACAAGGACAACATAAAGCAGTTACACTAAATACCCATAAGTGTCTCTATAAATATAGGAGTTGTACCTAGCATGTCAAATTAACCCAAAATTTTAACCCAAAAGAAACAGCACTTCGATGGCCCTGCCTCTCAAGTCTAGCACTCTGTTGTTTGTGAAAGGCGTGCATTCATCATCTGCCAGGCAAATCGCTCTGAAGAGATGTTTTAAACTATTTTCCTTAAAGGTAAAAGGGGTGCAACACACTTGAGCATCTGCCATCTTGACTAACACATATGTAAGTGCTAATAGTCTCAGCCCGTAATTTTTCACCCCAGCGTTACTTTTCTAAGGAAACATCAAAAATATGCTTCAAAAGGAAGCATTTATTTTATTGGTAAAACCACAGGCTAAAAACTATAGGTTATGGAGCAATTTCATGTGTATACATTTGCTAGTAGAATTCTTTAACTATAAAGTATCATTGACACAGCTAAAGGGGTGTTGGGTTTTGTCTTAGCATTTGAGGGATGATCGGCTTTCAGATAATCATCTGCAATGTCAAAAACACATTAGTAGAAGAGTGGATAGCATTATAATTATTATTATCATTGTTTTAATCCTGTGCCAGTGGTTCTGGACCTAGAAATCAACAATAGAGATTTTTTTTTTCCTGAATTATTTAAAGCAATATCCCCCCCCATTTTTATTTTATTTGTCTTCCAGCATATTTAAGGTTTTATATAGACTTTAGGCATTTTTTTTCCCTCTTTAATAGTAACAGCCTTCACGGGGATGTGTATTTCGTAAACATTATAATTACAGCAATAGAAAAAGTCACAAACTTTACCATAACTTCACTGTTTATTAAGTTGATCAGATAGCATAGCTATATCCTCACTCTAATCCCATTACTGAATAACAAACAAAACAAAACAAACAGAAAACAGAAAAAGGAAGCTGTAGGCAAGGATACATGCAATTGAAAGTATGCAAAGCATTAACAAAATACCAAAGCCTCTTTATCCGGAGCCATGTTTGTTAGTTCAAAAAACAAACAATAAACAAACAAAATTTTTTCTGCATGGCATTTTCTTACCTGAGAGAGAAATCTGAGTACATGTAATTTGCACTATCATGGAGAAAGGCAGTTGGCTTAGACAATAGGTTTTACCTTTTTTGCTTATTCTCAAACCTTTGTTTTATGCACATAATCATTAAGCATCTTAGTGATTTTATACCATTTAATCTCTTCTGAGGGTCACTTCAATTCTACAGAATATATCTGGAGAACTTAACTATCTTCAAAAGATTCTGAATAATCCACAGATGTTGGAGTTGTGACATATGCTAATATTAGGATCTCAAATCACTGCCTTGGCAAATATCATAATAGTAAAAAATTCCCATAAAAAAAAAAACCACTTAAATTGCCCATAACATACAGGTATTATCTGCTGCTCTTAAAAGTCATGTCTAAAAGTTCAAATCCAATGAACGATACAGATTAGCACACTATAGCCCACGAGCCAAATCCTGCCTGTCCTCTGTTTATATAGGTAAGTTTTATTGGAACACAACCATATTCATGTATGAGTTGAGTAGTTATCACAGAGACCACCTGGCCTGCAAAGCATGAAATATTTATGATTTAGCCCTTTACAGGAAGTTTGTTAATTCCTGAACTAGATTATAAGAAAGGAAATTCTATATATGACTTTCTAGCTTTTCAAAGCATTCTGGTTTTAAATTCATACTGATGAATGGAAATTACTGAAGAATGCCAAAATACGCTAGTTTCCTAAAATGGTTATTTCATTCGGTTCTAATGTTAGGTCTCTATAAACTTAATAAATGTATTTCTCTCCTTCTTTTAACCCTCCCATGGAATTCCTGAATAAAACATAGCAAAAGAAATAGGCTACTGTGAAATTGACGACACATGAATTTCAGGGCTCTCCCTTAAATAGATCCCTTCCAACACCTTCAAAGGGCCCTAGCAATAAGCTGGTTGTGTTTACTTACAAACGCTTCAAAATACAGTATTTTCACCGAAATCAGTGAAGAATTCCATCTTCTACTCCACGTTCCCTTTATTATCTGTTGTTAGAGTAGACTTAGGTTTTTGTTTTTGTTTTTTGTTTTTTGTTTTTTCCTGGATTCCAATAAAGAGATAGTGAATTGGAGATACATTTAATTTAAATGTAATGGGGTATATTTATGTTATCCATGTATGCATAGTCAGCCATTTCAGTATAGGTATGGGTCCAGTATAGCTATGAGATTCAAAATCTTGTGCATTGACGTGTAATTGTGGTAGCAGCCAAAAGTTCATGGCTGGTAGAGGAGAAACAAGGTGGGAAATGTCTGGAGGCTGACGCTCCAGAAGATATTGCCAATCATCAGACACGTGAAATAATAAATGAAAAATTCAGCTTCAATAAGTGTCCAATAAGTACAGAGGTTTTCTTTTTGATAGAGGTTTTCCCAATTTGGCAACATTGTTTAAAGTGCACGTCTCATCAAGCTTAAAGTTACAAAGCCAATGAGAACTTAACCACTTTTTGTTATGAACAACAAGAAACGCTGATCAACCTTGCAAAGAAAAATCTACACAGTCTTAAAATTTTTTAAAAATGTGACAACCAAAGTTGCAAAGTTATTTGAAGAAGTGGCCAATCAATATGCAGCCAAGGAGATGGGAAAAGAGATGTGGCAGTGAGAAAATAATGTTATTTTTCTGCACTCCACCGTTTCTGTGGTGTTTGCTGTCTTATTTGTGTCTTTTCCGTTTTCTCAAAGGCAAAAATACCTAGTCTGCCTAGATTCCCTCTCCAGTGCCGAGGGTGTTTTGTGGAAGACTGCGATGGGTAACCACGATGAAGAAAGGGTCATTCAAGAGTTTGTAAGACACAAGTCTCTGCTTTGAGTTGAATTTAGTTATCATGTATACATGAAGGGCAGCTGAAACTGAAATCAAACTATTGGATTTGTTCTCCTGAACTCACGTTAGTGGAGTTTAATCCTAACACTGTTATAAACTGCAGTACTTAATTTCAGCAGGAAGATACTCTCTAGAAGTGCTGATTGTGAATGCTTTAAAACTATTCATGCTCAACACCTCAGTGTCCCATAAACATCCTCCTAAAACCAATTAGAACAGGCAGGTGTTTGTCACGCCATAAGATATGTAAGGATATATAATCACTGGCTGACAAATTTCATGGTCTGAAGACCATGTTTTTTGTTTTGTTTTGTTTTTTTCGCCCTTTCTTCTCATTTAAATGTTGACCTAAAAAGGAATGGATCCTTCTTAAATGTGATTTCAGCTCAGCTACTGGCATAAACTTGGGACTTGGAACACTATTATTGTTAGTTCTGATAATGAAATATTCAAGAATGCTGACAGACTGCTAGGTGCAAATCCGTATTAAATCTGTCTTTACTGAGTTTGTTTTAAGCAGATGCAGTACTGCATACGAAATGTAGGATTGTGGAATGCAAATAATCCAACTTATGTCAAAACTAAACAAATCATCTACCATGGTTTCAAGAAAATAATAATAATAATAGCCTGTCTAAAGAGCATTATCTATAGCAACGAGTGAGCAAAATTCTTCTATGAATACATTAGCATGTAAGTATAAATCTTGCCAGGTATGGATTCTGCTTACTCTCAGTCCCCAGGTTTTTAAAACTTCTTTGATAACCTAATATACTAACTTGAGGTATGCATTTACTGACTAAGGAATTTCAAGCTTCAGAAATGCTGGGCCGCCACCTTTCCAATCCTTCTTACTTGTGCATTAATTAATACAAATTAATGTGATGAGTTCAACAGGGCTTCATGGCAGTTGCATAAAGTACAGTATGCTTGCTATCTATTCTATAATGGAAAAGCTGAATGTAGAAACTCAGAGAGTGGATGTTATAAATATCTCCACCATCCCCTGCAAACAGATTGAAGTCCTAGTGACAGAAAGGAGGGCAAACTTGGGTCAGGGAAATCATCTTCCTATTAAAAAGAAATGTGATGTCCACTTTTGGACTCCCCTCAAAATTATCCTAAGAGTCTTGGACAGGATCCAGAGGAGAATAACGAGAATTATTAGGGGAAAATTTGACATTCTTCTGCTATAGCTGACTTGTACGTAATTACGTCCCACACCCATATCAACTGACAGGTGTATTTTACTTCAGCTGGAAGGATAAAAATTGAAATGGGGACTTCAGTGAATACAACCTCCAGATGTTTTGGCTTGATAAAAAGAAAGCTAATTTAACTATATGCAAAATATGACAATCGTAATACTTAGTAACTGTTTTTAGGGTTGCATTCTTGATGCATAGACAATGAGTGGATTCAGACTGGAAAGATAATACAATCTGAAGAATACATCACAAAGCATTTAACTCTGCATCTTTTCTGATATTGTTCCTTCTATTCAGGAGTTTCTGGGTTCTATATGACAAATTCAGGTATTATGAGGATTTTTTTGATGACTCTGGTCTGCTTGATGTGTCAACGTCATGGCTCATTGTATGTGAAAATTTCTCAGCTCAATATCATTTTTTCATTTCCCCTGACACCCTCGAGTCAGAAACCTCAAGCTCCTACTCAACAGTAGAGGCAGAACCTTCCTACCTGTGTCACAGCATCAGAGTGGCTCCAGTCTTAGAGAGAAATCCCAGAGAACAAGTCCCTAAGCAGTCTTTCACGTGGAATCAGTATGTGATTGACAATTCTGATTTGGCAGTGTATTTTTTCAATAGACTTTTGATTTCATTCCATTCTAATCAACTGATTGTTTTGTAAACACCGACTCTTTGACAGGCAATCTGCTGAAAGAATAAAACACAAATCTGCCTTCAAGCAGATCATATCCTGTTATATAAAACACAAATACACCAAATCTTGTAAGAGAGCAAAATTTATGTTAGAATGGAAATTTGCTCCAGGTGTTCTGAGAGCAACTAGTGTGGGACACTTCACTCAGCCTGGATGAATCAAAGACAACCTCCTTGAGTGGATGATCGATGGGCCTAGTCTTGAAAGATAAGTACAGAGTGAGCGATAGAAAAGAAATCCAGATGGAAGGAACAAATACAAATGTCAGCCAGCTTGAGGAATCATGATTTGGGGGAGAAGAAACTGCAAATAGTTTAATTTGGCACATGCAGATGGTAAACAGAGAACATTTCACAGAGACACAACATTGACTTAGAGATTGAACTTTATCCTGAAAAAAATGAGGGGCCATGGATGGACTTTAGGGGATAAAAAAGAAGGGAGATGATAAGATCTACATTTTACATACATTGCTTTGTATACTAAATACGAAACATAGATGAAGGGTATCGGTAGTTGTAGGAGACAAATGAGTTGCGTTGCAACATCCTTTACTGTAAGTATTAAAATATAGATAATGTCACAGAGTTGTTAAGGGTTAGTTGAGGATGACAGCACTGGAATGGGGATTCTGATTTGGTACTCATTAAGTACGTAATTTTAATTTATTATTTTTAAAATGTTTATTTATTTTGAGAGAGAGAGAGAGAGAGTGTGTGTGCATGCACAAACACATGAGTTGGGAAGGGGCAGAGATAAAGAAAGAGAGAGAGTCCCAAGCAGGTTCCATGCTGTCAGCACAGAGCCTCATGTGGGGCTCAATCCCATGAACTGCGAGGTCATGACCTGAGCCAAAATCAAGAGTTGGATGCTTAACCTACTGAGCCACCCAAGCCTGAAGTATATAGTTTTAGACAAAATATTTAACTTCTTTAGGTTACAGCTTCAGTTTTAATAAAACTTTTGCGGAATTAAACATAGCAGTATATGCCATGTTCTTAGTATAGTTCCTAGAACATATTATGCAATAAAAATGTAAGAAATACACTTAAATTATTATTTCCAATGATAGTAGCAATAATGGAAAAAAAATACATTCATGAGCAACTTATCAAGTATTGTGGTAATATGTAAAATGAATTCAGGAGTAAGTTCTTGAAACGAGAATGACACAAAAATGCTCCCTTAGATGAAAACCAAGCAAAATAAGAATCCCCCCCCCATGAAACAATAACAATAACCATGACAATCACAACAGCAACAACAAAAACAACAACTCTAATGAATATTATTCTTTCTTTGTGATAACACAGTATTTAGTGAGCAATTGCTGTATGACAGGCAGTTTGCTGCACGGGTTACATGTATAATGTCATCACAGCTAGCCAGGATTCATACATTGTTTTGTCTTGCAAATTTGGTTGAAAATACAGAATCAAAAGTAGGAGGAAGAAAAATGATGCCTCACTTATTAGAGGAAGAGAGAAAAGAAGAATGGGAGGGGAAGGTGAGGGAAAGAGAGAACAAATAGATGAATAGAGAGAAAGGGTCAACATGGATTAAGCATTTCCCGAGTGTGATGCACCATTTTGGGCATAATGAATCGGTGTAGCAACACTGTAAAATATAAAGGATTGTTACTATTTTGTAAATTTGGGAAACGGAAGCTCCAGTTTATGAGTTGATGAAATACACATAAGGGTAAGTTGTGATCAAAAACAAAGAAAACAACCAAAACAAACAAAACTCTAGCTTCAGAGCATATCTTCTCATCGCAGAATTTGAAGCATTGGAGGTTCTCCTGGGAGGTTTTGACTTAACCTCTTTTCAGGCAAAGAGCAATCTTGTGGCCAACAGCACTCTTTGGCAAGTTTGCTCTGCTAGAGTGCTTAGTAGAATATCCCCTCACCTGAAACAATTAATAGTTAATCAAAATAATTTAAGGAATGGGACATAGTTAATCAACTGTTGCTGTTGAGATCTGTGTATGCCATGATACTATATTTTATTTTATTTTATTTTATTTTATTTTATTTTATTTTATATTCATTCATTCATTCATTCATTCATTTATTATTGATTTATTTATTTTAAGACGGAGACACACAGAGTGCACAAGTGAGGGAGGAGTAGAGAGAGAATGGGAGAGAGAGAGAATCCCAAGTAGGCTCCTTGCCGGTGTGGGGCTCAATCCCAGGACTGTGAGGTCATGACCTGAGCCAAAATCAAGAGTTGACCCTTCACTGAATGAGCCACCCAGGCATCCCGATGCTATTTTATTTAAATGATGTCTCAGGTAGATTAGGTCAGGTAGAGAGGACAGTTGATTCCCATGGTATAAAATATTTCTCAATGAAAACCTCTTCAGTTAGGAATCACGGAAGACTATGGAGACTGAATATAAAAAAAAAAAAAATCAAATCTGTACATTAAGACAAAAAAAAAATATTGCCAGAGGCATTTTGCAAAGAAATTACATCTGGGTGCAGTGAAAAGAATCCTAAGAGGAAAAGGTTCATTCAATGAGTGAGCTCTTTAGGGGAGCTATCATTTGATTAAGCAAGCTATTTATTTAAATAGAACGCGCTATAGGACTAGTTTAATCCAGGCCCTGAAGGCTATTTTCATGGGTCTGAGGATTGCTTCTGCAAAATAGATCAGATATTTTGATCACTGCCAATGTAATCACAGGATAAACCCCTTTACTGCCCGTCATTCTCAGCTTCTGGTCAAGTGGAGAGGACATTTAAAAGAGGTTAGGACCATCAAGTCTAGCCTGGTCCTAAGTAGCCTTTCCTTTGTTCTTTTTTCCAGATGATTGTAGGACAATCTAGTTCAGTCAATCCAGTTCTGACAAACTTAAAGTTATGGAGAAGTATGTTTTCATCACCAGAGTTTAGAGGGAACTTTTAGGGCTGACATAATAATGGAAGAATACACAAGACACAAAGAAGACCTCATATCAGCAGTATTTGAAAATGTTCAAAATGATAATATATGGGACCTGTCTTCAGCTCATATGCCCTATTATATGTGTTCTGGTTGTTTATGATCTGTCCTTTTTAATTGGTGTCCATGCTGTACTATATATATTGTTGACCATTCTGAATGTCATCCTGGTAATGAGAGATACTATTTGTTTTCAAAACTGATAAATTGAATGCCATTTAATGTAAAAAAATACACCAGAAAGATAAACACTGAATGTTAAGAGTACTTAACATTTCAGGAGGGATACTGGATTGTGAGAAAGAAAGAAACACGAAAAATCAAGTCAGCTCTATATACTTTTCTATGGCATTGACTATTTTATTTTATTTATTTTTTTTTTGGCATTGACTATTTTAAATAAGAATGTACTTTTATTGATGACCTAAAAAATGTAATTTATATATTGTTAATTAAAAAAAACATTTTATATAATGAAATTTGTAAACACTAAGAAATAAGCAGAATTATGAACTGTAAATAATCAATATAGAAGTTAAATAACTTACAGGTTTTTTTTTTTTTTTTTACATAGGGAACTGGTGGACAAAATCTCTAATATTTGGCATATGTGACCATTTACTTACGCTTTTTTAAATTTCTTTTGTTAGTATTTTGTAGTTTTTAGTATACAAATCCGGTACAAGTTTTGGTGGATTTCTAAGTGTTTCATTTTGTGCAACAATTATATATGATATTGCACTTTTAATTTTAGTGTCTACAGGCTTATTGCTAGTAGGTTGAATTGCAATTGACTTTTGTATGTTGATTTTGTGTCAGACAAACTTCCAGAATTCACTTAGTGGTTCTATAAGGATTCTGCAGATTCTTAGGATAATCCTACCTAGACAATTATGTCATCTGCAAATGACTACTTTATTTCTTTTTTATTGATATGTATGTCTGTCATGTTCATTCCCTGCCTTATTAAACTGGGCAGAACATTTATCACTGTGTAAAATAGTAGTGATGAGAACAGACATCTCTGCCTTTGTTCCTGATCTTAGGGAGAAAGCATTCACTCTTTCACCATTGAGGATAATACTAGTTGTGGATTTTTTTTGTACCTAATCTTTATCGACTTGAGAGATTTTCCCTTTATCTCAATTCTTCTGAGAGTTCTATTTATCATCGCATATTCAATGTTTCCAATGCTTTTTCTGCATTGATTGATATGAATCATGCAATTTTTCCTTTTTGCCTGTTAATTTGATGAATCACATCAATTGATTTTCTAACATACTGGAACTGAGCCCCACTTTATCATTATATATAATTCTTTTTTATGTTGTTGAATTATACTTGCTAAGATTTTTTTAAAAGTTTTACGTCTATATCCATGAGGGATATTAGTCTATGGTTTTCTTCTTACTTTTGTTTTTTGTTTTGTTTTGTTTTTTTGTTTTGTATTTTTTTTTTGCGTGTGTGTGTGTGTGTGTGTGTGTGTGTGTGTGTGTGAGTTTGTATTATCTTTATCTCTTTATCTGATTTCATTATCAGGGTGATACTAGCCTTATAAAAGTAATTAAATGTTCTATCAACTTCAGTTTTCTGGAAGAGATTGGGAAAGATTGGGTAGGATTGTGTTGAAATCTCCACTGAAACCACCTATGTCTGAAGGGTTTTTTTGGAGGGGGTGTTCAAATTATGAATATATTTTCCAAAATAGTATAAAGGCTTCTCAAGTTTCTTGTTTAATATACAGGAGTATAGTTTGCACTTTTCAAGGAATTGGTGCATTTTGTCTGACTTGTTAAATTTATGTATTTCAAATTGTTTAGGATATCCCTTTATTCCCATGTGATGTCTACAGGGTCTCTAGTGATGTCCTATTTTCATTCCAGATATTTGTAATTTTTGTTTTGTCTCTATCTTTTTCCTTATCAGGCTTATTAGAAGATTTTCAATTTTATCAATCTTTTAATAAACCAACTCTTCAATTTAATAACTTTCTGAATTGTTTTCAATTTTAATAATTTCTCTTCCTTATTATTTTCTTTATTCTGTTTGGTTTCAGTTTATCTTTCTTTTTTGCTAGTTTCTGAGGTAAGAGCTTAGACTATTGATCTGAGACTTCTGTCTTTTGTTAATGCATGTCTTAGTGCTATAAATTCTCTCTTGGCACTAATTTAGCTGTATTATGATATGATCTGTGTTCATTTTTTTGGTATTAGTGTACATTTTTTTACTTCCCTTTGAGCCTTGCTTTTTAACATATGGATTGTTTAGTAGTGCCTGGTTTTGTTTCCAAGTGTTTTGATATTTTCCTTTCTTTTCCCATTTATTGTTTTCCAGTTTGATATCATTGTGGTTGGAGAACACACTATCTTATGCAAATTCTTTTACATTTTTTCAGGTTTGTTTTCCAGTACAATATAAGGCTTATTTTGCCACTTTTTCAGGGGCAATTGAATATAATGTATATTCTACTATTGTTGGGTGAAATGTTCTTGATTATATCCTATCAGTTGATGGTGCTCACTCTTATGTTCCTCTATACCTTGGCTGATCTGGGCTAGCTGGTCTATCAGTTATTGATAGAGGGGTGTGAACCTTTTCAAATTTAACTGCTAATTTTTCTATTTCTCATTTCAGTTCCGGTGTGTTGACTTCACATTTTCTTGAGCTTTGCTATATCTTATTGGTGGAATTACCCTGTTTTGTTGTAAAGTGCTCCTCTCTGTCTCTGGTAATTTTCTTTAATCTTGAAATCTATCTGATATTAATATAACCATTCCTGTTTCCCTTAAGGTTTGTATAATATATATTTTTTAATCTTTCTATTTCCAAACTACCTATTTTATTATACTTGAAATGAGTTTCTTGCAGAGAGCATATAGATAGGCCATGCTTGCTTTGGGGTTTTGTTGTTGTTTTTTTCTTTTAGTTGACTCTGACATTCTCTATTGACTGAAACATTTTGAACATTTATATTAGTGTGATTATTGATATGTTAGGGATTATGGTCAAGACCATGATGCTCACCCAAAGATATCCACATCCTAAGACCTGTGAATATACTACCATAAGTAGCAAAGGGAATTTTTGCAGTGCGATTAAGTTAAGGATAGTGACATGAAAAATTTACCCGGCATTATTCAAGTCAGCCCAATATAATCACAAGATTAAAAAAAAATAAGTTTACTTATTTATTTGTGTGTGTGTGTGTGTGTGAGAGAGAGAGAGAGAGAGAGAGAGAGAGAGAGAGAGAGAGAGAGAGAGAGAGAATGTGAGCAGGGGAAAGACAGAATCCCAAGCAGACTCCCTTCCTTCCTTCCTTCCTTCCTTCCTTCCTTCCTTCCTTCCTTCCTTCTTCCTCCATTTCTTTTCCATTTCCTTTCCAGTTAGAGAACTTGCTTTAACTATTTTTTTAGAGGATGTCTGTTTGTAATACATTCCTTTAGTTTTCCCTAATGTGTTAATTTCTTGATTTTTCCTTCATTCTTTTTTTTTTTTGCCATTTATGAAAATTTAATTCCACATAGTCCATTATTTTTACATTTCAAATTTTCATTCATGCATCACATCTGAGCATGAAATTGTACAATATAGGCAGAGGACAAGGACAGCAGAGGGTCACAGATGTGAATATTGGAAGGAAATGAGGCAGGGTGTTACTCCTCCTCTGGGGACAAAGCTTCTGGGATGTCCCCACTTGCCCTTCTCTGGGTGATGATCCTCAGCTGTGTACATCCAGCAATTTTTTTAAACACCATAAAGCATCTTTCCTCATTATACAGTTGCCTTGCTTATGGGGCTATAAGATTCCATCCAGTCAACTGGTCCTCTCCTAACAACATTGGATATACACTACTGCCTTCTATATGCTCTCCCCCTCCTTTTAAATGTTACATTAATTCCATCTTCTCTCAGCACCTTCTTCTCTTGAATGTTAGCATCTTCAACCCTGCCATAGTTTTGAATCACTGACACAGTCAAGCTCTGTCTAGGGCCACACCCTGACCTCTTGATTAGAAACTTTGATGTTTCAGATACTTTTCAGGTGCTTGTCAGTGTCCATTTATAAATACTCTCTGGGTGGGATGTTTTAACAAAAACTCAAACTCACCCTTAGTGTATTCTTTTTTTTTTTTTTAATGAAATTTATTGTCAAATTGGTTTCCATACAACACCCAGTCCTCATCCCAAAAGGTGCCCTCCTCAATACCCATCACCCACCCTCTCCTCCCTCCCACACCCCATCAACCCTTAGTTCGTTCTCAGTTCTCAACAGTCTCTTATGCTTTGGCTCTCTCCCACTCT